>NC_086455.1:129727465-130327465 GCF_028390025.1 Pseudophryne corroboree
GATGCTGGGCGCCCATCCCAAGTGCGGATTGTCTGCAATGCTTGTACATAGTTATTGTTACAAAAATCGGGTTATTACTATTGTTGTGAGCCATCTTTTCAGAGGCTACTTCGTTTTGTTATCATACTGTTAACTGGGTTCAGATCACAAGTTGTACGGTGTGATTGGTGTGGCTGGTATGAGTCTTACCCGGGATTCAAGATCCTTCCTTATTGTGTACGCTCGTCCGGGCACAGTACCTAACTGAGGCTTGGAGGAGGGTCATAGGGGGAGGAGCCAGTACACACCATGTGACCTAAAAGCTTTTTTAGATGTGCCCTGTCTCCTGCGGAGCCCGCTAATCCCCATGGTCCTGACGGAGTCCCCAGCATCCACTACGGACTACGAGAAATAGAATTATCGGTAAGTAAATTCTTATTATAACAGCATTTCAGATTTTTTGTTTTTTTTGTACAGAACATGATATTATGCTATTTTGATGTGTTATTAAAATAGTCATTTTATCATTAGTACGGTGTATGAAATGAAGTTGTATTTCATGGTGAAACTGATCCTTCTGTTGTCTGTATTTGCTTCTTTCAGCATTACATTGTCTGCACAACGAAGCTTTACAGTTGTATGTTTCTCACAGTGTAGAATAGTGATTGATATTTGGAATGTTTACAAGCTACTATACAAACAGGGACAAGCATAATCTTCAAGAAAAGAGTGACAGAGAGTACTTACCTGGCCGGTGTGTTCAGTTTCATCCTTATTAATGATGTACATGAGAAAGAACCTGAAACAAGGACAAAGATGTCACGAGTGAAGAGATAAGGGCAGTACGGATGGTGTAATGGTTAGCATTACTGCCGCACAGCACTGAGGTCATGGGTTCGAGTCCAACTGTGTGGAGTTTGTATATTCTCCCCGTACTTGTGTGGGTTTCCTCCGGGTACTCCAGTTTCCTCCCACACTACAAAAATATACTGGCAGGCTAATTGGATCCCAACAAAAATTAACCCTAGCGTGAATGTGTGTACATGTGGTAGGGAATATAGATTGTAAGCTCCACTGGGGCAGGGACTGATGTGAATGGGCAAAATATTCTCTGTAAAGCGCTGCGGAATATGTGTGCGCTATAGAAATAACTGGTAATAAATAAATAAGTGGGCAGATGTATTAAGCCTGGACAAGTGATAAAGCAGTGTGATAAGTACAAGGTAATAATGCACCAGCCAGTCGGCTCCTAACTGTAAATTTACGTATTGGAGCTGATTGGCTTGTGCGTTATCACCTTGCTCTTATCACTGCTTTATCACTTCCCCAGGTTTAATACATCTGCCCAGGATGTGAATTTAATGAGCTGCTAGTGGTTAAGGTTAATGAGCTCTGAATAAGTACTGTAGGCTTTGTATGTGAGCATTTGTAGCAGATACTGTAAGCTGCAAAACAGTGCCAGCAAGAGGTGGACTGTTTCATTTATTAAGCAGGTTGTGGTAAATTATTTAGACAGTCAAAAAATAAAATTGAAGACAACATAATGTCAGCAGTTTATTTATGGAGACATGACTATCAAGATGGCAATATAGACTACAGATGTGTCCTCATACATCATAGCTGCAGTTGCGCCAAACAGCCTCTCTCTGCACGCCAGGTCCTGTGAGACTCTGCCAGAGGCGGACGTCTTTTTTTGAAAATTCATCTTAATGATGGTGACCAGTCATAATGGACAAGATGATTTCCCACTGAGAGAAGCGCACTGCACACGCGCAGTCATCCTGTCATGTCAGCTACAGTATACAGTCATATTTCCCTAAATTTAGTCAAAATATCGACATGCAAAATATAGATATGCTTATATTAACAATGTGCGCCTGAGAACGCAGCTGATTGCATTGACACGCCTGTGACTCTTCCATAACACGCCCATCACTTCAGACCACCTCTCAATCACCACCCAGGAGCGCACATGGTCAGGGCCAGGATTAATACCTTCAGAGGCCCTGAGCACTTACAAGGTTTTGTTCCCAAAGAAAAGTTCTCCGTAAACTTCTCGTCAAGGCCTTTAAAATGATAAAGAGGAGGAAATCTGGAAAACACGAACCTGCTTGTTTTTCCTGACTAAACTTTGACTACAGTACATCCCATTAAGCAGACCTACAATTCAAATGGATTTTTCCCCTCTCCTGTATACTTTAGCCAGCCTCTCTGTTCTGTGATAAGAGGATTGAATAGTTCTTTTTCCAGTGATAAAGGTGTAAAATACTTCTGGTAATCCAGCAGTTAATATTAATGCTCCAGCAAGCTGACTGCTGCGATCAGTATGGCTGTACGCAATGATCCCCCGGGTGGAAAGATAGGGAGTAGATGACCAGTTACTTGCAACATTCAGGGTTGTTGTTTTTTCTTTTTATTATGATCCACAAACTGTTATGTTGTTGGCAGCTGACAGGGGCTGTGACAGATCAGGCCCCTTGGAGGAAGAGGTTTGGGTCACTAGCACTTCATGGCTATACCTAGCAGCAGTATAAAGTAAGGACATCAGCAAGATATGAGCTGACTCCAAGAGACATTTGTAGATATCCTGCAGGAATTAACATCTGACACCTGTGGCCACTCAGCATCTGTTGGAAAAGGTCACTGTAGATGAAATCCTTCAGCTTCATCTTAGCTTGCACATGAAATGCTTGGCAGATATTTTAATTCTTTTCATCAGCTATGTGCACCTGCCTTCCCTACTTGACACAGTTGCAAAGTACATTATCACTGGTCACTAAAGATTACACATTGAGCTCTGTATATACTTACAGGTAGTTAGCCAAGTTGTGCTCTTGTAAAGTATGTGTTTCGAAGCCATGCGGTGTTGTATCAAAGTAATCATTTCCAATCCCACAAATGAAACATTTTGTCTGGATAGAAAATAATAAAATACATTATCAAAACTTTATTAAAGATTGTGTAAATTATTTGCACTGACATGAGGCATCATACAATACGAAAAACGAGTTTTATGGTAAGAACTTACCTTTGTTAAAACTCTTTCTGCGAGGTACACTGGGCTCCACAAGGAATGGACAATGGGGTGTAGAGTAGGATCTTGATCCGAGGCACCAACAGGCTCAAAGCTTTGACTGTTCCCAGAATGCATAGCGCCGCCTCCTATATCACCCCGCCTCCCTGCACAGGAGCTCAGTTTTTAGTTAACCAGCCCAATGCAGAAGCAGGAAAAGAGACGACAACGGTTAGTAGCCACAACACCGCATTCTCACGACAGGAGACGTGTCAGCGGCTAATGCCATACCAACCCAAAGAAGCTAAGTGCGTCAGGGTGGGCGCCTTGTGGAGCCCAGTGTACATCGCAGAAAGAGTTTTAACAAAGGTAAGTTCTTACCATAAAACTCGTTTTCTGCTGCGGAGTACGCTGGGCTCCACAAGGAATGGACAATGGGGATGTCCTAAAGCAGTTCCTTATGGGAGGGGACGCACTGTAGCGGGCACAAGAACCCGGCGTCCAAAGGAAGCATCCTGGGAAGCGGCAGTATCGAAGGCATAGAACCTTATGAACGTGTTCACAAAGGACCACGTAGCCGCCTTGTACAATTGTTCAAGGGTCGCACCACGTTGGGCCGCCCAAGAAGGTCCAACAGATCGAGTAGAATGGGCCTTAATGTGATCAGGAGCAGAGAGACCAGCCTTCACATAAGCATGTGCAATCACCATTCTAATCCATCTGGCCAGAGTTTGCTTGTGAGCAGGCCAGACCCGTTTGTGAAACCCAAACACAACAAAAAGAGAATCCGACTTCCTAATAGGAGCAGTTCTCTTCACATAGATACGGAGAGCCCGTACCACATCCAAAGACCGCTCTTTGGGAGACAGATCAGGAGAAACAAGTGCCGGAACTACAATCTCCTGATTAAGGTGGAACGAAGAAACCACCTTAGGTAGATAGCCGGGACGAGTCCTAAGAACCGCCCGTTCACGGTGAAATATCAGATATGGGGAAGTACAGGACAAGGCACCCAAATCCGACACTCTTCTAGCTGAAGCAATAGCCAGCAGAAACACCACCTTAAGGAAAAGCCACTTAAGGTCAGCTGAACCAAGAGGTTAAAACGGAGACTCTTGTAACGCCTCCAAAACCACCGACAAGTCCCAAGGAGCCACAGGCGGGACATAGGGAGGTTGGATACGCAACACGCCCTGAGTTAAGGTATGCACATCAGGTAAGGTCGCAATTTTTCTCTGAAACCACATCGACAAGGCAGATATTTTAACCTTGAGGGAGGCTAGACGCAGGCCTAAGTCCAGGCCCTGCTGAAGAAAAGCCAACAACTTGGCTATACTAAACTTGGAAGTGTCATAATCGTTAGATGCGCACCAAACAAAGTAAGAATGCCAGACCCTATAGTAAATCCGAGCCGAAGCCGGTTTCCGGGCTCGCAACATAGTTTGAATGACCGCCTCAGAAAACCCTTTAGCCCTTAAGACGGAAGCTTCAAGAGCCACGCCGTCAAAGACAGCCGGGCTAGGTCCTGGTAGATACAGGGGCCCTGAACGAGGAGGTCTGGGCATTGTGGAAGTAGAATTGGACGCTCTGACGATAGGCCTTGCAGGTCTGAGAACCAGTGCCGTCTGGGCCACGCTGGAGCTATGAGAAGCAGAATTCCTTTTTCTTGCTTGAACTTCCGAATTACCCTGGGCAGGAGTGACACCGGAGGGAACACGTGCGGCAGCCGAAACCTCCACGGTACCGCCAGCGCATCCACGAATGCTGCTTGAGGATCCCTTGTCCTTGCTCCGAAGACCGGAACCTTGTGATTGTGTCGAGACGCCATCAGATCTACATCTGGAAGGCCCCACCTTTCCACTAGTAGTTGAATCACTTATGGATGGAGGCCCCACTCACCGGCATGCACGTCCTGACGACTGAGAAAGTCCGCTTCCCAATTCAGGACTCCCAGAATGAATATTGCCGATATGGCCGGTAGATGGCATTCTGCCCACTGCAGAATCCGTGAGACTTCCTTCATTGCTAGGTGGCTTCGAGTGCCGCCTTGATGATGTATGTAAGCCACTGTGGTGGCGTTGTCCGACTGTACTTGAACAGGACGGTTCTGAATTAAATGCTGGGCTAAGTTCAAGGCATTGAAGACCGCCCGCAACTCCAGAATATTGATCGAGAGGAGAGACTCCTCCTTGGTCCACCGCCCCTGAAGGGAGTGTTGCTCCAGCACTGCGCCTCAACCTCTTAGACTGGCATCTGTCGTCAACAGGACCCAGTCGGATATCCAGAACGGACGGCCCCTGCACAGTTGTTGGTCCCGGAGCCACCAGAGCAGCGACAGACGGACCTCCGGAGTCAATGAGATCATTTGAGACCTGATCCGGTGAGGCAGGCCATCCCATTTGGCTAGAATCAGCCTCTGGAGAGGGCGAGAGTGAAATTGAGCATACTCCACCATGTTAAATGCTGACACCATGAGGTCCAGCACCTGCATCGCCGAATGTATCGACACTTGCGGACGAGATAGGAAGCAACGAATCCTGTCCTGAAGTTTCAGGACTTTCTCCTGAGACAGGAACAACCGCTGGTTGTGAGTGTCCAATAGTGCTCCCAGATGCACCATGCTCTGAGCAGGGATCAGGGATGACTTCTTCCAGTTGATGAGCCACCCGTGGGCTTGCAGAAACCGGACCGTCACATCTAGATGACGCAGGAGAAGTTCTGGGGAATTTGCCAGGATTAACAAGTCATCCAAATACGTCAGTATCCTGACCCCTTGACGGCAGAGTACCACCGTCATCACCGCCATGACTTTTGTAAATACTCGCGGAGACGTTGTTAAACCAAAAGGTAACGCCCAAAACTGGTAATGACAGTTGCCAATCGCAAATCTCAGGTATTGCTGATGAGACACTGCTATAGGAATATGCAGGTAAGCATCCTGTATATCCAGGGAGACCATGAAGTCCCCAGGTTCCAAGGCCAGAACTATAGAGCGAAGGGTTTCCATCCGGAACTTGGAAACCTTCACAAACCTGTTCAATGCCTTGAGGTTGAGAATGGGCCGGGAGGACCCATTCGGTTTCGGGACTAGAAACAGCAGAGAATAGTACCTCCGGCCCCTCTGCGCAAGAGGCACCTGTACTACGACTCCTGTATCCAGGAGGGTCTGTACCACCGAATGTAGAGTGTTTGCCTTTGTCTTGTCCAAGGGGACATCTGTCTGGCAAAATCGATGAGGGGGTCGGTTTTTGAAGGCTATGGCGTAACCTCACGTGACGACTTCCCGTACCCAGGCATCTGAAGTGGTCCTCAACCATTCCTGGGTATACCCTAGAAGCCGGCCCCCCACCCTGGGATCCCCCAGAGGGAGGCCCGCCCCGTCATGCGGCAGGCTTATCTGTCATGGAAGCTGGCTGACCGGCCGCCCAGGCTCTTTTGGGCTTAGGCTTACCAGGTTTGGAAGTGCGGGCCTGCTTGTTGTACGCCGGACCTTTTGCTTTACCTGAAGGACGAAAGGGGCGAAAGGAAGTACCTTTAGCCTTCGACACAGAAGGAGCAATACTTGGCAGACAGGCAGTTTTGGAAGTAGCTAAGTCAGCCACAATCTTATTTAAATCCTCCCCAAACAGAATATCTCCCTTAAAAGGGAGTACCTCCAGGGTTTTTCTAGAGTCCAGATCCACAGACCAGGATCTCAGCCACAATATCCGGCGAGCCAGGACTGACGTAGTAGAGGCCTTGGCTGCCAGGATACCGGCATCAGAAGCCGCCTCTTTAATATAACAAGAAGCTGTAACAATATAAGACAAGCATTGTCTAGCATGGTCAGAGGAGATTTCAGCATCTGACTCCAAAGCCCATGCTTCAATGGCCTCTGCAGCCCAAGTAGCTGCAATAGTGGGCCTTTGTGCAGCACCCATGAGAGTGTAAATCGCTTTCAGACAACCCTCCACACGTTTATCCGTAGGCTCTTTTAGAGACGTGACGGTGGTGACTGGTAGAGCTGAGGAAACCACCATCCTAGCCACATGTGAGTCCACTGGAGGAGGCGTTTCCCAATTCTTAGACAGCTCCGGCGCGAGGGGATAGCAAGCCAGCATCTTCTTTTGAGGCACAAACTTCGTACCCGGGTTTTCCCAGGGTTCCTGACGTATATCAATTAGGTGGTCAGAGTGAGGTAAAACTTGTTTAATCGCCTTCTGACGCTTGAACCTATCTGGTTTCTTAGGAGGAACGGATGGCTCGGGATCATCCGTAATCTGTAAAATTAACTTAATAGCCTCCAAAAGATCAGGAACATCCACATGTGAACCACCCTCCCCATCAGCCGTATCGGAGTCAGAACCTGTGGGGTCAGTGTAAGTGCCGTCTTCATCCGACGAGATGTCAGTGACAGCAGTGGATTGTGAGGAGACAAGCGCTCGCTTAGAGGACCCCTTGGACGTAGGCGAGCGACGGTCAGACTTTTTAGTAGTCAGGGACTGGTTCAACTTCTTTATTTGAGCAGATAACTCGTCCGCCCATGGCGGATTAGCTGCAGGGACCACAAACGGTTGCACCGGCATTGGGGGTCCCATAGGGAATGTTAGTTTATTAACTAGAGTATGCAGAAGCGTGGAAAAAGCGGTCATTATTTGCCCCCGTTGCCACCGTCCCACTGGGGGGCAAGGAGCCCCCAGAACCAGAGACCAAAGCTGCTATATTCTCCTCATAGGTATCTGCGGCTTCAGCAACATCGGCAGTGTGTTCAGCCCCAGAACCGTTACCCTCAGAAGCAGACATGATATAACTTGCAGTATTAGGTAACACAGTACAATTTGTCAGCAGCACAATACCTCTAGCCCAAACCCCTGCGCAGTGTAGTCAGCATCAGCAGAGATAAAGGAGAGATATGGTGACTTAATCACAGAGAAAAATACGTAATACAGTATATCTTTGTGAAAATCCTATATTAGATAAAACCTGACGCACCAAGCCCCCTCAGGTTATAGAATATAGGGATAGCAGGTTGAGTGAAAGACACAAAATGGACACCACTCAGCTATCAAATGCACACACAAATAGTCACAGACTGTACAATGCAGAGGTTATTACTAACAATAATACTGCACTGGACTAGCTTACACAGCTATATAATAATAGATATAACAGTACACAGTAAGAACTGGATGTATATCACAGGGTAATTGTACTAGGAAACCCTGACTAAGTGCACTCTTTCTTAACTAACACTGACTAAAAAAGGCAGGTAGAATACTTAAGTGTCTTGTAAAGTCACAGCACTGACAACCAGGCGGCTTTACATAGGAGGATTTGCCCAAGCATTCCCAGGAACAGTGAGCTGAGGGATAATGGCGCCGCCGACACTGCCAGGGAGTGAGGAAGAGACAGATATGCAGCTCCAGGGTGGAAACATTTGCAGAAAATGGCGCCCTGGGTCTGGGGGAGGGGCTTCAGGTCCAAGCTCTATCCCCCTGCTGGCAAAACCACCGGGTACTGCGGGCTCTAATAAAACGGTTTATAGAGAAAACCTGACCTGTCCCATGCCCTGGTGATCTAGTGGTATCGCCTGTACTGCCATAGTGTCCACCGCCAGTGCACGCGGCCCGCCTCCCACTGACCGCGCCGGATCGCGATAAAGACCGGGTCCCGCAAGCGGGACCCACTTACCACCTCACGAAGCGCGGCCACGCGATCCTGGAGAGCCCCCATCGTGTGTGCCTGACAAGAAGAAAACCGGAGCCTCCTGCTGTAGTTACCCGGCAACCAGGGCTCGGGAGTGTACAGCGCCGCTTGGGAGAGCCAGAGCTGCAGCCGTAAATGTCCACTGACATGCAACACTGCTGCTGCCCTTGAAGTCTTCACTTTTTTCCTTAGAAAAAAAGCTCTTCTTAGGGCTGCCTGGAGCAGGCCCTCTAAGTGCCTGCTACTGCAGCATCAACTACAAAACTGAGCTCCTGTGCAGGGAGGCGGGGTGATATAGGAGGCGGCGCTATGCATTCTGGGAACAGTCAAAGCTCTGAGCCTGTTGGTGCCTCGGATCAAGATCCTACTCTACACCCTATTGTCTATTCCTTGTGGAGCCCAGTGTACCCCACAGCAGAAAGTTTTTATTTTTTTTAAAGCTTTGTTAAAGCGAGGTCATTATAGCTTTGTTAATACAGGGCCTAATTCAGCATGTATCGCAAAAGCAAAATCTTTCTCTAATGGGCAAAACCATGTGCACTGCAGATGGGGCAAATGTAAGATGTGAACAGAGAGATTTGGGTGGGTTATATTGTTTCTGTGCAGGGTAAATACTGGCTGCTTTATTTTTACAATTTAGATTTCAGGTTGAACACACTCCCCCGCCCCCCCAAGTCTAATGGGCCCTACAGACACGGCGATCCGCCGCCGAGCTGCCCGACCGCGATATGGCAGAGGGGCGACCCGGTGGCGTGGGGAGGGAGTGACGGGGGGAGTGAAGTTTCTTCACTCCCCCCGTCACCCGGCTCCATAGAAGTGCAGGCAAATATGGACGAGATCGTCCATATTGGCCTGCATGTACAGCCGACGGAGCACCAGCAATGAACGAGCGCGGGGCCGTGCATCGCTCATCGCTGGAGCCTCCACACTCAAAGATATGAATGTTATCTCGTTCAATAATGAAGATTGTCGGCCAGTGTGTAGGGCCTATAACTCACTACACGTTATATCAGCCCCCCCTGCAATGCACATGGTTTTGCCCATTAGAGAAAGATTTTGATTTTGCGATCCATGCTGAATTAGGCCTACAGTCTGTATAGTAGATGAGTTATAGAAGTCAATCCTAATACTGTACAGTAGACTTGTAATGACTGCACTGGTCGATTTGGCCAGGGCAGGATTAGAGGCCCTAAGCACGTAAAAGATTTTGGTGCCCCATATATATTTTGCTCCCCAAAGAAAAGTTATCTCCAAAGTTCTCACCAAGTCCTTTAAAAACCTCCAAATTTTGAGAAAAAGCCCACATCTGGCAACACTGTACTGAGCACCGCTGTACTCACTCTCAGTGGATGACTGAATGGCCAACATGACCAAGACAAGAATGTTCACGTGAGCCTCTGTGGCCCATGTGGCAGTTTTCCAGTTACCAGTTTCTAATTTTGTTGTATTCCAAAGATTCATGTATATCACTAACCTTTGTTACTCTTTTATTATTATTATTTTTTTTATCATTGTATTTATATTTGTAATTTTTTCATTTTTTTGTGGCAGCCCCTTCTTGTGAAACCTGGTTTAACCGCACCATTTGCAGTTTTGCACCATATGGTCCATGGTAAATCCGGCAATGGGACATTTCTGTTGTGACCTCTTCCCTTATTGCCCTAAGCATGTGCTTATTTTACTTAATGGTTAATCCAGCCCTGAATTTGGCAGAATAAAATTTCTTCGTACCTCCATATCTTCTCTCACTTGTTCTTGTTGGTCTCTCAGTTCACCAAAGGCATCAATGATCAAACCTGTTGCAGGACAGAAACAAAATTAGTATTTGGAAGTTCAAAGGTATTATATACTGTACATGTTCACACATTGGCTCCATTTAATTTGCCGCTCATATACAGTTGTGTTGTCATGTGACAAATGAACTAGTTTTTTCTGCCATTTGGGTAACCAACAATGTAACTAGAGCCAACAATGTAAATAGAATTTGTTCATGAACCTTGAGGCACATGGAAAATATTTCATACAGTGTTTATACCAGAAAGGTCATGGTCATCCTGCTATAGAGATTGGGGCAGTAAAGTTTTTTAATTGATAGGCTAACGGGCAGCCTGTCTATCCTGCACTTTTCTTGTAACGGGTAAGAGTTTAGCTGTTGTATGGCTGTGATTATCTAGGGATATTAATGAGAGATATACTTGCCTTGAATAATGGCCAGGAGTATAACAATAACAAAGAAGAAGAAGGTGATGTCAAATACAATCCGATACATCTCATAAGGGTCACCAGCAGGGTCCTCAATCTCATCTCCAATGCCACCTCCAGCTCTCACACCCACGTACATGTGGAATAAATAACACTGCAAGGAGAACATGCTCTAATTAGTCTGGTGTGCAAGATCATTGAGCACAGAGATCCTGACTGCCAAGGATTAGATACCATGTGCTGCTACAGGGTAAGTTGAAAGAGCAATGAAAATGCTGGCATTTAAGGAAAGCATTTAATCACTAATAGTAATGAACATAGTAACATAATAACTAAGGTTGAAAAAAGACCATTGTCCATCGAGTTCAACCTATTTGTGGTCTCCTATGCAGTCTTATTATAGGACTAGTTATTTTTATGTTATGACTAGTTATATTAACTACGCACCATAACCCTGAATATCTTTATCCAATAGGAATTTATCTAACCCATTCTTAAAGGTGTTGACTGAGTCCGCTGTTACTACTCTCGCAGGCAGGGAATTCCAAACACGTATTGTCCTTACTGTGAAAAAAAACTTTTCGCCTCAATGTGCGGAAACTCCTCTCCTCTAACCTAAGCGAGTGACCACGTGTCCTCTGTGCTGATCTTATAGAAAACAGGTCCCTCCCGAACTCTGTGTATTGACCCCTTATACATTTGTAGATGTTGATCATGTCCCCTCTTAGTCTCCTCTTTTCCAATGTAAACATGTCTAGCCTTGCAAGCCTTTCTTCATATTCCAGCGTCTCCATGCCCTTTATTAGTTTGGTCGCCTGCCTCTGAACCTTTTCTAGCTCCAGGATATCCTTTTTGTAATATGGTGCCCAAAATTGCACACAGTACTCAAGATGTGGCCTCACTAGTGATTTATATAATGGGAGTATAATACTCTCGTCCCTTGCATCAATTCCCCGTTTTATGCATGCTAATATCTTATTAGCCTTCTTTGCTGCACTGCTACTTTGGGTACTGCTGCTTAATTTGTTATCTATGTGAACTCCTAATTCTTTTTCCAGTACAGAATCCCCTAGTATTACCCCATTTAGTATGTAGGTGTAATTTCTGGTCTTGCCCCCACAGTGCATTACCTTACACTTGTCTGTGTTGAATCTCATTCTCCATTTTGCTGCCCATGCTTCCAGTTTAAATAAGTCGTTCTGAAGAGACTCAGCATCCCCCTCTGTATTTATAGCCTTACACAATTAGGTATTTTCTGCGAAAATTGACACCATGCTCTCTAGACCTACTGTTAGGTAGGTCGTTGATGAACATGTTGAACAAAAGTGGTCCAAGTACAGACCCTTGTGGCACACCACTTAGTACTTTAGTCAATTTGAAAATTATCCATTGACCACAACGCACTGCTCCCTATTATCTAACCAATTACTGACCCAAGTGCATATTGTGCTCCCTAGCCCTATTATGAATAGAAACTTGGAACTAATGATTGTAGTGTGTAATCAGTTGATCCAAATCTGCATCCTGGCATTTAATTCAATTGTGTAGTATTACCCTAAGACTGAAGATGCACATTACATGGCCAAAAGTCAGTGTATAGCGTCATTTCAGCCACACCTATTGCCAACAGGTACAGAAAATCAATGCAATCTCCATAATGAAGCATAGAAAATCTTTTGCAGTAGAACAGGTGGGATGTAGTTGTGTCACAATACCGACCCCTACATCCCGCTTGCTTGGCATGCCGACTAGCAGGGACTATTCCCAGCATGGCGAGCGCAGCGTGCCCGCGAGGGGATTTGTTGCGCTTACCTTTCGCCCCCCTAAACCCCCCCCCCCCCGGCACTCTGTGGCCAGGATCCCGGCTGCTGGTAACACAGCCCCAACCCAAACAGGTCATACTGAAGAGCTCATTGGCTTCCAACATGGCACTGTCATAAAATGCCACCTTTCTAAGTAGTAATATCAGGAAATTTCTGCTCTGCACCGTGTTAGTGTAAGTGCTGTTATTGTGATGTGGAAATGGCTAATAGCAACAGTAGCACAAGCTCACAGAACTGCTGAGGCACATAGGGCCAGATTCATATCTGTAAGGAAGTGGCTTTGCAATTCTGTGTCATTAAAATTCTAATGCAGCAGGAGGTGTCTGTAGGAGATGGCGCCTGTTTGCATTATCGAGGATCCGAGTGCTGCATCTGAGGATTCCCAATGGTTATAGGTATCAGCCAGCCTACATAAGCTGACCATCGTATCTGTACTCAAGCCATCAGGTTTGCGTAAAAATATGAATCAGACCCATAGTACATACATATAATCTGTCCACATATTGCTATAACATACACACAAAAACAGAGAAATTGATGGCAGCTAAGAACCACTTGGCCCATCTAATCTGCCCATGTAGACGCACACACTTGCACACTAGAGTTATTTTTTGTCAGGAGCCAATTAACCTTAATACAGACAAGGGCAACAATGACAGAACCTTCAGAGAGAAATTTGCAATCAGCTAATCTGTAAATCTAGTGCTGGTGACCACCATAACTCCCAACTTTGCTGAAGTGGGATTCGGGACCCCTTGGGCACCGAAGGCTCCCAAAGGGGGTGATGCTTTGGGGAAAGGGGTGAGGCTTCAGGAAAAGGTTCAGGGCCTCACAGAACCCACAATCGCGTCACTCTGGGGGCATGCCCAGCACTCTCAGAGATGCTGTGCTGCCCCCAGGCTCCCCCCAGCACCCTGACTAGATGCCATCCATTCTCCTCATTTCCTGCTGAACAGCATTGTGTGCACTAAAACACACAATACCCAGCACTTTATGCAGGGGACTCACAATACCAGACCTCAAGTGCCATCATCAAACACTTAACAGATAAGCTTTTGGGAGGGGGGGAGCAATAACGTGTGCCTAGGGATGGCATAATGTCTAAATCCACCCGGCTCCTGTTAAATTATTTTATATCTGTAGCGCAAGTTGGACATACCGTCATCATATCATCACACTTCATGTCAGGATCATCTTCATCCTCACTCTTGTTGTAAAATTTCCGGAAAAAGTTGAAGGCCACGACAGTGTAAAGATAAACAACCACGGCCAGTAGCCCAACTGTTAGCACCAACTGAGGAGAGCAGAAGATGGTGTTACAATTTAGAAACGTAGGTTATATATTATAGTATCGCTGCAAGTGTACATAGTAATACAGATTATATTATATATCTATATATTATATCTATATACACATAATATATAATATATATGTAATTTTCTCAGTAGGAGACCCAAAAATGTGGGATTTCGAATTTTGGATAAGGGATACTCGACCTGTAGTGTTGGAAAAATATACCATTAATAATACTAAGATATAGATTAATTGTGGCCTTAATGACAACCAATAGCAAAATGGGTACTAGAAATGTTTTTCCACAAACAGTGCCACAGATTAAATGTGTTCTTTTTTTTTTCTTTCCCCGTTGACATTTCATTCCATTAAGAGAGACCCCTCCAGGTTTAACATATTCATGGCATCAATATATGATAATGCTCTATCAGTGATATAGATGGAGATTTTTAAAACCTTCTAAAGGGGATATGTAGAGATGTTGCTGATAGCAACTAATCAGATTCCAGCTATTATTTTATAGGTTGTACCAGATAAATTCTAGCTACAATTTGATTGGATGCTATAGGCAACTTATCCACATGTCCTCTTTAGAAGATTTTATACCTCTTCCTCCTAAAGAACAGATCCACATTTCTTTGGTCTATTAGTGCTGCCTGGCGCACAGCCCATATTCAAGTTTCCTTTATACTCTGCAGTTTCCTGGGCGACCCTGCAGTAGTAAACTTCTCTGTGACGTTACATGAGCTCACTGTGTAATACTACTGTAGATAGGTAATAATAGAACCATTAATGTAGACAAAGAAAATAATACATATTTTCAGGTTAGCTATAAATAACATTCAACTTTGTGCACAATGGTTAGAGAACAAGTAATTGGAACATAGCTGGTTTTCATGCTAGATCTTCAGGCTGTCATTGGTTTATTTATAACAGTGTTTCTTATCACCTACTGGGTACTTACAGATACAGTACTCTACTTCTGGAGTTTTCTAAACCTTAATAAACAGCCATAGGGGTTAACGAAAAATGGTCGGAATTCACAATTGTGGATTTATCTGCCAACAAGTTTGCCCATGAAAAATAAATGTTATGCTACTTAATAAACCATGGACTACAGGTATTATGACATGGAAGGCTCATTTTCCTTATTTAGCAATTGACGTCCTTTTACGATCTTTAGTTGTATCACCACTGCAATCATTTATCCGGGATGTTTTATAAATTACATCATCAGGCCTATTTATCTCCAAAGAGACATTTCCAAATTGGATTGACCGATAATAGATGCCCAAAATGTGTGGCCCCTAAGGGTGATTTATTCCACTGCCTCTGGCAGTGTCCTTTCATTAAGACATTTTGGATTAAAGTTTGGAAATTCACTATTCACCACTTCACCCCATCCCTCTCATCCTGGATTGTCCATATTTGTTCTCTTACCTGTATCATCTGCAGCTCGCATGAACGTCTTACATGTGTGCATATATACCTCTCCCACCACAATGCCTTTATTTAGAACAAAGTTATTTTAAATCTTTCGTATGGCCTGGGGCAGTCTTCTCTCCAAAAAGCAAAGTAAGTAAAAGTGTCTGACACATGGAAAAGCTATATTGATATATTGTCTCCTCATATTATAGTTCACATTTGTAAATGTTTTCAATCCACAATGTGAAACTTTGTTGCTCCTCCAGAATAATCCGATACCCTGTACCTGATTTTACACATGCCTGCCTAATCCTTTCATGGTATTCGTTTTGATGTTTTAATATATGGCCGCCTTATACTATATGCCTTTCTATTTGGCATTAGCATTTAAAAACGATAATAAAATATATATATATATATATATATATATAATGTATGGTGTTTGGCCCTAATCAGGCCTGGCGCTACCCGCTCAACAAAGGGATGCAGTGCAAGTAGGCGCCAGGCAGGAGAGGCGCTCTACCTGCTCTGCATGCCCACTGCTGCGCCGCCTGTCCCCCCTTGCTGCTGCCGGCTGCTGCACCTGTCACACTGTGACAGGAAGCAGCGCCGGCGGCTTTAAGCGTCCACTCCCGCTCCCTGACTGTGTGACAGCGCAGAGTCAGAGTGTGTACTGTGCAGGCCAGGAAGCAAGACCTGGAAAGGGGGTGGGGCTACATGAAACGGAGGGGTGGAGCTACACGGGACCAGGCTGATCATGAGGAATAACAGAAGAATGAACAGCTCCTGCCAGCCAGACTTCCTTTTGGTAAGAAAAGGTAAAGAGAGTGAGTGAGCTTGAGAAAGTGTATGTGTGTATTAGTGTGTATGTATGTGTGTGTGTGTGTATGTATGTGTGTGTATCTGTGAGACTGGGTGGGCAAAATATGTGTAAGCGGCACTACCACAAGCGGAATTTTGTGTAAGCGGCACTACTAAAGGGACATTTTGTGTAAGCGGCATTACTACAGGGTGGGATTTTAGATTTTGTGTAAGCGGCATTACTACAGGGTGAGATTTTGTGTAAGCGGCATTACTACAGGGTGAGATTTTGTGTAAGCGGCACTACTAAGGGGGGGATTTTGTGTAAGCGACATTACTACAGGGGGGATTTTGTGTAAGCGGCATCACTACAGGGTGGGATTTTGTGTAAGCAGCATTACTACAGGGGGGATTTTGTGTAAGCGGCATCACTACAGGGTGGGATTTTGTGTAAGTGGCATTACTACAGGGTGGGATTTTGTGTAAGCGGCACTACTACAGGGGGGATTTTCTGTAAGCGACACTACTACAGGGGGGATTTTGTGTAAGCGGCACTACTACAGGGGGGATTTTCTGTAAGGGACACTACTACAGGGGGGATTTTCTGTAAGGGACACTACTACAGGGGGAATTTTGTGTAAGCGGCACTACTAAGGGGGGATTTTGTGTAAGCGACACTACTACAGGGGGGATTTTGTGTAAGCGGCATCACTACAGGGTGGGATTTTGTGTAAGCGGCATCACTACAGGGTGGGATTTTGTGTAAGTGGCATTACTACAGGGGGCATTTTGTGTAAGTGGCATTACTACAGGGGGGATTTTGTGTAAGCGGCACTACTACAGGGGGGATTTTGTGTAAGCGGCATCACTACAGGGTGGGATTTTGTGTAAGCGGCATCACTACAGGGTGGGATTTTGTATAAGCGGCACTACTACAGGGGGGATTTTGTGTAAGTGGCATTACTACAGGGGGGATTTTGTGTAAGCGGCATTACTACAGGGGGGATTTTGTGTAAGCGGCACTACTACAGGGGAGATTTTGTGTATAAGAAGCACTACTACATGCGTTGTTATGTGAATAAGATTGTGCTACTGTGGTGTAATTTGAAATGGGGGTATTATTGTGTGGCCATGCCCCTTCCGTGTAAGACCACACTCCTTTTTCAGTGTGCACCAAAGGCGCTGTCCCTTTGTAGAGTATGGGAGGGCACAAATTTATAGTTTGCAGGGGGCGCCGAACACCCTAGTACTGGCCCTGGCCCTAATACAGATCAGTGACGTTCAGTGAGATGAGGCAGAGTCTTTCCTGTCATACTAATGTTTGTGCCAGAGTTTTGACTGTATAAAGTATATGAAAAATACAAAGAATATGTTTGAAATATCTTCTTTGCATTTTTCTAATAATTTTTATAACCAAAACTCAGTAGTAAAAAGTCTATGACAGGCCTATCTTATCCACATATCTCTGATCAAAACTCACCAAATTTCCAGGAGTTTATACTGCTGCACCTGTGTATAAGGCGCAGATGTTCCCTTTGGCTCATATATTGCATGTAAATATGGCTCTGGTGCTAGCCAGTGCCTCCTGAGCCATTTACCTCACCGCACGTCCCTGATACAGATATACAGTATGTGCAATTGTGCAAAGCCAGTACTATTCTTTTTATTTATTTATTTTTACAATGTACTTTGCCTTCATTATTGTTTGTATTGAATTAATGCTTGAAATAAAGAGATTTGAAAAATAAATAAATTAAAGCACGGACTACAGTATCTAATGTTAATTTGCTCATTTTTATTATTAGCCATTATTTATTTGTAGCCACAAGGGTTCCTCAACTCATTATATTAATAGAATATGTATCAAGATATCTTTCCAATATTTAACAATTATATAGTATAACATATTTTGATATGTATGACATAATAGCATGGAGTACGTTACACCCTGCGCAGTACCTGCCAATCTACGTAACCTAGGAAGTCATGAAAATGCGTTGAGTGTTTGCAGCGCCGTAACTACCTGTGTGCCAGGTGTGCCTGGCACACAGCACAGTTACACTGAGGGCGCACAGCCAGCGGCTTGCAATGAGTCAAATTGACTCATTACAAGCCGCCAGTTGTGCGCCGCGCTGGAGAGAGCAGAGGCAGAGAGGGAGGGGGACTGGAGCCGCAGCAGCGCTATGTCATTGGTAGTAGCGCCGCTGCTGCACTCCCTATCCTTCCGTAGTGGCTGCCCGGCGCTGCTGTGAATGCTGGGATGCGGTTCCCTCATCCCAGCATTCACAGCGGTGGGCAGCCAATGCGGAAGGAGAGGGGGCTGCTGCAGCGGCACTACTACCAATCACATAGCGCTGCTGCGGCTCCAGTCCCCCTCCCTCTTCCTCCTCCCCTGTGGCTGTCCCGGGATCTCTGCCAGCACGAGGAGCCTGACTGCCAGCGGGGAGAGATGGTAAGTATATCTCTCTCTCTCTCTTTCTTTCTCTCACTCTCTCTCTTCTGCCACAATGTGTAAAAAGGGGGACTGGCTGCCGTAATGTGTAAAAAAGGGGACGCTGTCTGCCGTAATGTGTAAAAAGGGGGACGCTGGCTGCCGTAATGTGTAAAAAGTGGGACTCTGGCTGCCGTAATGTGTAAAAAGTGGGACTCTGTCTGACGTAATGTATAAAAAGGGGACGCTGTCTGCCGTAATGTGTAAAAAGGGGGATGCTGTCTGCCGTAATGTGTTAAAAGGGGGACGCTGTCTGCCGGAATGTGTAAAAAGGGGGACGCTGTCTGCCGGAATGTGTAAAAAGGGGCTCTACCTGGTGTAGTGGCGCTACTGTGCAGCGTAATTTGAATAATGGAGACTACAGTGCACCGTAGTATGAATTGGTATTATTTTGTGACCACGCCCCTTCCCCATGAAGCCACGCCCATATATATTTTTTGAGCGCCTGCGGCGCGCACTGCCCCTATCTTACATAGGGGGGGTGCCAATGCCGTTTCTTGCACACAGCGCTAAAATGCCTAGTTATGGCACTGAGTGTTTGTAGTTGTGAATAAGTTCATTAGGTTGTTACATGTTGTTGAGTTGATAAGCAAATGACAGAGTGTAATAGCACCTTCAATAGGAGAAAATACAGAAAAATGAGAGGCACTGGCTCATGTACAGATAAACTGGAATAACTAGCAACAGACTTCTCACATTGGGGGTCATTCCGAGTTGATCGCTAGCTGCATTTGATCGCAGCGCAGCGATGAGGCTAAAAAACGGCAGTTCTGCGCATGCGGCGCAATGCGCACGCGCAACGTATGGGCACAACGAACGATGTAGTTTTGCACAGGGTCTAGCAATGCATTTCAGTCGCACTGCTTGCCGCAGAGTGATTGACATGAAGTGGGCGTTTCTGGGTGGCAACTGACCGTTTTCAGGGAGTGTGCGGAAAAACGCAGGCATGGCTGGCCAAATGCTGGGCGGGTTTGTGACGTCAAATCCGGAACTGAATAGTCTGAAGTGATCGCAAGCGCTGAGTAGGTTTTGAGCTACTCTGAAACTACACAAAAATTTTTTTTGATCGCACTTCTGCTAAGCTAAAATACACTCCCAGTGGGCGGCGGCATAGCGTTTGCACGGCTGCTAAAAACTGCTAGCGAGCAATCAACTCGGAATGACCCCCATTGTCCTTTTAGGGTTTAAATATCCGAAAGACCCTTTAGGAAGGTCTGTTTTACAAATATAACCCTATCATATCTGTAAGCACTTGCTGAATACACTTGTTGTAAAGTGTAATCATCGATGCTGCCGCTCTTGCCACCTTCAGCGACCTAAAGAGTGTGTACGGCTGGCGGATCCACCACATCACAATCCCAATGTCATTTACACTGTGATGAATTTTAGTGCTTCAAGTTCAAGTCCAGTGACTTCAGGAAGATACTGCAGGGAAGAGGGACACTGTACAACTACATGCTGTCTGAGGATGACCGGAACTGCAGCACAGGTAAGTAGTATGCACAATATCGATACAAAACCACTCAAAAATTGAGTTACTCTTTTTATTATTAAGAAGTACCAAAAAGGGAAAAATTCAGTAGAGAAATGTCAGGATCCTTAAATGGAGGTGGTAATTTTGTTACCCTAGAGATAAATAAAATTTGAGCACTACACAAACATAGCAAAGCTGCATATTACTGAAGAGGAATATCCTATATGCAGCATATTGTGCAAGCGGAGACTGCAGCTACATTTTGAAATGAATAAAATGTAATTTAGAGGAGAGACTGTCGCTTTAAGCTGATGGCAGGAATCTGCAGGTTTTCTTTATCCAGCAGGTAAAAATTAATAGTGCATGCTGTGAGTGTTTAAAGCAGCTGCTTGGTCTCAATAATTCATGAGAAAGCTACAACAAACATCAGTGACTAGAAGCTAACAGTAGAGAGAAAGGGGAAGAGAGTTCATAGTATTACAGTGAGGGAGAAGGACAGGTGACGTTCAGAGATGGAAGCTAAACGTTCTTTGCTGACGTTACCAGCGCATGGAATCGATCTTACTACTTTACAAAGTTTGCTTTATTTTCTGTATGGAGGAAAATGTTCTGTATATTCACTTTGCCAACATCAATTCTCCTTACAAACGCAACTGGCCATAGTACAAGTACCTGTACAAGTGGCAATAATTACAGACTGATGTAGCACCATTATCAGAAGCACTTTACAAACAGCCTAGACATTTTTATGGATATTCATTTACATGTGTCCTGCATAGTCTAGTTACTCATAGAGGCTGGGCGCTTTAAGTGTACCATGCCAGGGTTTGCGCTGTGAAACAAGCAGCACTTAATTCAGCTGTCTGCAGGCAGGACTCTTTCTAGCATGAGTAATGTGAGCGTATTAGTGGATTCACTGACTCATACACCATGCATGCCATTGCTGGAAACAGGGCCAGGCTACAGTATGAGGCTTTCATCTTTTTTTAATTGTGCTATTTCAGAAAACATTGCAATCAGATAGTAATCTGTGTCATAATCTAAACACTGACTGCTCTTCATTACAAATCCGAGATGGCACACTCACTTGTTTTCCATTGTGGGTAACTGAGGAGAGAATGGTTCTCAGGGTCTTGAAGCCCATAGCAATGTCCAGAAGATGAGCAGCAAAGAAAAAGTTGTTGTAGTGTCCAAGTATTGACATGGTCGTATACCAAGCAAGGTAAAGAAAGGACTGCAGAAATAAATAAAACAAAAATGAAGGAATTACAATGTGGCCGAGAAAAGACATCTTAGCTGTCACCGAGTTTCTGGTATATCAGGAAGGAAGATACCAACATTGTCAGTGAAGACCACGCCAAGCTTCCAGATGTGATACTTCATGTCAATGGAACTTAACCTGTAGATGACAGACAAGCATTAAAGATGCAAATCAATAGATCTAAAGTAGTTTGGACAGTTCTGTTTTTCAGATTTTCCCAGTGCCACTTCTACTGTTCTAGACATAACACTTAGTGTGAGCTCTAATTCTTTAACTTGTACTAGAAGTGGTTCTGCAAAACAAATAGTTTTGCAGTATGGTATGGGTGGAACTGTGGCTTCATTTAGTAGATTGGGCAGATGTGGGGTGGAATTGTGTCTCCATTGCTGGACATATGGGTCATGGTTGTATGAGTGGTGGTGAAGGGGGGGGGGGGGGGGGGGGGCTTGTAGGGCTAATCTCTTAGGAACATGAAGATGATTCAGGCTTTAGTCTGAATGGTTTTTGAGGTTCATGTGTATTGAACAACAAAATACAATGTAGCCCTTGTATTACACCGACGGTGTGTGGTATGACAATGTCGACATGGTCAAGCTGTCAACATGCTTAGCATGTCGCCATTCCTCATGTCTATATGAATAATATGTCTATGTCGACAAACTGTCCCTGTGGTCATGTCTATATGAATGATAAGCCTATATCTATATAATATGCCTCATGTCTATATGAATGATATGCCTATGTCGACAAACCATCCCTGTGGTTTATTGGTCTTTTACCTTCTCCCGGCAGTCATGTGACCATCAATGAAGGGTCAGACCTCTGAGGGACCGGCATTTTTTTATACATATTTTCCCATACTTAACACTAATCCCATTCCCTACTCCTAACCTTCCCTCTGTTGTATTACTCTAACCCCCTTGCCCTTTAGCCTAACCCTAACTCTTCCATTGGGGCCTAAGCTTACCACTGTCAGCCTCAGCACGTCAACATTTGATATGAAAACATTTCAGATGTCGACACTGTAACATGTTGACATTCTGTACCATGTCGACACGGTAGCTGTAGATCATGTGACTGGAAACCGTTTAATGTAGGTGTCTGTAATGTGATTAAACTGCTAGCAAGCAGTGTGTTTCAGGGAATTGTACTTGCATCAGAGTATATGATGGTGCTTATGTATTAGGTTCCAATTTTATGAAGCTGGCAGGATTTCAACAAAATTGCAGGTAAATTTAAAGTGGTAATCAGTTATAAGGGTCAGGCTGTCTTAAAAACAATTGCTGCTTTACGTTTAACTTTAATATCGTTGGAATGATGCCGGTTTTATACAATTGGAATCAATTACGTAATATTAAATAAAAAATAAAGGCATACAGTATTTAGCCACATTCAGTCCATCACATACAGTATTATTGTAGCTATCCTGGGCAGTAACACGGAGCAGTTGCAATGAGCTGGGTCTCTTCTATTAATAACAGTTTCCTAATTCTGTCACACTTTAAGCAATGTTGGGAGTTATGGTAAAGGAAACCATGGATGTAGAGATCCTTGCAATAGTTACAATTTTTATAACACAGTTGAACACAACTGAGAAGTCATACAGTATATTTGTTTTTCACATTTAGTGCCCGCAATGTTTTCTTACAGCTATTCCCAATTAGGAATTTCCATTGATGTCTGTGATCAATATGATCACTGCAGGGGATGGAGAAAAAAAAGAAATAAAAGATCATTCACTTCAACAGATGAAAAGTTCATTTTTAAATGATATGGAGATTTCTTTCTAGAATGCCACCTCAAGGTCAACATTATGCAAACTGTATAAACGTGTCTGATCCCAAGGCTAATGACTATATGGAAATTAGAGGTACATGTAGGATGTTAGCTGAATGGGCTTTGACAGGAGCCAATATGTGAGAAGAACTACAGTACATTGACGTTCCCCACTGCATGACACTACAGTGTAATATAGATTTGTGCGTCACTTGCAGCACAGTAGAGACTTTGGTGTCATTGTAAACTATAATGATTTTGATAGTCATATCCAGTGCAATCTGCAGATGGATAAAGGATATGTTTACTACACACCATGATACAAGTGATCCCTCTTCTATTTTGGTCTTTTCCACTGGGCTGAAGTCCAATGCATTCTTATCAAGTCCCAGGAGTTCTGCAATTCGGTCTGCTCCATACAAGTCTCCATATTTATTGATAACCTTAGAAAACCATGTAGAAACTTCATGTGAAAACTTAATTTGGACTAGCACCAGAGCCATGTTAATAATTATTATTATTATTATTATTATTCATTGTCCTTTAAATCTCATGCTATTTGTAGATATAGGAACATACTTACACCAGTAACAAGCAGTGAGGTGAGGCAGAACCTTTCCTGTTATACTAACGTATAACCTAGAGTTTTGACTGTATAAAGTATCTGAAAAATACAAAGAATATATTTCTTTGTATTTTTCTAATAATTTTTATAGTCAAAACGCTGGAATAAAAACCCTACGGCAGGTGCGGCAGTGCCTCCCCTGCCTACCTTATCCACACATGTCTTATCAAAACTCTCCACATTTCCAGCAGTATACAAAGCTGCACCTGTGTATAATGCCCTCATGAACCTACATTGCGTGTAAATCTGGCTCTGGTACTAGCCAGTGCCTCCTGAGCCATTCACCTCACTGCACATCCCTGAATTACACCTATTAGTACAATGGAGGGGTTTGGTCTGTACTTAGAAACCACAGCTGTTACTATTATAAAGATATGACCTGCCGGATAACACACACATTGGGAAGGAGGGCTACTGGTTGTCCCCTGGCTGCAGGAGAGTAATCTTACATGTACCCCCATGCATTGGCAAGTTCCCACTTGCAGCTTACCTTGGAATCTCTGGTGGTGACATTTAGTAAAAGCATAACAGGAGCGGACCCAAACTCCTGTTACTTAAAGGGGGGCTTATAAATAATTCTAAGTATCACTAACCATAAAATAGTAACACATGTGAAAAATATTATAACCAAACAAGTTCTGTGTAATAACTTCACAGATCAAGTACTATACATCTTGTTATAATTAATGGAAGTTGTGATAGTGCATACTAATTCTATACACTACATCATGTCGAATCTTTCCTACATATCTGCGCCATGAACAATATAGATCTAATACATATCTCAGTCACAAGTAGGCAGGTTATTTTGGCTCTAGAGCAGTGGTTCCCAAACTCGGTCCTCCATTACCCCCAACAGTTCATGTTTTCCAGGTCACCTAGCTGGTGCACAGGTGTATTCATTACTCACTGACACATTATAGAAGACCCACAGGTGGAGCAAATTATTTCACTTGCAATCCTGTGAGGAGACCTGGAAAACATGAACTGTTGGGGGTACTTGAGGAACGAGTTTGGGAGCCACTGCTCTAGAGGGGAAATGTATCAAACCTTCAAGAGAGGTAAAATCTAATGACAGACCCTGTTTGATACAAATAAACATCTACAATTTATTTGATACATTGCCCCCTAAGAATGAGAGCTTATTAGTGATACTGCCATACATTATTAGCTTAAACCATGATGTACAAAACAACTAAAGATTTAATGTTGTGCAGTTACAACAAAAACCAAACTATGCAAACATACAGTACAGCTAAATGACATCAGAATAATAGATACAATAACTGTCATTTCAGGTAATTCAGAGAAAACATTTACTGTACTTGCAAATAGCAGAAATATATAAAGGCCACAGATATTTGCAAATACAAAATATTGCTCCTATCTAGTAAATAAAACATTACTGTATTTATTAGTAAATAAATAAAAATCTCACACACCACAAACATTTAATATAAACATGGGATTCTTTATTAGATATTGTCAATTCTACCTAATATAGCACAACACGTACATTTAACAGTTAAATCTATTGGACACAGTATTAAAGTTGCACAATAATTAATAAGAAATGTCTCCAATTACCATATGCTTAAATGGTTCGTTTTCGGTAGAAACCATGAATAAAAATGAACTAGCTTTAAACTTGGATTTCAGCATGGTCTCATTATTATCTATTTTCTACAGCTAGTACCGGTGAATTACATGACATTACCCTACTGAGTGCAGATCTATAGGGGTATCCAATACTCTGGAGAATTTCACCGTAATGATCTAAATTGAGCACTGATGTTATATTTTGGTTAATTTGAAATATATACGAGACATAACAGAATTACAAATACTATTTTAAAAGAATAAATAATAATGCATGTCTATAGATATGTCTCACTTTCTTTTTCACAGGGGATTACTAATAACTGTTACATGGAACCATACTATAAGAGGGTAAGCCAAATCATGATCACATATAGATGCGGCATGTAGCTTGGCAGGCCGGTCTGTGACTAAGCGCAGTCGGTGATTGCTCCATTAATTCCATTATGAATTAATGGCGTGATCGCCGGTTGCGAACAGTCACAGCTCAGCATGCCATGCAGCAAGCCGTGTTGCTGCAGGCCGCAATGCAGCAAAGACGAGCATGGCTACATCTGTACTGTGTTGGGTATCCAATTACCTATGAAAAATTTCACGCAAAAAAGGGCTTTTATCACCCAGTGGTCATTATTGGTCTATCCAATTAGAGCCCATTTTTTTTGCATGAAAACTGACCCGTCTTTGTGTGAAAACACTCAAGATTCAGGATAAGTACCGTGACCAAGGGATAGCCCCTGGGGGATCAATTAACAGTGTTAATTTACCGCGGCTAATTGCAAACAGCCCACTGTATCTGTAATTTATTTTCCATTAATTGTGATAATTTGTTTCTCCCCTAGAGAGTTGATATATGCAGGACTCACTCAGATAATGCTCTGATCAGTCCTCACATTACTGTTTTCCTGTGGTACCAAGCACCCCAATATGACTTATTCTGTTTAACTGGATCTGGCTTTTGGAAATGTATTTTTTCAATTTACATATTGATATAAACATCTGTGTTTATACTGCTTTGATGGCAGCTGGATTGATTTATAGTTTAATTTGGGGAATATATTGTATTTCCAAACTGAGCAATTGTCTCTCACTGGTTGTGAAATCTGTCTACTTGGGAATGGAATTTTAAGTAGGATTCACATATTTGCCTCCTTCCTAATCCTCATATGCCCAAAGGCTGTAAAGGTTCAGGTGTAGATTGCTGACTGAATTTCAGTACAGTAAATTCACCTAGTGCTCAGGGCTTAACATCTCTTTCATAACTTAATATCCTTGTAAAGTTAGCTGGTGGATGTTACACTGATTAAAATGTGGAATTGCACACACAAATTAAAGCAAATATGAATGCCTGAAACCCAGTAAGTGCCTTTTGTTAGACAGAATAATATGCATTGAGCATTTAGTTGAATAGCACAGCATTGCTTCTCAGAAAAACATGTTTTAGGTACTCAGAGCACTTTCCAATATTTCAATGATACATGATTCCTATGGCATATAAATACTGTAATATAGGAACATAGTCATCATTGCATCCTCAGTACTATCCTATGCAATACATAATACACTGTCACTTCAAAGTCATGATAATATGCAAAATGTGAATTCACAGTACTGCATTAAAAAGAAAAAGAGCTTACCTTCCTTTTAACAAATTTATCCCAGTAATTATTAGGAAAAGACCTACAAACAGAATAATAAAATATCACATTATTCAAACCATCTGCAGCACAATGATGAAATCTCTATATATTTAAGCATAGAATGCAATCATGTGACATGCATTTAAATGACAACAGTAGAAGAATCTCTGCAGTGAACGAGGCACTGGATTAATCTCTGTGTGTTTTATTCTTGCAAATAGGAGTTTTTATAAGCCTACCGTATACTAAAATAAAGCCATGCACTTATTCATCTGCCTGGCATGCTTAAAGCATTTTCAAATCAACCGTCCTAATTCCTGGAAAGTAATCTCAAGTTTAGCACAAGAGAATGTTATGCACTCACTTTCTTTGTCCACTAATAGACAAATTCCGAGTAGCAGTGGTTAAGTAGTTCTACAAAATGGCTCAATAACATAACGCCAAATGCTCTACATACGTATGCTTCACTGTTTACCCAATACCCAACCATGTAAAATGTGTGTCTCCTTCTGAAGACTAATGTTAATGGTTGAGAGATTGGTGATAAAACCATTGTGTACCAACGCTAGATAGCACGCATTATAGGCACTATGCACTATATGTATAGCAGTGAATTATATATCATTCAGATGCAAGTTCCACATATCAAATACAGGGTACCTAGATTGGTACAGACGGTGCTTAGCATCCACCTCGGTTTGCCGCCACTGCAGCTCTGCAAGGTATAGTGTTGTGGAGCCTGGCTCCTTCTCTGCCAGATGCACTGCTGCTAATATACATTACAGCGGGCAGTGCTGGGCAGTGTATGAGTCGTCGTCCCCCCTCCCATCGTTTGCTCCACCTTCCCTCCTCCTGTGGTGCAAAGGAGGGACTTTCTGGTATTGGAGAATAGGAGCCAGCTGCTGCTACCTGACAGTCTGAACATAACTGAAGTATTAAAGTAATGTAAGCCACAGCAAAGCTACGCATGCGGAGGTGTGTGTATGACGGGGAGGGGGGTTATGTCTCAGAGAGACACAAACACTCACTCTCTCACACTCTCTGCTCACAGACACTACGCCCAGCTCTCACACACACACTCTGCTCACTTACACTTCACCCTGCGTGGGGAAAGGTGGGGCAGGAATGATGAGAAGGAGGAATGAGGGGTTCTACCTGGCATAATGTGTATAAGGGGCTCTAACTGGTAATTTGTATAAGCAGCTCTACTGTGGTGTAACATGTATAAGGGGCTCTACTGTGGTGTAACATGTATAAAGGGGCTCTACTGTGGTGTAACGTGTATAAGGGGTGCTACTATGTAGCATAACGTGTATTACTGTGCAGTGCTATGTGGCTAACGGACACTACTGTGCAGTGTAATGTGAATTGGTAATCAAAGAAAATAAGAAACTTTTCCAAACACTACTCTATCAGATGTATTCATTCTTCAATATGAAGTTCATATGGGAGTGCAGAGCAGACCAGCAATAAACTGTTACGGTATGTAGAGTGTCTGCAGTGAGAGAGCACAGGCTAAGAGATGCTAATGTAGAAGAAAGTGCCAGAGTGATGCCCAGCCTAGGCACACATACATTGTGTATTACTGATAATACAAGCAAATATATGCAATATACTGTATGGAAGGTATAACAGCATTGTGATAAGAAGATTTGAGGTATCGCCCCTGGTCTGGGGGCTAAAGTTAGTTCTACTGAAGAATTGGAAAGTTTATTTATCTATCATAGTCAGTTCTTATTGATCCTGAATCCTTTAATTTACCCAATGACATCTATACTAAGCAGATTTCCCCTGAATGCAATGTCATGTTTAAGGGGGTGTTAGGGTACTTCAGCGCTATTTGTGAGAGACCCCTAGAGCTGGTGAGAGGGTCTTCAGTCAATAACCGCCCCCTGCTGTTCCTTTAGTGCACATTGGTACTTGGGCGGCCATCTGGATTTATACTTCTAGCAGTAGGGGCTCACACAATAGGCTGAAGGCCACAGGTAAACAAGGTGGAAAGTAATGGGAGTGTACAGGAAAATGAGAGCACAAAGGAATGAGGGATAGTAACAGACTAGGGGCCTAATTCAGATCTGATCACTGGGCTGCGTTTTTGCTGCCCTGCGATCAGATAGTCCCCACCTACAGGGGGAGGGTATAAGCTGTTTGTAAGTGTGCGTTCGCCTTGGTAACAGAGATGCACAAACATCAGTTTGTGCAGTCTCTGCGCAGCCCAGGACTTACTCAGCCGCTGCGATGTAATCCTGCTGATCGGGGGCCGGAGCTGATGTTAGACACCCTCCCTGAAAACGCCTGATACTGCCTGCGTTTTTATGGACACTCAGGTAAAACGGCCAGTTGCCACCCACAAACGGTCTCTTCCTGTCAATCTTCTTGCAAACGCCCGTGCGTTCGGATTATTCGCATCATCCCGTCGCTAGGCACTGATGCCCGTTGCTATTGTGCATTGCAGCTCTTCAGATCTGATCACATGCTGTGCGAAAACACACATCTGTGTTTATACTGCTTTGATGGCAGCTGGATTGATTTATAGTCTAATTTGGGGAATATATTGTATTTCCAAACTGAGCAATTGTCTCTCACTGGTTGTGAAATCTGTCTACTTGGGAATGGAATTTTAAGCAGATCTGAATTACCACCCTGGATCTTAGAGTTGTTAGAAGAAGTGCAGTGAAATGGAATGCAGGCACTTTGAGGTGGATGGTATACACAGTGCAGATCGTATGCAGGTACAGCGCAGCTGGAACCTACTGCAGGCTGAGTACGGGAACTCCGGTGGAGGGTTACACACTGGGATTAAACGTAGGTGCAGGCAGGGCAAGTACAAGGGTCAGGCACACAAAAATGGGCATCCATAGGACCAACAGGGTTTCCACAGGAACTGAGGACAGGGACCAGCAGCTTATACTGACTAGGCACAAGCTGTAACCAGCAAGCCATAGCTGGTCAGAATACCTTAAAAGACATCCTGGAGCCAATCAGCAGTGACAGAGGAGAAGGAGGAGCTGCTGTCTGACTGCCTGGCGTCCCATCGCTTAGAGACTGGTGGGGACTTTCCAGCAGAAGTGACGTCCCGGTCACCTAGTAACAGCCCGGACTCACGGACACATTGAGCTGCGCTGCGGCTGGTAACAGGGGGTGACTACTGGCACAATAGCATGGAAAGTACCAGCAGTAACATGTAGATAGCTAATCACGTATAAGGTATGTCAACAAGAAGATGCTTATGCACAGTGGGAATAGGCTTCTAGAAATACCCAGTATATATCTGGCTCTCACTTTTGTCAGAATTTTGTGGGAGATTTATCAAAGCTCGGAGAGCTAAAGTGCCAGCAAATTAGCTCCTATCATTTTTCAAAGACAGCCTGTAAAATGACAGACGCTGATTGGTTAGTATCTCTCTCCACTTTATCTCTCTGTCTCTCCAAGTTTTAATAAATCTCCCCTACAATCCTGTATAACTAATCCATGTTACAATAAAGCCTGCTCTAGCAATACTTTAATACCTGTAAGAGGATTTATTTGATGGTATTTACAGTACCTACTGTCTCTTTATTGGGTGGAGTCTGGCGTAGTAAGAACAATAGCGTGCTCCCCTGATCCTGCAAAATCTGTAACAGGTCAGTACAGATTCCCTCTCCTGTACCTGAAACTGCTACATCACCATCCTCTGACATTCCAAGACATGTGGGGGCCTTCCCGGTCCCGAGAAGAGTAGGTAAGTGAGTTTTTGTTATTTATTTACCTTGCCTAACTGCTCCAAAACTGTAATTTTTGGTGTTTCTGAATTCACTTTAAAGAAATCAAATACATTAATTACCCTTTAGATATTTAAAAGTCAGTGACAGCGCCTTTAACATATTGTTCAGGAGGAGATTTACACAGGACCCTATGTAATTGGCCGTGATTTGCTCATTCGGGAGTGATTTTGCCAAATAGCAAGTATAGTTAAAACTACACTTGCCAACTTTTCTAATCTCCTCTTTGTGAGAAGCCCAGAGAGGAGATGCAGCCAACAGCTTTGATTGAGGTGCGTCTTTCAAATCACTAAGCCCCCTTTTGTGTCAAAATGCTATGATTCGCGGGTCCATAGGGAGGGGGCAGGGCTAAAATGACTCGATTCACATAATTTAGCCAGTCCCCCTCCTTATGAACCCAAGATTCCCTGCATTATCTCCCCATCCTGACCACTTGACTAGGAAGTAGGTGAAATGTGGGAGATCAGTCGACTCTTCTGGGGATGCGGGAGACTACCCAAAAGATCGGGAGAATCCCACAACATCCAGGAAAGTAGGCAATTATGCCTAAAGAGGCTATTCTTTTTAAAGCACAACCAGGTTGGTTTTAAATAAAAACTAGTTGCCACATTACATCTAGAGGCTATCATATTACATAAGGGCCCTAAATGAATTACTTATACAGATAGGTCCATGCTTATCTTGGCCTTTACTAGGATTGGGGGAAGAGAGATGCAGGAACATTGATAAGGCCCTATTTAGAGGTAAGTCCTGTATAAATTTATAGAATGCGATAGTATTAGGGATGTTAGGGACCCATGTGATGAAGTCACCTGGCCGCGGTACATGGGCCCGCATATTTGCGCAAATGTGTGCTAAGAACTTCAATTATACTCTGTCAGTGGTTCTCAAACTCGGTCCTCAGGACCCCACACAGTGCATGTTTTGCAGGTAACCCAGCAGGTGCATAGGTGTATTAATTACTCACTGACACATTTTAAAAGGTCCGCAGGTGGAGCTAATTATGTCACTTGTGATTCTGTGAGGAGACCTGCAAAACATGCACCGTGTGGGGTCCTGAGGACCGAGTTTGAGAACCTGTGCTCTATGTTAATTGTGAGGGTTTATTTAAATTATTTTTATTATCAGTGTTCTTAGTGCTAAGAGTGTGCATCTGCATCTCTCTTCCTCCAGCATAGTATTAGAAGCCTCAGCATGATAGCACCTCTTGATATCTTTAGTAATAGGATGTGCAATACAGGTTCCCCCCTTTTTCCTTAACTAGGATTACCTGAGCCAGGTCAATCAGAATTAATCCCTTGATGTATTGTTCTCTGTATTGTATTGCCGCTGAGAACAATAAATGAAGGGTTTATGTTAATAAACCATGGTGTGCCTAGGTGCAGCAAAGAAGTCAAGATAAAGGTGGACCCATCTGTATATATTTTTTTACTTGTACTTTTTTTTTTTTTTTAACTTTTACTAATTGTGAGATTATGTTGTTATTTAAACACAGGCTAAAACAGGAGCTATTTTGTAATAGAATATTCATATTATTGAGAGAAAAGGGTTTCCACAGTATATAATTTATATTGGATATAAATGAAGAAAAAAAAAATATTCAGCTGAACACATGGTTACTAGACATAAACAGAGTGTAGATGAGAGAAAATAATGTGTGTAGATATTAAAAGCTGTGGGTCTTACGGGGTATTTATGACAAGACGATCCCATTGCCCTTTAATATCATCATCTGAGGGCTGTTCCGTGATGTACAGACCATCAAACTCCACATTGCGAGCAATTTCCTTCTCACGTTTAAATACCACCAGAGGAACCTTTGGGAAAAGGAAAGAAGGAATTGTGTTATTAAACATCTGGCTAACTGTATTATCAATTCACACCCTGTAACAGGAGCAGGTGAGATTCAATGAATCTTTCCATTATTGCAGGGATTGTTTATGGTATGCACAGAAGTGTTTTACTCATATTCTCGGAAGAAGAAGAAAAAAAGGTTGTGCCTGAGAGTGCCTCGTCACAGGGAGCCATTTTAATGAATCTTTCTCTTTTTTATATGTTTGTACTTGCTGTGCTTGATAAATAGATAAGATCATTTTCTATTCTGTCCTACAGATGTAAAGAAATGGTACAGATAGAAGCGCTGGTCCAGAATTGGTCACAATGCAATTGGTGATTTGTTTCTGACTGCACATGCGTCTAAATCCAAAAACAGTTTTGCATGGGTCCCGCGGTGCGCATGTAGAGTCGCATGACTGCCTGACTTGCCATGACTCTGAAATGTATTGTGTGCTCTTAGGCAGATACGCAGAGATATTCTATCTAAGGGTGTGTACACACGGTGAGATCCTTGCTATGCCCGATTTTTACTTGCGATTTCCCTTGAACTCCCCGGAGCCCAGATAGCACAGATTTTGACTAACTTTTCTTGAGATATGGACTATGTGTGCTTACGATTTTGGCTTATGCGAGATGTCATTGACATGCGAGATGAACTAGATAGTACACCGATCTAGCAAGGATTGACTTGCCTGCACAGTCTATCTTTTCATGAGATGCCGACCTGGCGGGACTGCGCATCGGGATCGAATTGGGATTGCAAGGTGACTTTCACCTTGCGATCTGCACTAACTTTTCTTGCGATTTTGACTATATAGTCAAAATCGAAAGAAAATATCTCACCGTGTGTACACACCCTTACAGTATGTACATGTTGTGGGAGTGGTTAATCGTGTACATTGGAGGCCATACTCTGAGGGATATCCTGCACCTAGTTTAGGGCTGGTGCAAGTCCCAATGGTGCTTCTGATGTGATTGCAGCTGCTCATTGTAGGCGTGCCAGCCCTTCCCCAGTCAGATGCACCGCTATGCACCAGAGAAGGGCTGGTGACAACAGTAACATACATTCGCAGACGTGACTACGGCAAAAGATGCTATAGTGGTCGTAGCAGCACCCGACTCACAATCAACCCCATAATGCCTGTATTTACCTACTGGTACATTATGTACACAAATTGGGTGTAATTTATGTGAATAAAGCTGGTAGCACAGTACGCCTATATGCTGAGGCATGGCTTTTACAAGCGCACATGCACTGCTCTGAATTTTGTTGCAAATCATGCATACTTGCCCTTACTGTACTCGTCCTACGTTACAGTGCCCCTCCCCCAATCCCATCTCTCCATTACACATCTGTATTTGTGAGGATACGGATTCTCTGATCACTCAGGTAAACAGTTTAGTAAAGTGGCAAATGCCCTTTATAGTAAATATACACACACAGAGCCGGCGCTACCCACTCAGCAAGGGTATGAAATGCAGGGAGGCGCCGGGCCGAGGAGGCGCTCTACCTGCTTTGATACCTTGCTGTTGCTGCCGGATGCCACTGCGCCTGTCAAACTGTGTGACAGGTAGCGGCGCCGGCAGCGGGAAGCGCGGCTCCATGCTCCGTGTGTTAGGTCTCTCTCCGGCTCCCCCTCCTCTTTCCTCCCCGCTGCTGCCCCCATGGCCGGAGCACACTACCGCTGACTGGTGGAGGAGACTGGACACAAAGCAAGCTGTGCCGGAGCTTGGAATGGAGCAACTCCGACCGCGGTGGCCTGAGCTTATCCGGTCCGCCCCCACACATCGTCCTGTCCAAACTATGCCAGCAAAACAGAGCATGCTGGTGGACAAAGTTCAAGAAATTCAGGAGGTATTGTGTCCCTGCTGAGCTTCAATGGGGCAAAGTATTGATATGTAGGGGATTTCCTCTAGGGGGATTCTAGGGAGAGAAGGAATTATAGGCTGGTTGGGCGCACAGAGCATTATGTGGCTAGTTTCTAGTGCTGGATGCTAAACTGCTGTAACCCTGCAACTCTGTGGTAATGTTTGGGATAAATTGATTTTATACCATATAGAAGGGATTTTCCATATTGGACCGCATAGTACTTTTCAAGAGTGTTTTGGGGGTCACTCCGAGTAGATTGCTAGCTGCCGTTGTCCACAGTGCAGCAATCAGGCTAAAAATCGGCATTTCTGCGCGTGCCCTTTGTAGTTGTGCCCAGGTTCTAGCAAAGTTTTCAGTCGCACTGACGGCCGCAAGAAGATTGACAGGAAGGAGGCGTTTCTGGGTGTCAACTGACCGTTTTCCGGGAGTGTTTGCAAAAACGCAGGCGTGTCTGAAAAAACGCAGGCGTGGCTGGGCGTTCGCTGGGCGGGTGTGTGACATCAAATCCTAACACGAATAGGCTGAAGTGTTCGCAAGCGCTGAGTAGGTTCAGAGCTACTCAGAAACTGCACAAACTTTTTTTGCAGAGCTCGGCTGCACAAGCGTTCGCACTTCTGCTAAGCTAAAATACACTCCCCAGTGGGCGGCGGCATAGGGTTTGCACGGCTGCTAAAACTATCCAGCGAGCGATCAACTCGGAATGAGGGCCATTATCTGTTGTTCAGAAGGGTGTTTGTCTAGTGAATGTGCATGTAACGTGGGTGTGCGCTGGCGTATTGCAAATACTGTGAGATTCTGGTTGGTACTGTGAGATTCTGGTTGGCCGATAGAGTCCGCTTAACAGATTGTCTTAACATTGGGCTTGATTCAGAGGCTGATGCAGTAGCACAGTTTGTGCGTCTTTGTACATAGCAGGGGTATGGATCATTAGGACGACATGGAAAAAAGGTCGACATGAGTTTTTCACTTTTTCTCTAACGTCCTAGTGGATGCTGGGGACTCCGAAAGGACCATGGGGAACAGCGGCTCCGCAGGAGACTGGGCACAAAAGTAAAAGCTTTAGGACTACCTGGTGTGCACTGGCTCCTCCCCCCATGACCCTCCTCCAAGCCTCAGTTAGATTTTTGTGCCCGAACGAGAAGGGTGCATACTAAGGGGCTCTCCTGAGCTGCTTAGAGTAAAAGTTTAAAGTAGGTTTTTTATTTTCAGTGAGACCTGCTGGCAACAGGCTCACTGCACCGAGGGACTAAGGGGAGAAGAAGCGAACTCACCTGCGTGCAGAGTGGATTGGGCTTCTTAGGCTACTGGACATTAGCTCCAGAGGGACGATCACAGGCCCAGCCATGGATGGGTCCCAGAGCCGCGCCGCCGGCCCCCTTACAGAGCCAGAAGACTGAAGAGGTCCGGAAAATCGGCGGCAGAAGACGTCCTGTCTTCAATAAGGTAGCGCACAGCACCGCAGCTGTGCGCCATTGCTCTCAGCACACTTCACACTCCGGTCACTGAGGGTGCAGGGCGCTGGGGGGGGGCGCCCTGAGACGCAATAAAAACACCTTTTTTGGCAAAAAATACATCACATATAGCTCCTGGGCTATATGGATGCATTTAACCCCTGCCAATTTTTCCATAAAAAAGCGGGAGAAAGGCCGCCGAGAAGGGGGCGGAGCCTATCTCCTCAGCACACTGGCGCCATTTTTTCCTCATAGCTCCGTTGGAGGAAGGCTCCCTGACTCTCCCCTGCAGTCCTGAACTACAGAAACAGGGTAAAACAAGAGAGGGGGGGCACTAATTTGGCAGATAAATCAATACAGCAGCTATATCAGGGAAAAACACTTATATAAGGTTATCCCTATATATATATATATACAGCGCTCTGGTGTGTGCTGGCAAACTCTCCCTCTGTCTCCCCAAAGGGCTAGTGGGGTCCTGTCCTCTGTCAGAGCATTCCCTGTGTGTGTGCTGTGTGTCGGTACGTTGTGTCGACATGTATGAGGAGGAAAATGGTGTGGAGGCGGAGCAATTGCCTGTGTTAGTGATGTCACCCCCTAGGGAGTCGACACCTGACTGGATGGTCTTATGGAAAGAATTACGTGATAGTGTCAGCACTTTACAAAAGACTGTTGACGACATGAGACAGCCGGCAAATCAGTTAATACCTGTACAGGCGTCTCAAACACCGTCAGGGGCTCTAAAACGCCCGTTACCTCAGGTCGATACAGACACTGACATGGACACTGACTCCAGTGTCGACGGTGAGGAAACAAACGTATTTTCCAGTAGGGCCACACGTTACATGATCACGGCAATGAAGGAGGTTTTGAACATTTCTGATACTACAAGTACCACAAAAAAGGGTATTATGTGGGGTGTGAAAAAACTACCCGTAGTTTTTCCTGAATCAGATGAATTAAATGAGGTGTGTGATGAAGCGTGGGTTTCCCCCGATAAAAAACTGCTAATTTCTAAAAAATTATTGGCATTATACCCTTTCCCGCCAGAGGTTAGGGCACGTTGGGAAACACCCCCTAGGGTAGATAAGGCGCTCACACGCTTATCAAAACAAGTGGCGTTACCGTCTCCTGATACGGCCGCCCTCAAGGAACCAGCTGATAGGAAGCTGGAAAATATCCTAAAAAGTATATACACACATACTGGTATTATACTGCGACCAGCAATCGCCTCAGCCTGGATGTGCAGTGCTGGGGTGGCTTGGTCGGATTCCCTGACTGAAAATATTGATACCCTGGACAGGGACAATATATTATTGACTATAGAGCATTTGAAGGATGCATTTCTATATATGCGAGATGCACAGAGGGATATTTGCACTCTGGCATCAAGAGTAAGTGCGATGTCCATTTCTGCCAGAAGAGGGTTATGGACGCGACAGTGGTCAGGTGATGCGGATTCCAAACGGCATATGGAAGTATTGCCGTATAAAGGGGAGGAGTTATTTGGGGTCGGTCTATCGGACCTGGTGGCCACGGCAACGGCTGGGAAATCCACCTTTTTACCCCAGGTCACCTCTCAGCAGAAAAAGATACCGTCTTTTCAGGCTCAGTCCTTTCGTCCCCATAAGGGCAAGCGGGCAAAAGGCCACTCATATCTGCCCCGGGGCAGAGGAAGGGGAAAAAGACTGCAACAGACAGCCTCTTCCCACGAACAGAAGCCCTCCCCCGCTTCTGCCAAGTCCTCAGCATGACGCTGGGGCCTTACAAGCGGACTCAGGCACGGTGGGGGCCCGTCTCAAGAATTTCAGCGCGCAGTGGGCTCACTCGCAAGTGGACCCCTGGATCCTGCAGGTAGTATCTCAGGGGTACAAATTGGAATTCGAGACGTCTCCCCCTCGCCGGTTCCTGAAGTCTGCTTTACCAACGTCTCCCCCCGACAGGGAGGCGGTATTGGAAGCCATTCACAAGCTGTATTCCCAGCAAGTGATAATCAAGGTACCCCTCCTACAACAGGGAAAGGGGTATTATTCCACGCTGTTTGTGGTACCGAAGCCGGACGGCTCGGTGAGACCCATTTTAAATCTGAAATCCTTGAACACTTACATAAAAAGGTTCAAGTTCAAGATGGAGTCACTCAGAGCAGTGATAGCGAACCTGGAAGAAGGGGACTATATGGTGTCTCTGGACATCAAGGATGCTTACCTCCATGTCCCAATTTGCCCTTCTCACCAAGGGTACCTCAGGTTTGTGTTACAGAACTGTCACTATCAGTTTCAGACGCTGCCGTTTGGATTGTCCACGGCACCCCGGGTCTTTACCAAGGTAATGGCCGAAATGATGATTCTTCTTCGAAGAAAAGGCGTCTTAATTATCCCTTACTTGGACGATCTCCTGATAAGGGCAAGGTCCAGAGAACAGTTAGAGGTCGGAGTAGCACTATCTCAAGTAGTACTACGACAGCACGCATGGATTCTAAATATTCCAAAATCGCAGCTGATTCCGACGACACGTCTGCTGTTCCTAGGGATGATTCTGGACACAGTACAGAAAAAGGTGTTTCTCCCGGAGGAGAAAGGCAGGGAGTTATCCGACCGAGTCAGGAACCTCCTAAGACCAGGCCAAGTGTCAGTGCATCAATGCACAAGGGTCCTGGGAAAGATGGTGGCTTCTTACGAAGCGATTCCATTCGGCAGATTCCACGCAAGAACTTTTCAGTGGGATCTGCTGGACAAATGGTCCGGATCGCATCTTCAAATGCATCAGCGGATAACCCTGTCTCCAAGGACAAGGGTGTCTCTCCTGTGGTGGTTACAGAGTGCTCATCTCCTAGAGGGCCGCAGATTCGGCATTCAGGATTGGGTCCTGGTGACCACGGATGCCAGCCTGAGAGGCTGGGGAGCAGTCACACAGGGAAAAAATTTCCAGTGCTTGTGGTCAAGCATGGAAACGTCACTTCACATAAATATCCTGGAACTAAGGGCCATTTACAATGCCCTAAGTCAGGCAAGGCCTCTGCTTCAGGGTCAGCCGATGTTGATCCAGTCGGACAACATCACGGCAGTCGCCCACGTAAACAGACAGGGCGGCACAAGAAGCAGGAGGGCAATGACGGAAGTTGCAAGGATTCTTCGCTGGGCGGAAAATCATGTGATAGCACTGTCAGCAGTGTTCATTCCGGGAGTGGACAACTGGGAAGCAGACTTCCTCAGCAGACACGATCTTCACCCGGGGGAGTGGGGACTTCACCCAGAAGTCTTCCACATGATTGTGAACCGTTGGGAAAAACCAAAGGTGGACATGATGGCGTCCCGCCTCAACAAAAAACTGGACAGATATTGCGCCAGGTCAAGGGACCCTCAGGCAATAGCTGTGGACGCTCTGGTAACACCGTGGGTGTACCAGTCAGTATATGTGTTCCCTCCTCTGCCTCTCATACCCAAGGTACTGAGAATCATAAGAAGGAGAGGTGTAAAGACTATACTCGTGGCTCCGGATTGGCCAAGAAGGACTTGGTACCCGGAAATTCAAGAGATGCTCACGGAAGACCCGTGGCCTCTACCTCTAAGAAAGGACCTGCTCCAGCAGGGACCATGTCTGTTCCAAGACTTACCGCGGCTGCGTTTGACGGCATGGCGGTTGAACGCCGGATCCTGAAGGAAAAAGGCATTCCGGATGAAGTTATCCCTACCCTGATCAAAGCCAGGAAGGATGTAACTGTGCAACATTATCACCGTATTTGGCGTAAATATGTTGCGTGGTGTGAGGCCAGGAAGGCCCCTACAGAGGAATTTCAACTGGGTCGATTCCTGCATTTCCTGCAAACAGGACTGTCTATGGGCCTCAAATTAGGGTCCATTAAGGTTCAAATTTCGGCCCTGTCAATATTCTTCCAAAAAGAACTAGCTTCAGTTCCTGAAGTTCAGACGTTTGTCAAGGGGGTACTGCATATACAGCCTCCTTTTGTGCCTCCAGTGGCACCTTGGGATCTCAATGTAGTTTTGGGATTCCTAAAATCACATTGGTTTGAACCACTCACCACTGTGGACTTAAAATATCTCACATGGAAAGTGGTAATGCTGTTAGCCCTGGCTTCAGCCAGGCGTGTATCAGAATTGGCGGCTTTATCCTATAAAAGCCCTTACCTAATTTTTCATACGGACAGGGCAGAATTGAGGACTCGTCCTCAATTTCTCCCTAAGGTGGTTTCAGCATTTCACTTAAACCAGCCTATTGTGGTGCCTGCGGCTACTAGGGACTTGGAGGATTCCAAGTTGCTGGACGTAGTCAGGGCCCTGAAAATATATGTTTCCAGGACGGCTGGAGTCAGAAAATCTGACTCGCTGTTTATCCTGTATGCACCCAACAAGCTGGGTGCCCCTGATTCTAAGCAGACGATTGCTCGTTGGATTTGTAGTACAATTCAGCTTGCACATTCTGTGGCAGGCCTGCCACAGCCAAAATCTGTAAAAGCCCATTCCACACGGAAAGTGGGCTCATCTTGGGCGGCTGCCCGAGGGGTCTCTGCTTTACAACTTTGCCGAGCAGCTACTTGGTCAGGGGCAAATACGTTTGCAAAATTCTACAAATTTGATACCCTGGCTGAGGAGGACCTGGAGTTCTCTCATTCGGTGCTGCAGTCTCATCCGCACTCTCCCGCCCGTTTGGGAGCTTTGGTATAATCCCCATGGTCCTTTCGGAGTCCCCAGCATCCACTAGGACGTTAGAGAAAATAAGAATTTACTTACCGATAATTCTATTTCTCATAGTCCGTAGTGGATGCTGGGTGCCCATCCCAAGTCCGGATTGTCTGCAATACTTGTACATAGTTATTGTTACAAAAATCGGGTTATTATTGTTGTGAGCCATCTTTTCAGAGGCTCCTCTGTTATCATGCTGTTAACTGGGTTCAGATCACAGGTTGTACGGTGTGATTGGTGTGGCTGGTATGAGTCTTACCCGGGATTCAAAATCCTTCCTTATTGTGTACGCTCGTCCGGGCACAGTATCCTAACTGAGGCTTGGAGGAGGGTCATGGGGGGAGGAGCCAGTGCACACCAGATAGTCCTAAAGCTTTTACTTTTGTGCCCAGTCTCCTGCGGAGCCGCTGTTCCCCATGGTCCTTTCGGAGTCCCCAGCATCCACTACGGACTATGAGAAATAGAATTATCGGTAAGTAAATTCTTATTTTATTTTTTTTACTTTTTCATGCTTTACGATCCACGTCGACCTAATGACCGTAACCCCACAGCAGCAGCGCTGAAATATGTTAATTCAGCAGGAGGCTTCAGAGCCCCGTTTTCTGGAATGTGGTCATCGCGGGCCCTTCCCGCCCCCAAACGGCTGCAGCATATCAGTCCTGCTGTGGCTTAAGGGGCACTGTGATCGTCGTCGCAGACACATATCTGCACATGCACAGTACAGATCCTGCATGTACGCAGATTTGAAAACATCAGTTATTTATGCAAACAATCAGGTTTGTGTATATCTCTGACTTTGGCCAATTGTACTGTATCTGGATTCTTCATACAGCGTATAAACCTTATTAAAATCACTACTCTGTCGTAATGTAAATAAGATACACTACTGTGTGGTGCATTATGAAACAGGGGCACTACGTGCGGTGTAATGTGAATAAGATTGTGCTACTTATGGCGTAATTTGAATTGGGAGTACTATTGTCTGTCCACGCCCATTCCTTGTAAGGCCACACCCCTTTTTACAGTAATCACCAAACTTGTGCGCTGTCCCTTTATTACGTGAGGGAGAGCGCAAATTTATTGTTTGCAGGGGGGGCTCCAAACACCCTAGCACCTGCCCTGTACACACACAGTACACAATAACATTAACAATTGTAAGCCAGGATGGTATCTTACTTACTATGTCCCCACAGTAGTTTAGGGTTACAGATGCCTGCGATCTCCTGCTGTTACACACTGGCCGTGGTTCTGTGTCCCCTGGTCTAGGATACCAGCTCACACAGCGTCCTGCGCCACGGATTCTCACCACTGACTGCACCGCAATGCCTAGTCAGTGTCTGCACTTCAGAGGTACATCCACTCTCTGACCTTCTGTGCAGATGTCTCTCCCTCAACAGTAGAGCTCACTCCTCTTGTTATACCCTCCCCTGTCTATTCATCACACAATCTGCTCAGTCAGGAGGTCACAGAGGAGAGGAGACTAGGTGTCTGGGCTCCTGTACAGAATGGGGTGTATAGGATCAGATTACCTGCAGCTCCATACAGAAACTATTTACTACATAATAGTGATGAGCAGGTTCGGTTCGTCGGAATCCGAACCCCCCCGAACTTCACCCATTTTACACGGTTCCGAGGCAGATTCGAATCTTCCCGCCTTGCTCGGTTAACCCGAGCGCGCCCGAACGTCATCATCCCGCTGTCGGATTCTCGCGAGATTCAGATTCTATATAAGGAGCCGCGCGTCGCTGCCATTTTTCACTCGTGGATTGGAAATGATAGTGAGAGGACGTGGCTGGCGTCCTCTCAGTTTTATTCAGGTGGCTGCAAATATCTGTGCTCACTGCTTTATTGTGGGGACTGGGGACCAGCAGTATTATATAGGAGGAGTACAGTGCAGAGTTTTGCTGACCAGTGACCACCAGTATTATACGTTCTCTGCCTGAAAAACGCTCCATATCTGTGCTCAGTGTGCTGCATATATCTGTGCTCACACTGCTTTATTGTGGGGACTGGGGACCACCAGTATTATATAGGAGGAGTACAGTGCAGAGTTTTGCTGACCAGTGACCACCAGTATTATACGTTCTTTGCCTGAAAAACGCTCCATATCTGTGCTGCATTGTAGTATATAGTAGGAGTACAGTGCATAATTTTGCTGACCACCAGTATATAATATATAGCAGTACGGTACAGTAGACCACTGCTCTACCTACCTCTGTGTCGTCAAGTATACTATCCATCCATACCTGTGGTGCATTTCAGTTTTGCACAGTTTGCTGACCACCAGTATATAATATATAGCAGTACGGTACAGTAGGCCACTGCTCTACCTACCTCTGTGTCGTCAAGTATACTATCCATCCATACCTGTGGTGCATTTCAGTTTTGCACAGTTTGCGGACCACCAGTATATAATATATAGCAGTACGGTACAGAAGGCCACTGCTCTAACTACCTCTGTGTCGTCAAGTATACTATCCATCCATACCTGTGGTGCATTTCAGTTTTGCAGTTTGCTGACCACCAGTATATAATATATAGCAGTACGGTACAGTAGGCCACTGCTCTACCTACCTCTGTGTCGTCAAGTATACTATCCATCCATACCTGTGGTGCATTTCAGTTGTGCGCAGTATATAAAGTAATAGGCCATTGCTATTGATACTGGCATATAATTCCACACATTAAAAAATGGAGAACAAAAATGTGGAGGGTAAAATAGGGAAAGATCAAGATCCACTTCCACCTCGTGCTGAAGTTGCTGCCACTAGTCATGGCTGAGACGATGAAATGCCATCAACGTCGTCTACCAAGGCCGATGCCCAATGTCATAGTAGACAGCATGTAAAATCCAAAAAACAAAAGTTCAGTAAAATGACCCAAAAATCTAAATTAAAAGCGTCTGAGGAGAAGCGTAAACTTGCCAATATGCCATTTACGACACGGAGTGGCAAGGAACGGCTGAGGCCCTGGCCTATGTTCATTGCTAGTGGTTAAGCTTCACATGAGGATGGAAGCACTCATCCTCTCGCTAAAAAACTGCAGTGCCACTCCTAGATGGGCCAGGTGTTTGTGTCGGCCACTTGGGTCGCTTAGCTTAGTCACACAGCTACCTCATTGCGCCTCTTTTTTTCTTTGCATCATGTGCTGTCTGGGGACTATTTTTTTGAAGTGCCATCCTGTCTGACACTGCAGTGCCACTCCTAGATGGGCCAGGTGTTTGTGTCGGCCACTTGGGTCGCTTAGCTTAGTCATCCAACGACCTTGGTGCAAATTTAATATTGTGAGGTGTGAGGTGTTCAGAATAGACTGGAAATGAGTGGAAATTATGGTTATTGAGGTTAATAATACTATGGGATCAAAATGACCCCCAAATTCTATGATTTAAGCTGTTTTTGAGGGGTTTTTGTAAAAAAACACCCGAATCCAAAACACACCCGAATCCGACAAAAAAATTTCAGGGAGGTTTTGCCAAAATGCGTCCAAATCCAAAACACGGCCACGGAACCCGAAAAAATGTCCGGTGCACATCACTACTACATAACCTACTCATCCTAATCACATCTGATTGTACAGCTAGGGGACTTATTACATTACAATAAATTGATTTAACTATGTTACATTACAATAAACTGATTTAACTATGTTATTAACACTCTGGCATACAATTACACACCTAAACACAGTATACAGTATTACACACCTGAACACAGTATAACCAAATAAACTGCATATGCCTAATATAACAGATAAAACATAACTGTACAATATAATAACAACACAATACAATACAATATTGCTTAGCATATAACTAATAACATATCGGCAATTGGTGGAGTCCATGGTTAGGAGCAGGGCTAGGAAAGTAACCGCATGTATTTCACCACTGTGCGACACGATGCGCCGGCTGTGTCGTCACAGCTGAGGCATGGCTTTTACAAGTGCACATGCACTGCTCTGAATTTTGTTGCAAATCATGCATACTTGCCCTTACTGTACTTGTCCTACGTTACAGTGCCCCTCCCCCAATCCCATCTCTCCGGGTGCAACCTTCTTAAATGTTGGATTCAGATTTTGTGGGCATGTGCTGAGCCAACATGCATATTTTACACACACGGTCATAGGTCCAAATCTGCATCAGTCCCTTTCTTTGGCAAGCATTGACAATTCAAAGAATATAATCTTTTTAACATTATTATTATTTCACCTAATTATGAATTTTTGTATCTTCTGTACCAGCTGACTGCTATAAAAGCACAAAATGTAAAAGTTGTCTGAGAGCAGCACTGCCACATAAAGGGTAGAAATGTAAACACTAGGACATAACTATAATACCAAATTCACGTTGCCTGACAGGAACATTATCAAATAAAGGGATATTGCACAGTTAGAGTCAAATCAGTTTTCATAGTTTATCAGAAAAGGTCGTTAAATTAAAAACTTAGAGAGTTATCTAAAAATAAAATAAATCATCGGCATAAAGTGCCACTCTATCTTCTCATCCAGGCACTTGAAAGCCTACAATATCAGGGTGTGTCCTCAATATACATGCCAGAGTTTCTATGGCTAAGGCGAATAGAGTTGGTTACAGAAGACAGCCTTGACGCGTTTCTCAATATAAAGAAAAAGATGAAGAGAGAAAACCATTCGCTGATATACGAGCACGAGGTTTATCATATAATAACTGCACCCACTGTAAATACACTGGGCCAAAACCCATTTGTCTCATAACCTACCACAGGAAGGCCACTCAACAGAATCAAACGCCTTAACAGCATCACAAGAGACCACAACTGATGAGGATTCCTCCATATGGGAGATTTGGAGCTGTGTATACAGCCTTCTAAGATTATCTAGTGTAAATATGAATTCAGATTGATCAGGGTGAACCACTTTCCTAACAACTCTATTAAGACGAATTGTAAAATTTTGGCTAAGACCTTTGCATCAGTGGATATTAGGGAAATGGGATGATAGGAACCAGGAATCTGGGGATTTTTCCCAGGTTTCAGTATAACAATAATAATCGCCTCAGACAGGGAAGAAGGGAGAGAGCCTTCTGCATGACTGGTGTTAAAAATATCACGTAAATGCGGAACAAATATTCTCGCACGTTTCTTATAAACTTCAATAGGAATTCCATCTGCCCCAGGGGCCTTGCCACCTGGGAATGAATTGATGGCCGTCTCCACTTACTCCAATGTCACGGGCAGTCTAAATATTCCCTATCTTCAACAGAAAGTCGAGGGAGGCAAATAGAGGCAATATCATTTTTAAATGAGGGTCACATGCTAAATGAGAAGTATAGAGAGCCTTGTAGTAAGAGCTAAAGATTTCTATTATATAAGGAGTCGATGTAGCTAAGGAGCCTTTAGATGACATGAATTCAGGAACCTATATATTAGGTTGATCATCTTACACCAAATGAGCTAGGAGACTGCCCGTTCTATCTTCCTGCATATAGAGTTTGTGTGATCTAAATAGCAGTCTACGACTCTGTTAGAAAGATTGGAAGTCCATTCTTCTTTCGCTACCAACCACTGAATGATCTGAAATACCTCCGGATTTGTACGCAGTCTAAAAAATTATAGGCATTAAAGTACGCGTTATTTAAATTATATCAATACAAGAAAACGAATGATGAGCAGAAGAAAAACATGAATATTGACTAACCATAGGATGCTTAATTATCCATGCATATATCCATAGTACAGCATTGAAATCTCCTAAACATATTACTGGAGTGTCAGGAGAAGTAGCAATAAAGGTTGCTGACCTTCTTAGGACTTCATATCAGAATGGAGGAGGAATATATACAGCCACTATAAACATGGGGGTTAAGATAAGATACAGCAGTCGATAAAAACATACCAGCCATAAGGATCTGTCTGTATCGACCTTAACGTAAATGGAACTGACTTATTAATCAACACTGAAACCCCCCGAGAAGTGGAGGTATGCATTGAATGATAGGCCTAGCCTACCCATGGCTGCTTAAGAGCTGAAGTTTTGCCTCCAATTAAATGCGTCTCACTAAGAAACACAATATCTGAGTCATATTGCTTAAGCATCTTGATAACCAGTGACCTCTTCAGGCAATCATTAATACCCCTTACATTCCATGTAAGTTGAATAAGCATCACCTAAAACAAGAAAGAGGGTAATGAAGGTAAACATTGCAGCGGCAATAAACAAGATACAGTAAAAGTGGCCAGTGCAGCAGGGAAGAAACCCCCCCCCCCACACACACACACACAAAACCATAACTTACTCACAACATTCGCATATACCCTCCCCCCACTGAGACTGAGGTATACATATCCCCTTTCCGACATGCATCCTATTCACCAAGGTCAATTATACCACAAAATCACCAATACAATGGGGCTCTCTAGACATGTCTCAGGCTCATTAACTAGCTCATAAGGGCCTCACTTCATCACATAAATAGATAACCCTAAATATTAATATCAAATTCTAATTAACCCCTGGTATTATTAAGGAGGAGCATGTTGTCTATGGTCAGGCTTGTGGAGATCCAGCCACACAGCTTCTTCTTTTGGTGTAGACAAAATTTTTGTTTCCCCTTCCACTACCATGCGCAACTTTGATGGAAAAAGCATAGCGTATTGTATATGAAGGTCTCAAGACGTCTCCTAATTTGTGTACATTTGGATGTGTCTTTTTGGACTTCCACTGCAAAGTCCAGAAATGTAGACATTTTAGTACCATTAACTACTGGCGGACCTTTGATACGAGTTAATCGGAGAATAGTATCTCTGTCCCGATAGTGTAACAATTTAGCTATTAGTGTATGAAGAGGTGCATTAGGGGGAAGAGGTCTTGTAGGAATTCTGTGTGCTCGCTCTACTGTGAACTGAGGAGTAAAGGTGTCTTGGCCATGAATCGATACCATCCAGCGTTCCAGAAATTCTTCAGGTAAGGATACTTCTTCCTTTTCTGGTATTCCCACAACCCGGACATTGTTTCTACGCAGCCTGCCTGCCATATCCTACAATTTATTTTGTTTAGACATCATCTGTGTCGAAATATTAGCAACTTTGGCTCTTATAGGAGTATAAGAATCATCCAGTGTTGAAATACGGGTTTCCATCTGTCCTACTCTTTCTCGCACCACCTGTACATCATTGCTCAGCAAAGATGATTCGGTTTGGACCTTTTCAATTTTAGCCCCTAATTTTTGCTTACATGATGTAATAGCATCAAGAAGCTGTTGTAACGTCACTTCAAACGGAGATGGGGGAGCCAATATTGTTAACTGGGATGTATCAAAAAAAGTACCTCCAGTAGATATCGCGGATGATGATTTTTGAAGACCTGGCATATTTCTCCAGTTTAGCTGCAGCTGCTGTATTTTCAGTTTTGGGAATTAAGTACCAACAGAGAGACACCAGGGGAATTAGTTTAGTAATCAAAATATGTGTTTATATTTCTGTTGGAATATATACAGTCTCAGGGGGGGAGAATAAATCACAGTTGTTTCTTCCAATAGTGCAGATAGTTGCTCTGAGTTCTGTTTTTGCTTAAATAGTTTATCTTAATGAAGACAGGTACTCACAGTCTGAGAGAGTGATTAGCCAAGCTCTAGCAGCGGAGATCACAGGCACATAGATCATTATACTTTCAGAATGCCACCAGGCTGTCCCATGGGGCCGTGTGTATATTTCCCATAAAACTTTAAGATACAAGCTGGACCACATACAGCCCACAGGACCAGGGAGTCAGGAGCCCGCTGCAAGAAATCTCCTTATTCAAGTTAAATCCCCTATTATCAATGGAGGAGAGGAGAAACAGCAATGGAAGCTCTCTGGGGGGACAGCACCAACACTCTCTTCCCGCAGACCGCCCACCAGAACAGCGCAGCGGGAGGTTGGCAGGAGCGACCAATGAGGCAGGCACGAACGCGGCCAGTCAGGGAGCACAACACCTGGATAACCGGGCTCTCTCCCCGCAACCATCCACTGGAGCAGCGCAGCAGCCAACGAAGGAGACACCATGGAGCAGAGAAGGAGCGGCGTGGCCCCAAACAGCGTGGCCACGTGAGTGAAGCTCCCACAAACCGCAGGACCGGAGAACACCTCAACAGTAAGCCTGCTATCCTCTTTTAACGTCTCATTACATAATACCCAATGTCCAGGGGTTTTATTTCTCAGGTCTAGCCCAAATAAACCAGATCATGAGTGGCAGATTGTATTCAGGAGATTTAGATAGAGAGCCTGAAGTCCTAACTGCCTACTCCAGTGGTTCTCAAACTGTGTGCCGTGGCTCCCTGGGGAGCCTCGGGACACTTGCAGGGGTGGCTTGGATTGGTGGTTCAGGACCAATTCAAATTATTTATGGTCAATGTAAGAGGCAAAACCAGTGCTGGTGGCTGTCAATCATAAAATATGTGGCCAAACAAAAGCGAATCCTGTTCTTCACCACACAAATGAACCTAATAATGACATATAAACACAATTTGCTTAATTTAACACTTCTTTCTAAATTTCTTAATAAGAAACTTTTGGCCTAGGGGTGCTGTGATTCAAAAAAGTTTAGGAACCACTGGCCTACTCCATTGCTGCCGTGGCCATGCCCCCCCCCCCCCCATTAATTTAAAACTTTAATGCATAAAATCCACATATAAAATTAGTCTCAGCAGCATATTATAAATATTGAGCAGTACCTGTAGACAGCAGATAGCCATCATACAGTAACCAGTAACCACGTGGCAGTAACTAGCCAGAATATAGAGGATGCCAATGATCTCTGGCCACTACAGGGGTAATTATCAGATTGTGTCAATTGTACCTAGTGATAAAAAACCATTGCAAAAGGTTGTTACGGCCATGGGCAGGGCTACCGAAAGTGGTAAAAGGGAGTCTGTTGACCAATTGCTTCCTACTGGTTCGCACGGTCATGCCATTCCTATCTTGTATGTGCAGCATCTGCTGTAGCCTATCCTGTGCTTGCAATATTTACACACCTTGAGGCTGAGGACCCAAGATTACTTAGGGAGGCCCTGACCATGAAGTAGGATTAATACCATACATGAGGCTGCATTTCAAGAGTAGGATTCTATGAGGTACATACCTGTTTTTGACAAAACTGTTGCTGGCTACTTGTCACCACAGTCAGAAAAACAATGGGCAGTGCTTAGCAACCCCTGAATCCTGAATGTATATTTTATCATTTTACCTAAGTGAATAGGTCAGATAAGATGCAGTGGTGTCAACTGCATTCTGACACATGGCAATTGTCTATTATGCAGGTTAGACTCAGTGTTATCCCATTATAGAGATCACGGTTGCTTTCATTTAGGAACTGTAGTTTGTGTGAGAGGTGTCTGTGTGAGATTATATGCTGGGTATGGATATTCTACTTCAGCCAATTAGAATGTACGTTTACTGCTTACAGCAGTTTGTGAAGCCTAAAAATTGAAAGATGGTTCAAAGGACAGGCTTGAATTAGAGTGAAGTGCAAGTGTATGGTCAGATATAGTATTAACAATGCAGCTATGATTTCCATTATCACGGTACTATATGCATACCACGTACCTTCAGACAGTAGTATCCAATCACACAGAGGAAAGAGATGACGGTGTGAATAATGGCCAAGATGCGTAATGTTGGAGCCATGTAACCAGTGTTTTCTTGCAAGACAAAATAAACTGCTCCTTCTGTATCCTCCTCATCATCTTGAAACGTGTTCCATAGGTTTGATTCACTATCTGTGTCTTCACTGGAGGGTTCCTCAGTTACCTAGGGAAATACACCATGGTATGAGGATACCTTTTAACAAATGACTGAGCAATTCTGGAACTGGTTTTAAAGTACGTGTGTGCTGACTTGAATCACTATGCTCATCATATAGAGTAGAGTATATCAAGGCCAATCCTAACTAGCTGAATGAAGAGTTTCCTGTTCTTATATTTCCTAATTTACATTTATTCATTCATTTCCGGAGACACAGAAATGAGGCCTAAAACAAACTCCAGTATGCTGCAACTACAAATACATTCTGTCTTTTTTTACGTTTAACCTTCCTACCACATAGACGGAAGCAGAGCGACATAATGAGTAGCGTACAGGCGGACTGAGGCAGAATAAAGCACAGCTGAGCTCCAGTACGATACGGACGATGAAAGCTCGTCTTGAGAATAGACACTGAGACGCCTGTCTTCAAAGGGAACCTTTCCGCACAAGAGCACAATAGATTCAGCAATATTAGAAACGATTCTGATTCTAAAGTACTTTGAGGGAAGACCACTGTATGATATAGCAAAAGAAAGTCTATCCAATAAAAACTATTACCTTGTAGAACAAGAGAATAAAGTTAATGGCAAATGCAACAAACAGAGCAAGGAATCGTAGGTTGTAAAAATTTCTGGCCAGATAATTCTGAAAAGAGAGGAAAATAAAGAAAAGATTAAAACAGTTAAAATGACTGAGATCCATATTTTGGTATAAAGAACTTGTTTTACTCTAACATCTGTAGAGATATCTGATTATTTTCTGCCTGCGGTCATTTGGTCTGAAGATCCAATACTTCACTTCAGAAGAAATCTATAAGTTCAAATTAAATCTTTATCTTTACTTTTTTGATCTTCCATTGTTTTTTTGTTCCCCTCAAGAGACAGAATAAAGTCATTTGCAACAGGATGGGTCATTTCAAATGATTGTGTTTTTGCACCATTTCAACTACATTGTGCAGAAACCACAGTTTAATTAATGGCCCAAAGGGCTGTTAAATTGCTTTTGTGGAGTCATTGCGTGTTGTGATTCTAGCATGCATGGAATGCAAAGAGAAAAAAGTATGTCTGCTAGGATTCTGCCCCCTCCTGACCACCTCCATGAAATGTTTCCTATTTTCTCTAAATAAACCTCTTGAATGGACTTCATTTCGATTTTCTATATGCTGACAAAGTAAAGCACTTCCATGCTGTTTGTATTTCAGTTGGCATGTGTATGAAATGGTAAAGGAAAATGCTGATGCACACTCTAGAGCAAATGGTCAATTGTCATTTGCTCCCATACATTACCAGATTTTTGTTCCAACCAGAAAGATTGGACAGATAATCTTTAAGTGTGTGGAATACTGACATTCATTATAATTTTGATAAACTCTTACAATTAACATGGAGTATAAGTGAAGTTCATAGCACATGTTTGGCCAAATATGTGGGCCTATCCACCACGTCCAAGTGACTTCAATAGATGGATTCCTAACATTATATACATTTATACAGGTTGTTCCTTTAAAATAAAGCCCATTCTACTAATATGTAGTCAGCAATGTAGGAACCTGTGCTAATTATCACCTGAGGGTAGATGGGAGGTATTCCAATACCAAAATGAAGGAGCCTCACCTTCAAGTGTACAATATTTACACAAATATAGAGGAAAAAGGTGGGATTGGACTGTACATCCTATTTTTAAAAATAGGGTGTGCAATCCAATCCCCCCTTTTTCCTCATGTGTATGAAATGACCTACAATGTGGTGTTAAATAACTGGTTGTTGTGCACTTCCTTTGTGTTTGCCTTACTTGCATACCTACCTTTGTGGCTCACATATGTCATGGATTTTGGTGCACGGACTGGCACATCATTTAAAATGGATCAGTAACTACAGTATAGAGATACACCGATTCACCCATAGTCTATTTTCCCATTCCAAACGTAGTCCTATTGTGTGCTAAAAACACTGTAATCTCTGATACAGCCAGCAGTCTCCTGACCAGACAAAATGATTTCACATTACTCGGTTCTCTTTTGTGGCAATAACTTTAAAAAAAAAGAGTTCCAAAGAAGCGAGCATGGTAAAAGGTTTTTCAAATCTGGGAGAGATATATGGATTGATTGTCAGCTGACCTTAAATGCAACTACAGAGATGCCTTAACTCTACCACATGGTGTGATACCAGATTGTTATTTTGCATTATATTTGTATATTCCATGTTTTACATTTGTCTTTTCTGTGTTACTCCTCAGAGTACTCTGCTGTGTCTTGCCAGATGTCAATAAATGTTAATCTCTTTTTCTTGTTTTGTTCCAGTCTCAATAAAAATGTTCAGAAAAATTATTGGGGTGCTCATCTTACCCCCCTCCCCCCATTATAACTGAGAATACACAGACATGGGGGGTCATTCCGACCCGATCGCTCGCTGCAGTTTGTCGCAGCGATCGGGTCGGAACTGCGCTTGCGCTGGCGCATGGCAGCTTTCGTTGCCTAGCGATCGCCTCTGAGACAGAGGCGGGCGCTGGGCAGGAGGGGCTGAACGGCGGCGTTAAGCCGCCGTGTAGGGGGAGCGGACCATTGGGGGGGGGGGGCGGGCCGCGGCGGCTGTGTGACGTCTCACGCAGCCGCTGCAGCCAGCGGCAGTGACAACTCCCGGCCAGCCGCAGGACCTGCGCTGGCCGGGAGTTACTCCTCAATTACAAAGGCACCGCTGCTGTGCGATGCGTTTGCATTTGTGCGGGGGGGGGGGGGGGGCGGACGGCGGACTGAGATGCAAGGCGGACTAGCCCTGTGCAGGGCGTCCCCCCGCATGTCAGGGAAGATGATCGTAGCTGTGCTAAATTTAGCACGGCTACGATCAACTCGGAATGACCCCCATGGATGGTCAGTGCTTAATATATAATAAGGGTACTCAACTTAGTTGGCTTTTATGTTATAAGGTATGGTTTTGTTGAGCATGCTGAAAATAGATCTCTGGATACAATACGATAATTTATATGTTATAAGGTATAAGTAGGTTTTAGAATTGTTTATTTAGCTGGACCATTAATTAATTCCATCCTTTCTACATGTTTATACTTCACCATGTAATGTTTTAGTTCTACAGGTTATTTTATGCACACTGGAAGTGCTTACCAGCATCTTGGTTTGGTTAATCTCCAATCCTGCCAGGAAATTTGCCATAAATGCTTCACGCTCTTCTTTTTTCTGCCCCCGTCTCCTCCTTTTTCTCATTCCCTCTTTACTTTCCAAGAACTGTGACTGTTCCTCCGCTTTACCTTTGTCCTTTTTCTCACCATCTTCAATGCTAGGAATTGACAGTGATTAAATCCAGTACACAGCTGACATACCTTAATCACCCAGAAGAGCAGTAATTGGCCAGATATCCATTCTACAGCCACAGTGCTACCCGGCTATATGTAAGAAACATCATTTAGATACACTGTAAGCCAGTGATATCCCAAAATGCTTTAAGATATCTCTAAATCAAAGAAAGAATTATATCTTAGTTATCTGGCATAGCCTGAAATATCACACTGGAATAGCTCATTTTCTTTTTACAATTCAAAATACAACGTTAATATAAAAATATTAATAATAATTGGAATTTTAAAAACTACACCCTTAGTAGTTGTTCTAAAACAAGGGTATGCGAGTTCTAACATTTCTATTTTATAAAGTACATCAAAGATTAATAACTAAATTTTCTATATGTGATATAATTTGCAGTAGCAACATACTGTATTGTGAAGCATAGAAGATAAACTAATGCCATCCACAGTGGCAGGGGAGTGGAGATATACAGAACCGAGCAGGGCTGCTGTCAGAGAGGCAGAGCTGCTGCAGATCCTCAGCCAGCCAGAGAGTGACAGGGCTACTCTGCTGTTCATGAGTTAAGCATATCTGAGCAGTAGGGGGCAGTGTGTGGAGGAGGGTGTGTAAGGTTAGTGAACTGTAGTGGGAGCAATGTGAGCAGCAGGGGGGCAATGAGGGGTGGGAGGAGGGTGTGATAAGGTAGTGAGCTGTGATGGGAGCAATGCGGGGGGCAGTGAAGCAGTAAGGGTGCAGTGTACAGGGGTGTGGTGATGGGGCAGGGAGCTGTGATGGGAGCACTGCGGGGGGCAGTGAAGCAGTAAGGGCGCAGTGTACAGGGGTGTGGTGATGGGGCAGGGAGCTGTGATGGGAGCAATGCGGGGGGCAGTGAAGCAGTAAGGGCGCAGTGTACAGGGGTGTGGTGATGGGGCAGTGAGCTGTGATGGGAGCACTGCGGGGGGCAGTGAAGCAGTAAGGGTGCAGTGTACAGGGGTGTGGTGATGGGGCAGGGAGCTGTGATGGGAGCACTGCGGGGGGCAGTGAAGCAGTAAGGGCGCAGTGTACAGGGGTGTGGTGATGGGGCAGGGAGCTGTGATGGGAGCAATGCGGGGGGCAGTGAAGCAGTAAGGGTGCAGTGTACAGGGGTGTGGTGATGGGGCAGGGAGCTGTGATGGGAGCACTGCGGGGGGCAGTGAAGCAGTAAGGGTGCAGTGTACAGGGGTGTGGTGATGGGGCAGGGAGCTGTGATGGGAGCACTGCGGGGGGCAGTGAAGCAGTAAGGGCGCAGTGTACAGGGGTGTGGTGATGGGGCAGTGAGCTGTGATGGGAGCAATGCGGGGGGCAGTGAAGCAGTAAGGGTGCAGTGTACAGGGGTGTGGTGATGGGGCAGGGAGCTGTGATGGGAGCAATGCGGGGGGCAGTGAAGCAGTAAGGGCGCAGTGTACAGGGGTGTGGTGATGGGGCAGTGAGCTGTGATGGGAGCAATGCGGGGGGCAGTGAAGCAGTAAGGGTGCAGTGTACAGGGGTGTGGTGATGGGGCAGGGAGCTGTGATGGGAGCACTGCGGGGGGCAGTGAAGCAGTAAGGGTGCAGTGTACAGGGGTGTGGTGATGGGGCAGGGAGCTGTGATGGGAGCAATGCGGGGGGCAGTGAAGCAGTAAGGGTGCAGTGTACAGGGGTGTGGTGATGGGGCAGGGAGCTGTGATGGGAGCACTGCGGGGGGCAGTGAAGCAGTAAGGGCGCAGTGTGCAGGGGTGTGGTGATGGGGCAGTGAGCTGTGATGGGAGCAATATAAGGAAGCAGTTATGTGGACAGTGAGGTGTGATAGGGTAGTGTGTTGGAAGGTGAGGAGGGGGACTAGTAAGGTGTGAGGGGGAAAGTGTGAGCTGTGGGGGGCAGTGAGGTGTGAGGAGAGTGGTGTGAGATAAGGAGGTAACTGGAGAGAGCTATGAAAGGGGTAATGAGAAGGTTATGGGGAGATATGGAGTGAGGTGACAGTAAGATTTTTATTTATTTTTACTGGGGGAGGCGGGCATAATGTTGTGCCTAAGGGTGGCATAACAGGTAGAACTGTTACTAATAAAAATGTGTTGTATAAAATTATTAGGCTGAAACGACCTTATATTAAAAAGCATGATACAAGAATGTTAATGAATATGTAAACAATAAAACTAATTTAATCCAGAAATCTTCAATACAAATTTTGTAGTCCCGTCTTTAATCGTTCAAACATCTTCAATTATTTAAGATCAACTATCTGGCCTTTTTATTTTATTTTCTTAAAGATTATGATAGATTTACAGATGTGATTAGGATAGATTTATAGATATAGATTTACAGATGTGTCCACATACACCAATCCTCAAATCTCACTAAATAGTCATGTTTGTTGTGCCATATACTATGTGATTTAACCACGCAATTGAACTTTTTCCTTAACATTTGTATTTTAATATGCTATATTAATCCCAAATACTTCATACACGATAAGTGATTTAGGACCTGATTTGCAAGCAAAGCCAAAAAGCACACAACTGGGCTAAACCATGTTGCACTGCAAGTGGGACTGATGTAACATGTGCAGAGAGAGTAAGATTTGGGTGGGGTGTGTTCAAACTGAAATCTACATTGTAGTGTAAAAATAAAGCAGTCCATTATTTACTCTGCACAGAAAAAAACATAACCTAACCAAATCTAAATCTCTCTGCACATTATATCAGCCCCACCCGCAGTGCAACATGGTTTTGCCTAGTTGTGTGAATCAGGGGCCTAATTCTGAGTTGATCGTAGCAGCAATTTTGTTAGCAGTTGGGCAAAACCATGTGCACTGCAGGTGGGGCATATGTAACATGTGCAGAGAGAGTTAGATTTGGGTGGGGTGTGTTCAAACTGAAATCTAAATTGCAGTGTAAAAATAAAGCCAGTATTTACCCTGCACAGAAACAAAATAACCCACCCAAATCTAACTCTCTCTGCACATGTTACATCTGCCCCACCTGCAGTGCACATGGTTTTGCCCAATTGCTAACAAACTTGCTGCTGCGATCAGCTCAGAATTACCCCCCAAGGCCCTTACTACACTATTAGGGAATTAAGATGCAACATTCAGGAAAAAGTAAGTAATCTGGGGGGGAAGCCAAAGACAGAAGGTCCTACAGTCTTTTGTCTCTTTACCCAGATAACGTACTTTTTCCTTAATTTTGTATCTTAATTTGGTAATAGTGTACTAAATTGCTAATAGATGACAAAATACTGTGATTAGGATTAGTATTGTTTGGCACAAAGCAATTGGTGTGAAGTAGCAGATTAAGAAAACTATATATTGTGCGACACATTGAAGCATATAACAATTCAGCAAATGTAAGATTGGTTGAAATACAGATATTTTATTAAAAACATGTCAGACAAATGCTGCCTTTGTTGTAGATGCGGTTTGCTTGCATAGTTCTCATTATTACTGTTATTGTAAAGTGTAATAATTGTGGCATAGCAGACATTTCAAAGAACTTACTCAGCCTTCTCTGATTCCGCTTTTGAGTTGTCCTCATTTTCTTTTGCAATTTCCTCTGCCTGTAATCACAAGGTAAGAATTTCATTGTCGGCTGATTTGCGTTATTTTATTACCATTGAAAGAATTCAATTAACTGCGTTGTCTGTGGATATTTAAGATCCTTCACTTGCTTTGGTCATACAGACTAAAGTAGTTCTGCAGCTAAACTAATTAAATGAGACAAGATTTTGCAAGGGATACAAGAAATCTTTCTGTAGTTTTCCCTGTGGTAATTCCTTTTATTCTTCCTACTTAGTAAGACTTTTCTCTGAATTGTTTAAGAATGGATGGTCTGGAAATTCTACAGCTGTTCCAGGTTAGATATTTAATAAAACTGGACACACATGACATGGATAGGCTACACTGCATTTAATCCAATCTCAAGCCTGCCTACTGATAGAGCATACATTACAACACCCAACATGGTTGTGTCTATGTTACCTTCGTGCTCAGGACCTGGAAGTGACAAAACGAGGGGGCAGGAGAACTTCCGCCCTTACAGCACCTAAATGTTTTCTTCGTTCGTTTGGGGTAATTTTTTTTTTCTATGCAGCATCGGACCCTTGCGGGCTCGCGTTGCTCGCCACGCGTCGGGCTCGAAGTCTCGCGCCGCTCCGCTTTGCTCGCCACACTTTACTATTCCAAATAGATTGTGACATGGACCCACGGGGTTATGGGAAAGGTCCTCTCCACGAAGGTAAACTAGACGCTACCCACCCAACATTGACTATTTAGAAATGAAGACACAACCATCCTGTAAACCTTTCTTTAGATCATGATGGATTATGTCACACCATGCCAGACACAGGGATTGCAGTTTGTTAAAAACAGGGACAAAGGAAAGAACTGTAAATTCATCCTCTACAGTCCTCTAATTCCATTTTAGCATCTTGCCATGCGACATAAAATCCTGCTTTTTATATGGGTGTAATTTGAGGTGCATTTATTTATCAGTCTGAATTTAGTCCACGTAATAACCACATTCTCCATCTGAAGATAGAAACGCCGCACCCTCAGCAGATGCTGAACTGTGTATCCCATAACAATGGGAATGTGTTCCTATTAACAGGCAAAAATAAAGCAGCCAGTATTTACCCTGCACAGAAACAATAACCCACCAAATCTAACTCTCTCTGCACATGTTACATGCAACATGGGTTTGCCCAGTAGTGTGCTTTTCAGGTTTGCTAACAAACCTGAATAACCCTACATGGTGTCACTGAGTTGGAAGATGTGCTGCTGCGGTGCATTTTTCAATATTCTGAAATAAATCTTATTATCTCTAGGGAGAAACAATAGTTTAACACTGACACGTCCTATATCTGACACAGTACCAACCTCAGGACAGACGACAGACTACGCTATTCACTGTTTGGTAAATCTAGCACAAAGAAAACCTCCCAAATAGTTCCTATTTCAGACTCATAATACGTTATTTAGACAGAGAAGTCAGAATTTGTCCCAGAATATATACTTTCTCTGACCCATTTATGTTTCTCTACATTTGTCTCAGTCAGATCTTGTCAAGCAAAATGGAGTGATAGATATTACACAGTGTGAAATGTGTACGCAAAAAGTATGTACTTTCTTCCAAACAGATTATGTACGAGTACACAAATAGTATGCTGGCTCTCCATTATTTATGTAGGGAAATAGTGTTTCTACAAAGATCTGGAAGAAATAAAAAAAGATACAGAAAGTGGGAAAAAAGAATTATTAATGGAAATCACAAAAGAAAGTTGAATGAAGAGAAGAAGATGCGTGGAAACGGGAGTGACGCCATAGTTGGGTAGATAAAATAGGTTGAGGCAGCCATAGCAACAGGAAACAAAGCACAAAGAGGAACAAGGACAGAATGCATACAGAAAAGACACATGTACTGCAGAGAAGGATGTGGGAAAAGGAAGGCACCATAGCGACTGAAATTTATATTATAACATTTATACTTTGATTTTAAAATGTGGACTATTATACTGATTTTTGCATGCAATGTGTAGAAGGAATTGGGTTATATATCATACTTCAACCAGGCTGGGTACACAAGGTAAGATTTTGGTTAAGTTAAGATACCCTACACTATTTCCCTGAGCTCCTGAACAAACAAAATAGTGCATACACACAGCAATATATAGCATAAGATTTAGCAAAATAGGATTTAGCATAAGATATAGCATAGATATGGGTTCTCACTATTGTGATGACACAAATTGGATACAATATCACACGGTAACATACACACAGTACAAAGGCCCTCATTCCGAGTTGTTCGCTCGCTAGCTGCTTTTAGCAGCAGTGCAAACGCTAAGCCGCCGCCCTCTGGGAGTATATCTTAGCTTAGCAGAAGTGCGAACGAAAGGATTTCAGCGCTGCTACAAAAAAAGATTGTGCAGTTTCTGAGCAGCTCGAGACTTACTCCTAGCTAGCGATCACTTCAGTCTGTTTAGTTCCTGTTTTGATGTCACAAACACGCCCTGCGTTCGGCCAGCCACGCCTGCGTTTCCCCAGCCACTCCTGCATGTTTATCTGGCACGCCTGCGTTTTTCCAAACACTCCCTGAAAACGGTCAGTTACCTCCCAGAAACACCCACTTCCTGTCAATCACTCTGCGGCCAGCAGTGCGACTGAAAAGCGTCATAGACCTTGTGTGAAACTACGTCGGCTTTTGTGAAAGTACGACGCGCGTGCGCACTGCGCCCCATACGCATGCGCAGAATTGCCATTTTTGACCTAATCGCTGCGCTGCGAACAACGGCAGCTAGCGATCAACTCGGAATGACCCCCAATATGCACTAGATAGTGTACAATCTAGCCAACATTGAGCTGCATGTATATCCACTATAGAACATCGGTTCCGACCTGCGGGAGCGCGCACCTCACTATATTGCATACACACGGTAAGATATAGTACACTCAAGCCAGATCGTGTACAATATAGTGTAGAAACTCTTACCGTGTCTACCCAGCTTATTAATGCTAATTTCCCTGAGATCTTTACTGAATACTGCATCTGACTGGTGACGCACGCAGTATGAAACATAGGGGGTAATTCAGACCTGATCGCTCGCTAGCGTTTCATGCAGCGCTGCAATCAGGTCAGAACTGCGCATGTGTCTGCAACGCAATGCGCAGGCGCATCACACAGGTACAAAGCGGATCGTTGCTGTGCAATGGGTTTTACGAAGAATCCATTCGCACCGCCGATTGCAAGAAGATTGACAGGAAGAAGGCGTTTGTGGGTGACAACTGACCGTTTTCAGGGAGTGGTTGGAAAAACGCAGGCGTGTCTAAGCGTTTGCAGGGCGGGTGTCTGACGTCAATTCCGGTCCCAGACAGGCTGAAGTAAGTTCTGGGCAACTCATAAACTTTTTTGTTCCGCTCGGCTGCACATGCGATCGCACACTTGCACAGCTAAAATACACTCCCCAGTGGGCGGCGACTATAAAAAGAACACTAGCGAGCGATCAGGTCTGAATTACCCCCATAGTTCATTAGCGTCTAGTGTAACAATCAAATGACTTTAGTCCCCTTGGTTACTAGACTAGTCTGCAATGAATTCTTGCACAAGTTTAGGATGGTGAGATTGGTACATAGCTAATAGGAACCCTTTCCTAGATGATTCTCTGGGTGCATTTGTGCTATACTTACACCAACCATACAGTATACTGTATTTAGCGAATAAAATAAATCTAAACAACTACATGCTAACTTGGTAAAAAAAACAGGCTTGGGCTGGCCCACCGGGGTTCCAGGGATATCTACAATCGGGCATTAATATTATATATAGTCCATCAGCGAAACCTGTACTACTTGTGGATCTTTGTCTTGATGCCAAGGAGGACAGTGGTTTCTATAGGTTGAATGCATTAACGTTTTACTACTGGTGGGGATATATTCTGCTACAGGGGACAGCAGTTTGCTTTGAGAGGGTGAAGGAAAATGTGTTGCTACATAAGTAATGGATTGAAGAGAGAATATGTTTCTACAGAGGTAATGGGAGAAATAAGTTGGAAAGACAATACTGTATAGGGGCAGATGTATGAACCTGGAGAAGGCATAAGGAAGTGATAAACCAGTGATAAATGCAAGGGGATAAACGCACCAGCCAATTAGATCCTAACTGTTAATTTACATATTGGAGCTGATTGGCTTGTGCATTTATCAACTTGCATTTATCACTGGTTTATCACTTCCTTATGACTTCTCCAGGTTAATACATCTGCCCCTATGTTACTACAGAAGTAATGAAGAGTAAAGTGTCACTGCAGAAGTCATGGGGGGATGTATTACAGAGGAAGGGTAGGTGAAATGTATTGCTATATGGAGGGGATAGGGAAAATGTTTTGCTGCAAACATGAAGAGGGGGAATGGGCTACTGCAAAAATGGGGAGAGGGCGTAGAAAAACCTTATATGAAGTAGGGTTTTTTTGCAGCAGAACACATCATGCGACGGTACTAAGTAAGGCCCCTTCCACTCTCACATTTTAAATGTTTTTAAACAGACAATAATACTGTACTGGTTGTTTTTGATATATGTAATAAAGATTATTTGTTTTAATTTATTATTTTTCTTATTTGTTATAGCAATACGCTATAAATATTTAATGTACTTTATTCATTAGTGTACTCGAAGATTGTGGTATTGTGATTCACCTGTTTTATATCATTTATTTAAAGATGATGGTGGTATGTGTTGCAGCGCTCCTCAAGTGTAGCATCAGACCTAAATCTTCCCAAGTGCTTCTGAGCGTGCCTAAGTATGACCGTTATAAAATGTTTCATTTTCACATGATTTATGGATTTTCCCTATTTATTATTCCTCGCAGCCTGTGATAGCAATACCCAAGTATCACCAGTGGTGGCTGTCGCAGTGGCGTATCTATGAACAAAACGGCATTATCTATACTGCCGAATATCATCCTACAGTATGCTGTCATCATCTCAAGATGGCAGTAGCAGATGCGGTAAAGAGAAAATAAGTTTTATTATTAAGATTAAGCATTTTCCTTCTAAAGTAACTAAAAATTTATTTTGCCCTTTTTTAAAAAAAAAATTTGCTCTTGTGTGGCCTGAGAATGCTAGATCACGCAAGAGCAGCAGGGACCCCGGAGGGCTGAAAAAATAGGATTTTAATTACCTACCAGTAAATCCTTTTCTCGTAGTCCGTAGAGGATGCTGGGGTCCACATTAGTACCATGGGGTATAGATGGGTCACTTGGGAGCCATGGGCACTTTAAGAGTTTAATAGTGTGGGCTGGCTCCTCCCTCTATGCCCCTCCTACCAGACACAGTCTAGAAACTATGCCCGAGGAGACGGACATACTTCAAGAGAAGGAAATACACAGATAGTGGTGAGATTCACACCAGCTCACACATAACAACAGAAAAGAACCAAGCTAATCAGCTTGAAACAAGTCAGCAACGGCTGAACAACAGTACTTAACCAAGTAACAATGCAGTACTTAACTAAGTAACAAATGCAGGAAAACTAAGCGCTGGGCGGGCGCCCAGCATCCTCTACGGACTACGAGAAAAGGATTTACCGGTAGGTAATTAAAATCCTATTTTCTCTTACGTCCTAGAGGATGCTGGGGTCCACATTAGTACCATGGGGATGTACCAAAGCTCCCAGTACGAGAGGGAGAGTGTGGAGGCTCCTGCAGAACCGATTGACCAAACTTTAGGTCCTCAGAGGCCAAAGTATCGAACTTGTAGAACTTAGCAAACGTGTTCGAACCTAACCAAGTAGCCGCTCGGCAAAATTGTAAAGCCGAGACACTCCGGGCAGCCGCCCAGGAAGAACCAACTTAACGGATTTTGGACACGGCAAGCCTGCCGTAGAATAAGCATGCTGGATAGTACACCTGATCCAGCGAGAAATCGTCTGCTTAGAAGCAGGTTACCCAACCTTGTTGGGATCATAAAGGACAAACAGAGCGTCCGACTTTCTGTGACGAGAAGTTCTCTTCACATAAATCTTCAAAGCCCTTACAACATCCAAGGATTTTGAAGTAATTGAGGAGTCAGGCCCTTACAACATCCAAGAATTTTGAAGTAATTGAGGTAGCCACTGGCACCACAATAGGTTGGTTGATATGAAAAGCCGACACAACCTTCGGAAGAAATTGCTGACGCGTCCTGAGTTCAGCTCTATCTTCATGGAAAATCGAGTAGGGGCTCTTGCAGGACAATGCCCCCAATTCCGACACACATCTAGCAGATGCCAATGCCAATAGTGTGACCGCCTTCCAAGTAAGAAACTTGACATCAACCTCCTGTAAAGGTTAAAACCAATCCGACTGCAGGAACTGCAGCACCACATTAAGATCCCAAGGTGCCGTAGGAGGCACAAAGGGAGGCAGGATGTGCAGAACCCCTTTCAAGAAAGTCTGAACCTCAGGGAGGACAACCAATTGTTTTCTGGAAGAAAATGAACAAGGCCAAAATCTGGACTTTTATGGAGCCCAAACACAGGCCCACATCCACACCTGCTTGCAGAAAGAGGAGAAACTGCCCTAGTTGAAACTCCACCCTAGGAAGCTTCTTGGATTCACACCAAGACATGTACCTTTTCCAAATTTGATGGTAGTGTTTAGACGTTACTCCTTTCCAAGCCTGTATCAGGGTAGGAATAACTTTGTTCGGAATGCCCTTCTGAGCTACGATCTGGCGTTCAGCCTCCATGCCGTCAAACGTAGCCGTGGTAAGTCTTGATAAGCGAACGGCTTCTGTTGCAGAAGGTCCTCTCGAAGAGGAAGAGGTCTCAGATTTTCCAGCAGTAACTCCAGAAGATCCGCGTACCAAGCCCTTTCTTGGCCAATCCGGAGTAATGAGGTTCGCCTGAACTCTTGTTCTTTTGATTAGTTTGAGAAACCTTGGGATGAGTGGAAATGGAGGGAACACATACACTGACTTGAAAACCCACGGAGTTACCAGGGTGTCCACTGCCACTGCCTGTGGGTCCCTCCACCTGGAACACTACCTCCAAAGCTTCTTGTTGAGGCGGGAGGCTATCAAGTCTATTTGAGATACACCCCAAAGACTTGTCACCTCTGTGAACACCTCTGGGTGAAGGCCCCACTCTCCTGAATGGAGATCGTGTCTGCTGAGGAAGTCCGCTTCCCAGTTGTCCACTCCCGGAATGAAGATTGCACCACCACATACTTTGCCACCCAGAGGATGATTCGTGTTACCTCTGACATTGCAGCTCTGCTCTTCGTTCCGCCCTGTTGGTTTATGTAGGCCACCGTCGTTACATTGTCCGACTGAACCTGAATGGCCTGATCTTTCAGAAGATGTGCCGCTTGTAGAAGACCGTTGTACACAGCCCTTAGTTCCAGAAAGTTTATTGGAAGGATGGATTCCAGATTGACCACATTCCTTGGAAGTTTTCCCCTTGGGTGACTGCTCCCCAACCTCTGAGACTTGCATCCGTGGTTAGTAGGATCCAATCCTGAATCCCGAACCTGCGGCCCTCCACTAGGTGAGAAGTTTGCAGCCAGGAGCGAGATTCTGGCTTTCGGCGACAGACTTATCGTATCCTCTGGTGCATGTGGAGATGAGATCCCGACCATTTATCCAGGAGATCCAGTTGTAAGGGTAATGCATGAAATCTTTCGTACTGTAGAGCCTCGTAGGAGGCCACCATTTTCCCCAGAAGGCGAATGCACTGATGAACCGACACCCGGGCTGGCTTCAGGACACCCTGGCTAGAAACACCCTCTGAACTTCCGTGTCGAGAATCATCCCCAGGAAGGATAGTCTCCTTGTCGGCTCCAAATACGACTTTGGAAGATTCAGGATCCATCCATGATCCAGGAGAAGCTGAGTCGAGAGAGCAATGCTCTGTTACAATTTATACCTGGAAGATGCTTTTATCAGCAGGTCATCCAGATAAGGAATTATGGCCCTCATTCCGAGTTGTTCGCTCGCTAGCTGCTTTTAGCAGCATTGCACACGCTAGGCCGCCGCCCTCTGGGAGTGTATCTTAGCATAGCAGAATTGCGAACGAAAGATTAGCAGATTTGCGAATAGAAAATTCTTAGCAGTTTCTGAGTAGCTCCAGACTTACTCTTACATTGCGATCAGTTCAGTCAGTTTCGTTCCTGGTTTGACGTCACAAACACACCCAGCATTTGCCCAGACACTCCCCGTTTCTTCAGACACTCCCGCTTTTTCCCAGAAACGCCAGCGTTTTTTCGCACACTCCCATAAAACGGCAAGTTTCCGCCCAGAAACACCCACTCCCTGTCAATCACACTCCGATCACCAGAACAATGAAAAATCCTCGTTATGCCGTGAGTAAAATACCTAACTTTTGAGTAAAATAACTAAGCGCATGCGCTCTACGAACCTTGCGCATGCGCAGTAAGCGACTAATCGCAATATAGCGAAACTCGGCAACAAGCGAACAACTCGGAATGAGGGCCTATGTTCACACCCTGCTTGCAGAGGCGTAGCATCATTTCCGCTATGACCTTGGTGAACACCCTCGGCGCAATGGAGAGGCCAAATGGTAGTGCCTGGAACTGATAGTGACAGTCCAGTAGTGCAAATCTTAGATAAGCCTGGTGAGGCGGCCAGATCGGAATGTGAAAGTACGCATCCTTGATATCTAGGGATACCAGAAACTCTCCCTCCTCCAGACCTGAGAGCACCGCTCTCAGAAACTCCATTTTGAACATGAATTCCCTCAAATAAGGGTTCAATGACTTTAGGTTCAAGATTGGCCTGACCGAACCATCCGGTTTCGGTACCACAAAAAACCCTTGTTTGTTAGGTGAGGTGGAACTGGAACAATGACATTTGACCTTAGCAATTTTTGAATGGCTTCCTGTAGGATAGCACTTTCTGCCAGCGAAGCTGGTAAGCCTAATTTGAAAATCTGTGAGGCGGAGTTCTTGGAACTCCAGTCTGTACGCCTGAGAAAAAATATCTTGTGCCGAGGGGTCCAGGCCTGATGACGCCCAGACGTGACTGAAATTCCTTAGTCTTTCTCCCACCTGCCCGATTCCCAGGCTGGGAGGTCCACCATCATGTGGAGGATTTTGAGGAAGCAGAAACAGGTTTCTGTTCCTGGGAACCTGTTGGTGCAGGTTTTCTGGATTTCCCCCGACCTCCTCTAAAGAAAGCGGAAGTGGATTTGGACTTTTTAACTTTCGCGGTCCGAAAGGACTGCATAGCAGACGTAGGATAAGATTTCCTAGTCGGTGGTGTTGCAGAGGGAAGAAAGGTAGACTTACCCACAGTTGCCGTGGAGATCCACGCATCTAATGCTTCCCCAAATAGAGCCTGACCAGTGAAGGGTAGGTTCTCCACACTTTTCTTGGATTCTGCATCCGCTGAGACCGCCATGGCAGAAGCCCTCGCATTAAGATGTCCCAGGTCCTTTATGGCTTCCACCATGAAACCTGCAGAATCCTGTATGTGACGTAAAAACAATTCAATGTCACTTCTATCCATGGAATCTAATTCCTCTAGTAAAGTGCCTGACCACTTTATATGGCTTTAGAAATCCATGCACAAGCAATAGTGGGTCTTAAAGCTACTCCATTAGCTGTGTATAGTGATTTGAGAGTAGTCTCAATCTTGCGGTCTGCCGGTTCTTTCAAAGCGGTGGAACCAGGGACAGGTAAAACCACCTTCTTAGACAACCTAGATACAGTAGCGTCTACTACTGGCGGGTTTTCCCACTTTTTCCTGTCCTCTTCAGGGAAAGGAAAAGCAATGAGAACCCTTTTTGGGATCTGGAATTTTTTCTCTGGGTTTTCTCAGGATTTTTCAAACAATGCGTTTAATTTCTTAGACACAGGGAAGGTAAGGGAGGTTTTCTTATTGTCTGTAAAATAAGCCTCCTCTACCTGCTCAGGTATTTTTTCAGCAATGTGTAAAATGTCCTTAATGGTCTCAATCATAAGTTGCACCCCCTTAACAAGGGATGACCCCCCCCCCCCCCCCGACCTGCATATCCACATCACGGTCATCTGTATCAGAGTCGGTATCCGTGTCAACTTGCATTATCTGGGCAAGAGCATGCTTCTTTGGGTGAATAGGGGGGAAGCTAGATGAGGTATTGGGAGCTGAACATTGCAACACCTCTACAGAATTTCTCAAAACCTGTGTTTGTTTCTCATTATATGACATCCGAGATGAAATCTGAGATGTCATTCCCCTTAAGGAATCCACCCATGGGGGTTCAGATACAGAGGGCTGGGAAAGCACATTGCAGTCCTGCGTACATGGAATAGACTCATCAGGTGAAGAAAGACACTCTGCTGCATAAGAGACAGATTCCCTAGACATCATAATGTGATCTATATAGCAACACACACACACACACACACACACACACACACACACACACACACACACGAAAATGTCAGCCACAGTTTCCACCAGAGTACTTTCAGAGAGTCACAGTGTATAAGGAGCCAGCCACACAGAGCTTCAATAGGCAGTGTAATATACAATAAGCCGAGCGCTGATATAACACCTTAATAGGTTAATATTTAAATATATAACAGTCTCCCCCCCTGTCATTAACACCCTGGTACCGCAGAGGTAAGCTGGAGTTATGTGGAGGGCAGCGCTCCCTGGCAGCTTCTGTCTGTGTGATCTGCAGGGAGAAAATGATGCTGGTGAGTGCTAAATCCGCTCTGAGGAGAAGCCCCGCTCCCTGTAATGGCGCGTCTTCCCACACTTATATTTTTATACTGGCCTTAGGTACCTTGCTGCTAACAGCGGGATTAGCCCCTATTAGCGTAGTTTGACCAGTTTTAGGTTATGTTGCAGCATACTTGCCTACCCTCCCGGAATGGCCGGGAGGCTCCCGAAAAACGGGTGACCCACCCGGCCCCCCGGAAGAGCAGGCAAGTCTCCCGATATCCGCGAGTCACCCCCTGCCCGCCGCCCACTTAAAGTGGGCGGTCCGGGCAGGCGATGCCGTGATTCTTGTTGAATCGCGTCATCGTAACCACGCCCCCTGCTGTATAATGCCGGTAATCGCGGCATGACACAGTGGGGGGCGTGGCTTAAATGGGGCGGTCCAGAAGCCACGCCCCGATCCGCCTTCGTTCCGCCTCTGGCCCGCCCCCCTGTCACGTCACCTCACTGCCCGCACCCTCTGCTGAGCCGACGGGCTGCTCTCTCCCGGAGAGAGCAGCCCAGAAGTCGGCAACTATGTGTTGCAGCCCAGGATGCCCCTCACAGTGCCATACATCCATGTTGCTGAGCCGCCGGAGCGCAGTCTGACAGGACTGCACTCTCACCCTTGTGTCGCCATTACCACCAGCGACCCGCTTCCCGGACCGCCGGCATCATACTCACCACTCTTCTATCTTCTGGCTCTGTTAGGGAGTGGCGGCCGTGCTGCGGGAGTGAGCGGTCTCCTCGGGGGCTTGCAATCATCACCCTCAGGAGCTCAGTGTCCTGTCAGCGGAGATAGAGAACCATTAACCTCTAGGTTTGGTTCCTACTCCCCCCCTAAGTCCCACGAAGCAGGGAGGCTGTTGCCAGCAGCCTCCCTGTACCTAACTCTTTAAAAAAAAAATAGAAAAACTCCTCAGGAGCTCCCCTAGCTGTGACCGGCTCCAACGGGCACATTTTCTAAACTGAGTCTGGTAGGAGGGGCATAGAGGGAGGAGCCAGCCCACACTATTAAACTCTTAAAGTGCCCATGGCTCCCAAGGGACCCGTCTATACCCCATGGTACTAATGTGGACCCCAGAATCCTCTAGGACGTAAGAGAAATTTTCTATTGCAGTAAAGATAAATAGAGGGATGCGGTCAGCATCTTGGTACTTTGGATGCCGGTGGTCATGTGACCGATGCTGGAATCCCGACACCACATGGAATACCAGTGACGGAACACCAACTGTCAACATCCCGAGGGTAAGTAATAGGGTGAGGGTTAGGGCTGGGTGGGGGGTTAGGCACTAGGGGGGGGGGGGTAGCTGTAGCCAGCCCCCCTCCCCCCAGTCTTAGCCGCCACCACCACCACCACCACCACCTGTGACTCAGCCGTAGCCGCCATTCCATTATCTTAGCCCTAGCCGCCACCCCAGGCAGGTCGTCGGAGGGGGCAGGGGAGGGGTAAATTAATTACCATGTCCCCTGTAGGCATTCTAAAAGTTGGGATGTCGTGGCCAGTCATGTGACCACCGGCATTAGGTATCACACATTAAACAGACCCTTAATACACTGCACCCTGTGGTTTCCTTAGTTTACCATGATGGAATAGCCTTTCCAAGTTGAAATAATCTACAGATGCGCATTGCTAAAGCCTAAAGCAATAATGGACAAGACACACAGGTGTTAATCTGCTTTTAGTTATATACTCTAGTGTATAGAAATATGTGTCCTCATACAACTAGCACCAATATGCCATGTGACACTGGACGCCTGACACGAGTGAACAGCCAAGTCCTGTGCAACCAGTGTCGGACTGGCGCACGTAGGGCCCACCGGGGAAATGCAGTGGTAGGGGCCCATGTTAGGGGTGTGGCCAGTCTGCAGAGGGGGTGTGGCCTGCGAGCTCATTGGCTTGACTAACTATTAGAGAGTGCAACTTTTGGGCCCCTTCATAAATATATACAGTAAATTCAGCTGCTGTATGCATGATAATGTACCAGATTAATAACAGATTAATAACAGCAATGCACTGTAGAAAATATACCATAGTCCAGTATAAGGTAACATGTGTATAATGTATAATTCAAGTGCACAGTCTGGAACCTGATCCTTAGAGGAGGAGGTGGGGCCCACCGGTGGTTTCCCCTGTACCCCTGTGGGCCAGTCCATGCCTGTGTGCAACTCTGCTACTGCTGTGGCTAGGATACACCAGGAGACTGTGCTGAATAATTTGACACCTGTGTAATTGTGTGCGACTGAGTTTGTATATGAAGCACAAAGGAATTTGGTGTGGGGAAAAAAACCCGGCCGCTGCATTGTAGTACTACCTATACAGATTCAGAGACTCAATCGCACACAGATGTACAAGTGTCACATATCAAAGTAATAAGCACAGTCTCCTGGTGCATTCTTGCCGCATCGCCTTATTGGGTATAAAGATACAAAACAGACTGTAATCTCTAACAGAGTCGCAAAGAATCTGGCATGCGAGGGGGGCTGTTTTGGCGCGACTGCAGCAATAATATATGAGGACATGTCTGTAGTCATTAGCCATGTAATATCTTTACTTTAGCAGCTCTGCTTTGGGTTATAACTCGTGTATCCAGCCTTGTGCATAAAGTGTGTTTCTCATTACTGCAATTTAAAAAAAAAAAAAAAAAAAAAAAGAAGAAATGGAAACCAAATTACAAGCTTACAAATCCAACAAGCAAACAAGACGAGCACAAGTTAAAAATATAAAATATATTTTTCTGACTTCACTAATTATAAAAATGTAAAGGACCAGTTAAAAATAGCAGCATGGTTTGTACATGCAGAGAAGATATAAATCTGATAATACTCATTTTATATGTTGTGCAGATAATAAGCCACTCAATGACTGTTCAGTCTGCCCACATACAGGGTGCAATTGGTTAAGTACAGATATGTGCTCTATTATCTGGAATGCTTGTAACCAGGGCCGTCTTAACAGCAGTGGGCAGGGCCGGTGCTAGGGTGTTCAGCGCCCCCCTACAAACTATAAATTTGCGCCCTCACATATCCCACAAAGGATCAGTGCGCCGGGAAGGGGCATGGCCACACAATAGTACACCCATTTAAAATTACACCACACAGTACCACAATCTTATTCAACTTATACGTAATGCTCCACCCATAGTAGTAGCATCCTTATACATAATGCACCACAGTAGTAGCAGCATCCTTATACATAATGCACCACAGTAGTAGTAGCGTCCTTATACATAATGCACCCCAGTAGTAGCAGCATCCTTATACATAATGCCCCCCAGTAGTAGTAGCATCCTTATACATAATGCCCCCCAGTAGTAGTAGCATCCTTATACATAATGCCCCCCAGTAGTAGTAGCATCCTTATACATAATGCCCCCCAGTAGTAGTAGCATCCTTATACATAATGCCCCCCAGTAGTAGTAGCATCCTTATACATAATGCCCCCCAGTAGTAGTAGCATCCTTATACATAATGCACCCCAGTAGTAGTAGCGTCCTTATACATAATGCACCCCAGTAGTAGCAGCATCCTTATACATAATGCACCACAGTAGTAGTAGCGTCCTTATACATAATGCACCCCAGTAGTAGTAGCGTCCTTATACATAATGCACCCCAGTAGTAGCAGCATCCTTATACATAATGCACCCCAGTAGTAGTAGTAGCATCCTTATACATAATGCCCCCCAGTAGTAGTAGCGTCCTTATACATAATGCACCCCAGTAGTAGTAGCGTCCTTATACATAATGCACCCCAGTAGTAGCAGCATCCTTATACATAATGCACCCCAGTAGTAGTAGCGTCCTTATACATAATGCACCCCAGTAGTAGTAGCATCCTTATACATAATGCACCACAGTAGTAGTAGCGTCCTTATACATAATGCACCCCAGTAGTAGTAGCATCCTTATACATAATGCCCCCCAGTAGTAGTAGCATCCTTATACATAATGCACCACAGTAGTAGTAGCGTCCTTATACATAATGCACCCCAGTAGTAGTAGCGTCCTTATACATAATGCACCACAGTAGTAGTAGCATCCTTATACATAATGCACCCCAGTAGTAGTAGCGTCCTTATACATAATGCACCCCAGTAGTAGTAGTATCCTTATACATAATGCACCCCAGTAGTAGTAGCGTCCTTATACATAATACACCCCAGTAGTAGTAGTATCCTTATACATAATGCACCCACAGTAGTAGTAGCATCCTTATACATAATGCACCCCAGTAGTAGTAGCATCCTTATACATAATGCACCCCAGTAGTAGTAGCATCCTTATACATAATGCCCCCCCAGTAGTAGCGTCCTTATACATAATGCACCCCAGTAGTAGTAGTGTCCTTATACATAATGCACCCCAGTAGTAGCAGCATCCTTATACATAATGCACCCCAGTAGTAGCGTCCTTATACATAATGCACCCCAGTAGTAGTAGTAGCAGCATCCTTATACATAATGCCCCCCAGTAGCAGCAGCATCCTTATACATAATGCACCCCAGTAGTAGTAGCGTCCTTATACATAATGCACCCCAGTAGTAGTAGCGTCCTTATACATAATGCACCCACAGTAGTAGTAGCGTCCTTATACATAATGCACCCCAGTAGTAGTAGCGTCCTTATACATAATGCACCCACAGTAGTAGTAGCGTCCTTATACATAATGCACCCCAGTAGTAGTAGCGTCCTTATACATAATGCACCCCAGTAGTAGTAGCGTCCTTATACATAATGCACCCCAGTAGTAGTAGCGTCCTTATACATAATGCACCCCAGTAGTAGTAGCGTCCTTATACATAATGCACCCCAGTAGTAGTAGCGTCCTTATACATAATGCACCCCAGTAGTAGTAGCATCCTTATACATAATGCACCCCAGTAGTAGTAGCATCCTTATACATAATGCCCCCCAGTAGTAGTAGCATCCTTATACATAATGCCCCCCAGTAGTAGCAGCATCCTTATACATAATGCCCCCCAGTAGTAGTAGCGTCCTTATACATAATACACCCCAGTAGTAGTAGCATCCTTATACATAATACACCCCAGTAGTAGTAGCATCCTTATACATAATACACCCCAGTAGTAGTAGCATCCTTATACATAATACACCCCAGTAGTAGTAGCATCCTTATACATAATGCACCCCAGTAGTAGCAGCATCCTTATACATAATGCACCCCAGTAGTAGTAGCATCCTTATACATAATACACCCCAGTAGTAGTAGCATCCTTATACATAATGCACCCCAGTAGTAGCAGCATCCTTATACATAATGCACCCCAGTAGTAGTAGCAGCATCCTTATACATAATGCCCCCCAGTAGTAGTAGCATCCTTATACATAATGCACCCCAGTAGTAGTAGCAGCATCCTTATACATAATGCCCCCCAGTAGTAGTAGCAGCATCCTTATACATAATGCACCCCAGTAGTAGTAGCATCCTTATATGTAATGCCCCCCCAGTAGTAGTAGCATCCTTATACATAATGCACCCCAGTAGTAGTAGCATCCTTATACATAATGCACCCCAGTAGTAGTAGCATCCTTATACATAATGCACCCCAGTAGTAGTAGCGTCCTTATACATAATGCACCCCAGTAGTAGTAGCATCCTTATACATAATGCCCCCCAGTAGTAGTAGCATCCTTATACATAATGCACCCCAGTAGTAGTAGCGTCCTTATACATAATGCACCACAGTAGTAGTAGCGTCCTTATACATAATGCACCCCAGTAGTAGTAGCATCCTTATACATAATGCACCCACAGTAGTAGCGTCCTTATACGTAGTGCACCCCAGTAGTAGTAACGTCCTTATACATAATGCACCCCAGTAGTAGTAGCGTCCTTATACATAATGCACCCCAGTAGTAGTAGCGTCCTTATACATAATGCACCCCAGTAGTAGTAACGTCCTTATACATAATGCACCCCAGTAGTAGTAGCGTCCTTATACATAATGCACCCCAGTAGTAGTAGCGTCCTTATACATAATGCACCCCAGTAGTAGTAGCGTCCTTATACATAATGCACCCCAGTAGTAGTAGCGTCCTTATACATAATGCACCCCAGTAGTAGTAGCGTCCTTATACATAATGCACCCCAGTAGTAGTAGCGTCCTTATACATAATGCACCCCAGTAGTAGTAGCATCCTTATACATAATGCACCCCAGTAGTAGTAGCATCCTTATACATAATGCCCCCCAGTAGTAGTAGCATCCTTATACATAATGCCCCCCAGTAGTAGCAGCATCCTTATACATAATGCCCCCCAGTAGTAGTAGCGTCCTTATACATAATACACCCCAGTAGTAGTAGCATCATTATACATAATGCACCCCAGTAGTAGTAGCATCCTTATACATAATGCCCCCCAGTAGTAGTAGCGTCCTTATACATAATGCACCCCAGTAGTAGTAGCATCCTTATACATAATGCCCCCCAGTAGTAGTAGCATCCTTATACATAATGCCCCCCAGTAGTAGCAGCATCCTTATACATAATACACCCCAGTAGTAGTAGCGTCCTTATACATAATACACCCCAGTAGTAGTAGCATCATTATACATAATGCACCCCAGTAGTAGTAGCATCCTTATACATAATGCCCCCCAGTAGTAGTAGCGTCCTTATACATAATGCACCCCAGTAGTAGTAGCATCCTTATACATAATGCCCCCCAGTAGTAGTAGCATCCTTATACATAATGCCCCCCAGTAGTAGTAGCGTCCTTATACATAATGCACCCCAGTAGTAGTAGCATCCTTATACATAATGCACCCCAGTAGTAGCAGCATCCTTATACATAATGCACCCCAGTAGTAGTAGCAGCATCCTTATACATAATGCCCCCCAGTAGTAGTAGCAGCATCCTTATACATAATGCACCACAGTAGTAGTAGCAGCATCCTTATACATAATGCCCACCAGTAGTAGTAGCAGCATCCTTATACATAATGCACCACAGTAGTAGTAGCAGCATCCTTATACATAATGCCCCCCAGTAGTAGTAGCAGCATCCTTATACATAATGCACCACAGTAGTAGTAGCGTCCTTATACATAATGCACCCCAGTAGTAGCATCCTTATACATAATGCCCCCCAGTAGTAGTAGCGTCCTTATACATAATGCCCCCCAGTAGTAGTAGCGTCCTTATACATAATGCACCCCAGTAGTAGCGTCCTTATACATAATGCCCCCCAGTAGTAGTAGCGTCCTTATACATAATGCACCCCAGTAGTAGTAGCAGCATCCTTATACATAATGCACCCCAGTAGTAGTAGCAGCATCCTTATACATAATGCACCCCAGTAGTAGTAGCAGCATCCTTATACATAATGCACCCCAGTAGTAGTAGCAGCATCCTTATACATAATGCCCCCCAGTAGTAGTAGCATCCTTATACATAATGCCCCCCAGTAGTAGTAGCATCCTTATACATAATGCCCCCCAGTAGTAGTAGCATCCTTATACATAATGCCCCCCAGTAGTAGTAGCAGCATCCTTATACATAATGCCCCCCAGTAGTAGTGGCATCCTTATACATAATGCCCCCCAGTAGTAGTAGCATCCTTATACATAATGCACCCCAGTAGTAGTAGCATCCTTATACATAATGCCCCCCAGTAGTAGTAGCAGCGTCCTTATACATAATGCCCCCCAGTAGTAGTAGCGTCCTTATACATAATGCACCCCAGTAGTAGCAGCATCCTTATACATAATGCCCCACAGTAGTAGTAGCAGCATCCTTATACATAATGCACCACAGTAGTAGTAGCAGCATCCTTATACATAATGCACCCCAGTAGTAGCAGCATCCTTATACATAATGCCCCCCAGTAGTAGTAGCAGCATCCTTATACATAATGCACCACAGTAGTAGTAGTAGCAGCATCCTTATACATAATGCCCCCCAGTAGTAGTAGCGTCCTTATACATAATGCACCCCAGTAGTAGCAGCATCCTTATACATAATGCCCCCCAGTAGTAGTAGCAGCATCCTTATACATAATGCACCCCAGTAGTAGTAGCAGCATCCTTATACATAATGCCCCCCAGCAGTAGTAGCGTCCTTATACATAATGCACCCCAGTAGTAGCAGCATCCTTATACATAATGCACCCCAGTAGTAGTAGCAGCATCCTTATACATAATGCCCCCCAGTAGTAGTAGCATCCTTATACATAATGCACCACAGTAGTAGCAGCATCCTTATACATAATGCACCACAGTAGTAGTAGCAGCATCCTTATACATAATGCCCCCCAGTAGTAGTAGCATCCTTATACATAATGCACCCCAGTAGTAGCAGCATCCTTATACATAATGGCCCCCAGTAGTAGTAGCATCCTTATACATAATGCCCCCCAGTAGTAGTAGCAGCATCCTTATACATAATGCCCCCCAGTAGTAGCAGCATCCTTATACATAATGCACCCCAGTAGTAGTAGTAGCGTCCTTATACATAATGCCCCCCAGTAGTAGTAGCGTCCTTATACATAATGCACCCCAGTAGTAGTAGCGTCCTTATACATAATGCACCCCAGTAGTAGTAGCATCCTTATACATAATGCCCCCCAGTAGTAGTAGCGTCCTTATACATAATGCACCCCAGTAGTAGTAGCATCCTTATACATAATGCACCCCAGTAGTAGTAGCATCCTTATACATAATGCACCCCAGTAGTAGTAGCGTCCTTATACATAATGCACCCCAGTAGTAGTAGCATCCTTATACATAATGCACCCACAGTAGTAGCGTCCTTATACGTAGTGCACCCCCAGTAGTAGACGTGTCCTTATACATAATGCACCCCAGTAGTATAGAGCGTCATTATACATAATGCCCCCCAGTAGTAGTAGCGTCCTTATACATAATGCACCCCAGTAGTAGTAGCGTCCTTATACATAATGCACCCCAGTAGTAGTAGCATCCTTATACATAATGCACCCCAGTAGTAGCAGCATCCTTATACATAATGCACCCCAGTAGTAGTAGCATCCTTATACATAATGCCCCCCAGTAGTAGTAGCATCCTTATACATAATGCACCCCAGTAGTAGCAGCATCCTTATACATAATGCCCCCCAGTAGTAGTAGCGTCCTTATACATAATACACCCCAGTAGTAGTAGCATCCTTATACATAATACACCCCAGTAGTAGCAGCATCCTTATACATAATGCACCCCAGTAGTAGTAGCATCCTTATACATAATGCCCCCCAGTAGTAGTAGCATCCTTATACATAATGCACCCCAGTAGTAGCAGCATCCTTATACATAATGCCCCCCAGTAGTAGTAGCATCCTTATACATAATGCACCCCAGTAGTAGTAGCAGCATCCTTATACATAATGCCCCCCAGTAGTAGTAGCATCCTTATACATAATGCACCCCAGTAGTAGTAGCATCCTTATACATAATGCCCCCCCAGTAGTAGCGTCCTTATACATAATGCACCCCAGTAGTAGTAGTGTCCTTATACATAATGCCCCCCAGTAGTAGTAGCATCCTTATACATAATGCACCCCAGTAGTAGTAGCATCCTTATACATAATGCCCCCCAGTAGTAGTAGCGTCCTTATACATAATGCACCCCAGTAGTAGTAGCAGCATCCTTATACATAATGCCCCCCAGTAGTAGTAGCATCCTTATACATAATGCCCCCAGTAGTAGTAGCGTCCTTATACATAATGCACCCCAGTAGTAGTAGCATCCTTATACATAATGCACCCCAGTAGTAGCAGCATCCTTATACATAATGCACCCCAGTAGTAGTAGCAGCATCCTTATACATAATGCCCCCCAGTAGTAGTAGCAGCATCCTTATACATAATGCACCACAGTAGTAGTAGCAGCATCCTTATACATAATGCCCACCAGTAGTAGTAGCAGCATCCTTATACATAATGCACCACAGTAGTAGTAGCAGCATCCTTATACATAATGCCCCCCAGTAGTAGTAGCAGCATCCTTATACATAATGCACCACAGTAGTAGTAGCGTCCTTATACATAATGCACCCCAGTAGTAGCGTCCTTATACATAATGCCCCCCAGTAGTAGTAGCGTCCTTATACATAATGCACCCCAGTAGTAGCGTCCTTATACATAATGCCCCCCAGTAGTAGTAGCGTCCTTATACATAATGCACCCCAGTAGTAGTAGCAGCATCCTTATACATAATGCACCCCAGTAGTAGTAGCAGCATCCTTATACATAATGCACCCCAGTAGTAGTAGCAGCATCCTTATACATAATGCACCCCAGTAGTAGTAGCAGCATCCTTATACATAATGCCCCCCAGTAGTAGTAGCATCCTTATACATAATGCCCCCCAGTAGTAGTAGCATCCTTATACATAATGCCCCCCAGTAGTAGTAGCAGCATCCTTATACATAATGCCCCCCAGTAGTAGTGGCATCCTTATACATAATGCCCCCCAGTAGTAGTAGCATCCTTATACATAATGCACCCCAGTAGTAGTAGCATCCTTATACATAATGCCCCCCAGTAGTAGTAGCAGCGTCCTTATACATAATGCCCCCCAGTAGTAGTAGCGTCCTTATACATAATGCACCCCAGTAGTAGCAGCATCCTTATACATAATGCCCCCCAGTAGTAGTAGCAGCATCCTTATACATAATGCCCCCCAGTAGTAGTAGCAGCGTCCTTATACATAATGCCCCCCAGTAGTAGTAGCGTCCTTATACATAATGCACCCCAGTAGTAGTAGCATCCTTATACATAATGCACCACAGTAGTAGTAGCAGCATCCTTATACATAATGCCCCCCAGTAGTAGTAGCGTCCTTATACATAATGCACCCCAGTAGTAGCAGCATCCTTATACATAATGCCCCCCAGTAGTAGTAGCAGCATCCTTATACATAATGCACCACAGTAGTAGTAGCAGCATCCTTATACATAATGCACCCCAGTAGTAGCAGCATCCTTATACATAATGCCCCCCAGTAGTAGTAGCAGCATCCTTATACATAATGCACCACAGTAGTAGTAGCAGCATCCTTATACATAATGCCCCCCAGTAGTAGTAGCGTCCTTATACATAATGCACCCCAGTAGTAGCAGCATCCTTATACATAATGCCCCCCAGTAGTAGTAGCAGCATCCTTATACATAATGCACCCCAGTAGTAGTAGCAGCATCCTTATACATAATGCCCCCCAGTAGTAGCAGCATCCTTATACATAATGCCCCCCAGTAGTAGCAGCATCCTTATACATAATGCCCCCCAGTAGTAGTAGCAGCATCCTTATACATAATGCACCCCAGTAGTAGCAGCATCCTTATACATAATGCCCCCCAGTAGTAGTAGCAGCATCCTTATACATAATGCACCCCAGTAGTAGTAGCAGCATCCTTATACATAATGCCCCCCAGTAGTAGCAGCATCCTTATACATAATGCCCCCCAGTAGTAGCAGCATCCTTATACATAATGCACCCCAGTAGTAGCAGCATCCTTATACATAATGCCCCCCAGTAGTAGTAGCAGCATCCTTATACATAATGCCCCCCAGTAGTAGTAGCGTCCTTATACATAATGCACCCCAGTAGTAGCAGCATCCTTATACATAATGCACCCCAGTAGTAGCAGCATCCTTATACATAATGCCCCCCAGTAGTAGTAGCAGCATCCTTATACATAATGCACCCCAGTAGTAGTAGCATCCTTATACATAATGCCCCCCAGTAGTAGTAGCGTCCTTATACATAATGCACCCCAGTAGTAGTAGCATCCTTATACATAATGCCCCCCAGTAGTAGTAGCGTCCTTATACATAATGCACCCCAGTAGTAGTAGCATCCTTATACATAATGCCCCCCAGTAGTAGTAGCATCCTTATACATAATGCCCCCCAGTAGTAGCAGCATCCTTATACATAATGCACCCCAGTAGTAGCAGCATCCTTATACATAATGCCCCCCAGTAGTAGTAGCAGCATCCTTATACATAATGCACCACAGTAGTAGTAGCAGCATCCTTATACATAATGCACCCCAGTAGTAGTAGCATCCTTATACATAATGCCCCCCAGTAGTAGTAGCGTCCTTATACATAATGCACCCCAGTAGTAGTAGCATCCTTATACATAATGCCCCCCAGTAGTAGTAGCGTCCTTATACATAATGCACCCCAGTAGTAGTAGCATCCTTATACATAATGCCCCCCAGTAGTAGTAGCATCCTTATACATAATGCCCCCCAGTAGTAGTAGCGTCCTTATACATAATGCACCCCAGTAGTAGCAGCATCCTTATACATAATGCCCCCCAGTAGTAGTAGCAGCATCCTTATACATAATGCCCCCCAGTAGTAGTAGCGTCCTTATACATAATGCACCCCAGTAGTAGCAGCATCCTTATACATAATGCACCCCAGTAGTAGCAGCATCCTTATACATAATGCCCCCCAGTAGTAGTAGCAGCATCCTTATACATAATGCACCACAGTAGTAGTAGCAGCATCCTTATACATAATGCCCCCCAGTAGTAGTAGCAGCGTCCTTAAACATAATGCCCCCCAGTAGTAGTAGCATCCTTATACATAATGCACCCCAGTAGTAGCAGCATCCTTATACATAATGCACCCCAGTAGTAGCAGCATCCTTATACATAATGCCCCCCAGTAGTAGTAGCAGCATCCTTATACATAATGCACCACAGTAGTAGTAGCAGCATCCTTATACATAATGCCCACCAGTAGTAGTAGCAGCATCCTTATACATAATGCACCACAGTAGTAGTAGCAGCATCCTTATACATAATGCCCCCCAGTAGTAGTAGCAGCAGCATTCTTATACATAATGCACCACAGTAGTAGTAGCGTCCTTATACATAATGCACCCCAGTAGTAGTGTCCTTATACATAATGCCCCCCAGTAGTAGTAGCGTCCTTATACATAATGCACCCCAGTAGTAGCGTCCTTATACATAATGCCCCCCAGTAGTAGTAGCATCCTTATACATAATGCACCCCAGTAGTAGTAGCAGCATCCTTATACATAATGCACCCCAGTAGTAGTAGCAGCATCCTTATACATAATGCACCCCAGTAGTAGTAGCAGCATCCTTATACATAATGCACCCCAGTAGTAGTAGCAGCATCCTTATACATAATGCCCCCCAGTAGTAGTAGCATCCTTATACATAATGCCCCCCAGTAGTAGTAGCAGCATCCTTATACATAATGCCCCCCAGTAGTAGTGGCATCCTTATACATAATGCCCCCCAGTAGTAGTAGCATCCTTATACATAATGCACCCCAGTAGTAGTAGCATCCTTATACATAATGCCCCCCAGTAGTAGTAGCAGCGTCCTTATACATAATGCCCCCCAGTAGTAGTAGCGTCCTTATACATAATGCACCCCAGTAGTAGCAGCATCCTTATACATAATGCCCCCCAGTAGTAGTAGCAGCATCCTTATACATAATGCCCCCCAGTAGTAGTAGCAGCATCCTTATACATAATGCCCTCCAGTAGTAGTAGCAGCGTCCTTATACATAATGCCCCCCAGTAGTAGTAGCGTCCTTATACATAATGCACCCCAGTAGTAGTAGCATCCTTATACATAATGCACCACAGTAGTAGTAGCAGCATCCTTATACATAATGCCCCCCAGTAGTAGTAGCGTCCTTATACATAATGCACCCCAGTAGTAGCAGCATCCTTATACATAATGCCCCCCAGTAGTAGTAGCAGCATCCTTATACATAATGCACCACAGTAGTAGTAGCAGCATCCTTATACATAATGCACCCCAGTAGTAGCAGCATCCTTATACATAATGCACCCCAGTAGTAGCAGCATCCTTATACATAATGCCCCCCAGTAGTAGTAGCAGCATCCTTATACATAATGCCCCCCAGTAGTAGTAGCGTCCTTATACATAATGCACCCCAGTAGTAGCAGCATCCTTATACATAATGCACCCCAGTAGTAGCAGCATCCTTATACATAATGCCCCCCAGTAGTAGTAGCAGCATCCTTATACATAATGCACCACAGTAGTAGTAGCAGCATCCTTATACATAATGCCCCCCAGTAGTAGTAGCGTCCTTATACATAATGCACCCCAGTAGTAGCAGCATCCTTATACATAATGCCCCCCAGTAGTAGTAGCGTCCTTATACATAATGCACCCCAGTAGTAGCAGCATCCTTATACATAATGCACCCCAGTAGTAGCAGCATCCTTATACATAATGCCCCCCAGTAGTAGTAGCAGCATCCTTATACATAATGCACCACAGTAGTAGTAGCAGCATCCTTATACATAATGCCCCCCAGTAGTAGTAGCGTCCTTATACATAATGCACCCCAGTAGTAGCAGCATCCTTATACATAATGCCCCCCAGTAGTAGTAGCAGCATCCTTATACATAATGCACCACAGTAGTAGTAGCAGCATCCTTATACATAATGCCCCCCAGTAGTAGTAGCGTCCTTATACATAATGCCCCCCAGTAGTAGCAGCATCCTTATACATAATGCACCCCAGTAGTAGTAGCAGCATCCTTATACATAATGCACCCCAGTAGTAGTAGCATCCTTATACATAATGCCCCCCAGTAGTAGTAGCATCCTTATACATAATGCCCCCCAGTAGTAGTAGCATCCTTATACATAATGCCCTCCCAGTAGTAGTAGCGTCCTTATACATAATGCACCCCAGTAGTAGTAGCAGCATCCTTATACATAATGCCCCCCAGTAGTAGTAGCATCCTTATACATAATGCACCCCAGTAGTAGTAGCATCCTTATACATAATGCCCCCCAGTAGTAGTAGCGTCCTTATACATAATGCACCCCCAGTAGTAGTAGCAGCATCCTTATACATAATGCACCCCCAGTAGTAGTAGCAGCATCCTTATACATAATGCCCCCCAGTAGTAGTAGCATCCTTATACATAATGCACCCCAGTAGTAGCAGCATCCTTATACATAATGCACCACAGTAGTAGTAGCAGCATCCTTATACATAATGCACCCCAGTAGTAGCAGCATCCTTATACATAATGCACCCCAGTAGTAGTAGCAGCATCCTTATACATAATGCCCCCCAGTAGTAGTAGCATCCTTATACATAATGCACCACAGTAGTAGCAGCATCCTTATACATAATGCACCACAGTAGTAGTAGCAGCATCCTTATACATAATGCCCCCCAGTAGTAGTAGCATCCTTATACATAATGCACCCCAGTAGTAGCAGCATCCTTATACATAATGGCCCCCAGTAGTAGTAGCATCCTTATACATAATGCCCCCCAGTAGTAGTAGCAGCATCCTTATACATAATGCCCCCCAGTAGTAGCAGCATCCTTATACATAATGCACCCCAGTAGTAGTAGTAGCATCCTTATACATAATGCCCCCCAGTAGTAGTAGCGTCCTTATACATAATGCACCCCAGTAGTAGTAGCGTCCTTATACATAATGCACCCCAGTAGTAGCAGCATCCTTATACATAATGCACCCCAGTAGTAGTAGCGTCCTTATACATAATGCACCACAGTAGTAGTAGCGTCCTTATACATAATGCACCCCAGTAGTAGTAGCATCCTTATACATAATGCCCCCCAGTAGTAGTAGCATCCTTATACATAATGCACCACAGTAGTAGTAGCGTCCTTATACATAATGCACCCCAGTAGTAGTAGCGTCCTTATACATAATGCACCACAGTAGTAGTAGCGTCCTTATACATAATGCACCCCAGTAGTAGTAGCGTCCTTATACATAATGCACCCCAGTAGTAGTAGTATCCTTATACATAATGCACCCCAGTAGTAGTAGCGTCCTTATACATAATGCACCCACAGTAGTAGTAGCATCCTTATACATAATGCACCCCAGTAGTAGTAGCATCCTTATACATAATGCCCCCCCAGTAGTAGCGTCCTTATACATAATGCACCCCAGTAGTAGTAGTGTCCTTATACATAATGCACCCCAGTAGTAGCAGCATCCTTATACATAATGCCCCCCAGTAGCAGCAGCATCCTTATACATAATGCACCCCAGTAGTAGTAGCGTCCTTATACATAATGCACCCCAGTAGTAGTAGCGTCCTTATACATAATGCACCCCAGTAGTAGTAGCAGCATCCTTATACATAATGCACCCCAGTAGTAGTAGCATCCTTATACATAATGCCCCCCAGTAGTAGTAGCAGCATCCTTATACATAATACACCCCAGTAGTAGTAGCATCCTTATACATAATGCACCCCAGTAGTAGCAGCATCCTTATACATAATGCCCCCCAGTAGTAGTAGCATCCTTATACATAATGCCCCCCAGTAGTAGTAGCATCCTTATACATAATGCCCTCCCAGTAGTAGTAGCGTCCTTATACATAATGCACCCCAGTAGTAGTAGCAGCATCCTTATACATAATGCACCCCAGTAGTAGCAGCATCCTTATACATAATGCCCCCCAGTAGTAGTAGCATCCTTATACATAATGCACCCCAGTAGTAGTAGCATCCTTATACATAATGCCCCCCAGTAGTAGTAGCGTCCTTATACATAATGCACCCCAGTAGTAGTAGCATCCTTATACATAATGCACCCTAGTAGTAGCAGCATCCTTATACATAATGCACCCCAGTAGTAGTAGTAGCGTCCTTATACATAATGCACCCCAGTAGTAGTAGTAGCGTCCTTATACATAATGCACCCCAGTAGTAGTAGCAGCGTCCTTATACATAATGCACCACAGTAGTAGTAGCAGCATCCTTATACATAATGCACCACAGCAGTAGTAGTAGCATCCTTATACATAATGCACCACAGCAGTAGTAGTAGCATCCTTATACATAATGCACCACAGCAGTAGTAGTAGCATCCTTATACATAATGCACCCCAGTAGTAGCAGCATCCTTATACATAATGCCCCCCAGTAGTAGTAGCAGCATCCTTATACATAATGCACCCCAGTAGTAGCAGCATCCTTATACATAATGCCCCCCAGTAGTAGTAGCAGCATCCTTATACATAATGCACCCCAGTAGTAGCAGCATCCTTATACATAATGCACCCCAGTAGTAGTAGTAGCGTCCTTATACATAATGCACCACAGTAGTAGTAGTAGCAGCATCCTTATACATAATGCACCCCAGTAGTATTAGTAGCGTCCTTATACATAATGCACCACAGTAGTAGTAGCATCCTTATACATAATGCACCACAGTAGTAGCAGCATCCTTATACATAATGCACCACAGTAGTAGTAGCAGCATCCTTATACATAATGCCCCCCAGTAGTAGTAGCATCCTTATACATAATGCACCACAGTAGTAGTAGCAGCATCCTTATACATAATGCACCACAGCAGTAGTAGCGTCCTTATACATAATGCACCACAGTAGTAGTAGTAGCGTCCTTATACATAATGCACCACAGTAGTAGTAGCGTCCTTATACATAATGCACCACAGTAGTAGTAGCAGCATCCTTATACATAATGCACCACAGTAGTAGTAGCAGCATCCTTATACATAATGCACCACAGCAGTAGTAGCAGCATCCTTATACATAATGCACCACAGTAGTAGTAGCAGCATCCTTATACATAATGCACCACAGTAGTAGTAGCAGCAGCATCCTTATACATAATGCACCCCAGTAGTAGCAGCATCCTTATACATAATGGCCCCCAGTAGTAGTAGCATCCTTATACATAATGCCCCCCAGTAGTAGTAGCAGCATCCTTATACATAATGCCCCCCAGTAGTAGCAGCATCCTTATACATAATGCACCCCAGTAGTAGTAGTAGCATCCTTATACATAATGCCCCCCAGTAGTAGTAGCGTCCTTATACATAATACACCCCAGTAGTAGTAGCATCCTTATACATAATACACCCCAGTAGTAGTAGCATCCTTATACATAATGCCCCCCAGTAGTAGTAGCATCCTTATACATAATGCACCCCAGTAGTAGCAGCATCCTTATACATAATGCCCCCCAGTAGTAGTAGCATCCTTATACATAATGCACCCCAGTAGTAGTAGCAGCATCCTTATACATAATGCCCCCCAGTAGTAGTAGCATCCTTATACATAATGCACCCCAGTAGTAGTAGCATCCTTATACATAATGCACCCCAGTAGTAGTAGCATCCTTATACATAATGCCCCCCAGTAGTAGTAGCATCCTTATACATAATGCACCCCAGTAGTAGTAGCATCCTTATACATAATGCACCCCAGTAGTAGTAGCGTCCTTATACATAATGCACCCCAGTAGTAGTAGCATCCTTATACATAATGCCCCCCAGTAGTAGTAGCGTCCTTATACATAATGCCCCCCAGTAGTAGTAGCATCCTTATACATAATGCACCCCAGTAGTAGTAGCGTCCTTATACATAATGCCCCCCAGTAGTAGTAGCGTCCTTATACATAATGCACCCCAGTAGTAGTAGCATCCTTATACATAATGCCCCCCAGTAGTAGTAGCATCCTTATACATAATGCCCCCCAGTAGTAGTAGCGTCCTTATACATAATGCACCCCAGTAGTAGTAGCATCCTTATACATAATGCACCCCAGTAGTAGTAGCGTCCTTATACATAATGCACCCCAGTAGTAGTAGCAGCGTCCTTATACATAATGCCCCCCAGTAGTAGTAGCAGCATCCTTATACATAATGCACCACAGTAGTAGTAGCAGCATCCTTATACATAATGCCCCCCAGTAGTAGTAGCAGCATCCTTATACATAATGCACCACAGTAGTAGTAGCAGCATCCTTATACATAATGCCCCCCAGTAGTAGTAGCAGCAGCATCCTTATACATAATGCACCACAGTAGTAGTAGCGTCCTTATACATAATGCACCCCAGTAGTAGCGTCCTTATACATAATGCCCCCCAGTAGTAGTAGCGTCCTTATACATAATGCACCCCAGTAGTAGCGTCCTTATACATAATGCCCCCCAGTAGTAGTAGCAGCATCCTTATACATAATGCCCCCCAGTAGTAGTAGCATCCTTATACATAATGCCCCCCAGTAGTAGTAGCAGCATCCTTATACATAATGCCCCCCAGTAGTAGTGGCATCCTTATACATAATGCCCCCCAGTAGTAGTAGCATCCTTATACATAATGCACCCCAGTAGTAGTAGCATCCTTATACATAATGCCCCCCAGTAGTAGTAGCAGCGTCCTTATACATAATGCCCCCCAGTAGTAGTAGCGTCCTTATACATAATGCACCCCAGTAGTAGTAGCATCCTTATACATAATGCCCCCCAGTAGTAGTAGCAGCATCCTTATACATAATGCCCCCCAGTAGTAGTAGCAGCGTCCTTATACATAATGCCCCCCAGTAGTAGTAGCATCCTTATACATAATGCACCACAGTAGTAGTAGCAGCATCCTTATACATAATGCCCCCCAGTAGTAGTAGCGTCCTTATACATAATGCACCCCAGTAGTAGCAGCATCCTTATACATAATGCCCCCCAGTAGTAGTAGCAGCATCCTTATACATAATGCCCCCCAGTAGTAGTAGCGTCCTTATACATAAGGCACCCCAGTAGTAGCAGCATCCTTATACATAATGCCCCCCAGTAGTAGTAGCAGCATCCTTATACATAATGCACCCCAGTAGTAGTAGCAGCATCCTTATACATAATGCCCCCCAGTAGTAGCAGCATCCTTATACATAATGCCCCCCAGTAGTAGTAGCAGCATCCTTATACATAATGCACCCCAGTAGTAGTAGCATCCTTATACATAATGCCCCCCAGTAGTAGTAGCAGCATCCTTATACATAATACACCCCAGTAGTAGTAGCATCCTTATACATAATGCACCCCAGTAGTAGCAGCATCCTTATACATAATGCCCCCCAGTAGTAGTAGCATCCTTATACATAATGCCCCCCAGTAGTAGTAGCATCCTTATACATAATGCCCTCCCAGTAGTAGTAGCGTCCTTATACATAATGCACCCCAGTAGTAGTAGCAGCATCCTTATACATAATGCACCCCAGTAGTAGCAGCATCCTTATACATAATGCCCCCCAGTAGTAGTAGCATCCTTATACATAATGCACCCCAGTAGTAGTAGCATCCTTATACATAATGCCCCCCAGTAGTAGTAGCGTCCTTATACATAATGCACCCCAGTAGTAGTAGCATCCTTATACATAATGCACCCTAGTAGTAGCAGCATCCTTATACATAATGCACCCCAGTAGTAGTAGTAGCGTCCTTATACATAATGCACCCCAGTAGTAGTAGTAGCGTCCTTATACATAATGCACCCCAGTAGTAGTAGCAGCATCCTTATACATAATGCACCACAGTAGTAGTAGCAGCATCCTTATACATAATGCACCACAGCAGTAGTAGTAGCATCCTTATACATAATGCACCACAGCAGTAGTAGTAGCATCCTTATACATAATGCACCACAGCAGTAGTAGTAGCATCCTTATACATAATGCACCCCAGTAGTAGCAGCATCCTTATACATAATGCCCCCCAGTAGTAGTAGCAGCATCCTTATACATAATGCACCCCAGTAGTAGCAGCATCCTTATACATAATGCACCCCAGTAGTAGTAGTAGCGTCCTTATACATAATGCACCACAGTAGTAGTAGTAGCAGCATCCTTATACATAATGCACCCCAGTAGTATTAGTAGCGTCCTTATACATAATGCACCACAGTAGTAGTAGCATCCTTATACATAATGCACCACAGTAGTAGCAGCATCCTTATACATAATGCACCACAGTAGTAGTAGCAGCATCCTTATACATAATGCCCCCCAGTAGTAGTAGCATCCTTATACATAATGCACCACAGTAGTAGTAGCAGCATCCTTATACATAATGCACCACAGCAGTAGTAGCGTCCTTATACATAATGCACCACAGTAGTAGTAGTAGCGTCCTTATACATAATGCACCACAGTAGTAGTAGCGTCCTTATACATAATGCACCACAGTAGTAGTAGCAGCATCCTTATACATAATGCACCACAGTAGTAGTAGCAGCATCCTTATACATAATGCACCACAGCAGTAGTAGCAGCATCCTTATACATAATGCACCACAGTAGTAGTAGCAGCATCCTTATACATAATGCACCACAGTAGTAGTAGCAGCAGCATCCTTATACATAATGCACCCCAGTAGTAGCAGCATCCTTATACATAATGGCCCCCAGTAGTAGTAGCATCCTTATACATAATGCCCCCCAGTAGTAGTAGCAGCATCCTTATACATAATGCCCCCCAGTAGTAGCAGCATCCTTATACATAATGCACCCCAGTAGTAGTAGTAGCATCCTTATACATAATGCCCCCCAGTAGTAGTAGCGTCCTTATACATAATACACCCCAGTAGTAGTAGCATCCTTATACATAATACACCCCAGTAGTAGTAGCATCCTTATACATAATGCCCCCCAGTAGTAGTAGCATCCTTATACATAATGCACCCCAGTAGTAGCAGCATCCTTATACATAATGCCCCCCAGTAGTAGTAGCATCCTTATACATAATGCACCCCAGTAGTAGTAGCAGCATCCTTATACATAATGCCCCCCAGTAGTAGTAGCATCCTTATACATAATGCACCCCAGTAGTAGTAGCATCCTTATACATAATGCACCCCAGTAGTAGTAGCATCCTTATACATAATGCCCCCCAGTAGTAGTAGCATCCTTATACATAATGCACCCCAGTAGTAGTAGCATCCTTATACATAATGCACCCCAGTAGTAGTAGCGTCCTTATACATAATGCACCCCAGTAGTAGTAGCATCCTTATACATAATGCCCCCCAGTAGTAGTAGCGTCCTTATACATAATGCCCCCCAGTAGTAGTAGCATCCTTATACATAATGCACCCCAGTAGTAGTAGCGTCCTTATACATAATGCCCCCCAGTAGTAGTAGCGTCCTTATACATAATGCACCCCAGTAGTAGTAGCATCCTTATACATAATGCCCCCCAGTAGTAGTAGCATCCTTATACATAATGCCCCCCAGTAGTAGTAGCGTCCTTATACATAATGCACCCCAGTAGTAGTAGCATCCTTATACATAATGCACCCCAGTAGTAGTAGCGTCCTTATACATAATGCACCCCAGTAGTAGTAGCAGCGTCCTTATACATAATGCCCCCCAGTAGTAGTAGCAGCATCCTTATACATAATGCACCACAGTAGTAGTAGCAGCATCCTTATACATAATGCCCCCCAGTAGTAGTAGCAGCATCCTTATACATAATGCACCACAGTAGTAGTAGCAGCATCCTTATACATAATGCCCCCCAGTAGTAGTAGCAGCAGCATCCTTATACATAATGCACCACAGTAGTAGTAGCGTCCTTATACATAATGCACCCCAGTAGTAGCGTCCTTATACATAATGCCCCCCAGTAGTAGTAGCGTCCTTATACATAATGCACCCCAGTAGTAGCGTCCTTATACATAATGCCCCCCAGTAGTAGTAGCAGCATCCTTATACATAATGCCCCCCAGTAGTAGTAGCATCCTTATACATAATGCCCCCCAGTAGTAGTAGCAGCATCCTTATACATAATGCCCCCCAGTAGTAGTGGCATCCTTATACATAATGCCCCCCAGTAGTAGTAGCATCCTTATACATAATGCACCCCAGTAGTAGTAGCATCCTTATACATAATGCCCCCCAGTAGTAGTAGCAGCGTCCTTATACATAATGCCCCCCAGTAGTAGTAGCGTCCTTATACATAATGCACCCCAGTAGTAGTAGCATCCTTATACATAATGCCCCCCAGTAGTAGTAGCAGCATCCTTATACATAATGCCCCCCAGTAGTAGTAGCAGCGTCCTTATACATAATGCCCCCCAGTAGTAGTAGCATCCTTATACATAATGCACCACAGTAGTAGTAGCAGCATCCTTATACATAATGCCCCCCAGTAGTAGTAGCGTCCTTATACATAATGCACCCCAGTAGTAGCAGCATCCTTATACATAATGCCCCCCAGTAGTAGTAGCAGCATCCTTATACATAATGCCCCCCAGTAGTAGTAGCGTCCTTATACATAAGGCACCCCAGTAGTAGCAGCATCCTTATACATAATGCCCCCCAGTAGTAGTAGCAGCATCCTTATACATAATGCACCCCAGTAGTAGTAGCAGCATCCTTATACATAATGCCCCCCAGTAGTAGCAGCATCCTTATACATAATGCCCCCCAGTAGTAGTAGCAGCATCCTTATACATAATGCACCCCAGTAGTAGTAGCGTCCTTATACATAATGCACCCCAGTAGTAGCAGCATCCTTATACATAATGCCCCCCAGTAGTAGTAGCAGCATCCTTATACATAATGGCCCCCAGTAGTAGTAGCGTCCTTATACATAATGCACCCCAGTAGTAGCAGCATCCTTATACATAATGCACCCCAGTAGTAGCAGCATCCTTATACATAATGCCCCCCAGTAGTAGTAGCAGCATCCTTATACATAATGCACCACAGTAGTAGTAGCAGCATCCTTATACATAATGCCCCCCAGTAGTAGTAGCGTCCTTATACATAATGCACCCCAGTAGTAGCAGCATCCTTATACATAATGCCCCCCAGTAGTAGTAGCGTCCTTATACATAATGCACCCCAGTAGTAGCAGCATCCTTATACATAATGCACCCCAGTAGTAGCAGCATCCTTATACATAATGCCCCCCAGTAGTAGTAGCGTCCTTATACATAATGCACCCCAGTAGTAGCAGCATCCTTATACATAATGCCCCCCAGTAGTAGTAGCGTCCTTATACATAATGCACCCCAGTAGTAGCAGCATCCTTATACATAATGCACCCCAGTAGTAGCAGCATCCTTATACATAATGCCCCCCAGTAGTAGTAGCAGCATCCTTATACATAATGCACCCCAGTAGTAGTAGCAGCATCCTTATACATAATGCCCCCCAGTAGTAGTAGCGTCCTTATACATAATGCACCCCAGTAGTAGCAGCATCCTTATACATAATGCCCCCCAGTAGTAGTAGCAGCATCCTTATACATAATGCACCACAGTAGTAGTAGCAGCATCCTTATACATAATGCCCCCCAGTAGTAGTAGCGTCCTTATACATAATGCCCCCCAGTAGTAGCATCCTTATACATAATGCCCCCCAGTAGTAGCAGCATCCTTATACATAATGCCCCCCAGTAGTAGTAGCAGCAGCATCCTTATACATAATGCACCCCAGTAGTAGTAGCATCCTTATACATAATGCCCCCCAGTAGTAGCATCCTTATACATAATGCCCCCCAGTAGTAGTAGCGTCCTTATACATAATGCCCCCCAGTAGTAGCAGCATCCTTATACATAATGCACCCCAGTAGTAGCAGCATCCTTATACATAATGCACCCCAGTAGTAGCAGCATCCTTATACATAATGCACCCCAGTAGTAGCAGCATCCTTATACATAATGCACCCCAGTTGTAGTAGCGTCCTTATACATAATGCCCCCCAGTAGTAGCAGCATCCTTATACATAATGCACCCCAGTAGTAGCAGCATCCTTATACATAATGCACCCCAGTAGTAGTAGCATCCTTATACAAAATGCCCCCCAGTAGTAGCATCCTTATACATAATGCCCCCCAGTAGTAGTAGCGTCCTTATACATAATGCCCCCCAGTAGTAGCAGCATCCTTATACATAATGCACCCCAGTAGTAGCAGCATCCTTATACATAATGCACCCCAGTAGTAGCAGCATCCTTATACATAATGCACCCCAGTAGTAGCAGCATCCTTATACATAATGCACCACAGTAGTAGTAGCAGCATCCTTATACATAATGCACCCCAGTAGTAGTAGCGTCCTTATACATAGTGCACCCCAGTAGTAGTAGCGTCCTTATACATAATGCACCCCAGTAGTAGCAGCATCCTTATACATAATGCACCCCAGTAGTAGTAGCAGCATCCTTATACATAATGCACCCACAGTAGTAGCGTCCTTATACGTAGTGCACCCCCAGTAGTAGACGCGTCCTTATACGTAATGCCCCCTTAGTAGTAGTAGTAGTGTCCTTATACGTAATGCCCCCCAGTAGTAGCGTCCTTACATGTAATGTCCCCCCAGTAGTAGCGTCGTTATACGTAATGCCCCCCCAGTAATAGTAGCGTCCGTAAATGTAATGCCCCCCCAGTAGTAGCGACATTATATGTAATGCCCCCCCAGTAGTAGTAGCGTCCGTAAATGTAATGCCCCCCCAGTAGTAGCAACGTTATACGTAATGCCCCCCCAGTAGTAGCAACGTTATACGTAATGCCCCCCCAGTAGTAGAAGCGTCCGTAAATGAAATGCCCTCCAGTAGTAGCGTCGTTAAACGTAATGCCCCCCCAGCAGTAGCGTCGTTATACGTAATGCCCCCCCAGTAGTAGCGTCCATAATACGCGCACACACACAGTCACACCTCACACACACATCCCCACCATACACACACACAGACATACAGATGTGTCCTCTTACAGTGTTGCAGCATTGCAACACACTGATCACTGCATAGCAGGGTTGTATGCTCCTGATTTGCATTCGCTTCAATGGGAGTTAATGGTCACATGCCCATTGAGTGTAATGGGAGCCAGCAGCGATGTGTACGCACGCGGCATGCGTCTATACATTTCTCTGACGTCCTAGTGGATGCTGGGACTCCGTCAGGACCATGGGGATTAGCGGCTCCGCAGGAGACAGGGCACAAAAATAAAGCTTTAGGATCAGGTGGTGTGCACTGGCTCCTCCCCCTATGACCCTCCTCCAAGCCTCAGTTAGGTTTTTGTGCCCGTCCGAGCAGGGTGCAATCTAGGTGGCTCTCCTAAAGAGCTGCTTAGAAAAAGTTTTTAGGTTTTTTATTTTCAGTGAGTCCTGCTGGCAACAGGCTCACTGCATCGAGGGACTTAGGGGAGAGAAGTGAACTCACCTGCGTGCAGGATGGATTGGCTTCTTAGGCTACTGGACACCATTAGCTCCAGAGGGATCGAACACAGGCCCAGCCATGGAGTCCGGTCCCGGAGCCGCGCCGCCGACCCCCTTGCAGATGCCGAAAAGTGAAGAGGTCCAGAAAACGGCGGCAGAAGACTTTTCAGTCTTCATGAGGTAGCGCACAGCACTGCAGCTGTGCGCCATTGTTGTCACACACTTCACACCGGCGGTCACGGAGGGTGCAGGGCGCTGGGGGGGGCGCCCTGGGCAGCAGTGATAATACCTCGTTCTGGCTAAAAAAATACATCACATATAGCCCCTGGGGCTATATGGATGTATTTAACCCCTGCCAGGTCTCACAAACACCGGAGAAGAGCCCGCCGAAATAGGGGGCGGAGCCTATCTCCTCAGCACACGGCGCCATTTTCCTGCTCAGGAAGGCTCCCAGGACTCTCCCCTGCACTGCACTACAGAAACAGGGTAAAACAGAGAGGGGGGGGGCACTTTTTTGGCGATTTATATATATATATAAGCTGCTATAAAGGAGACAACACTTCTATAGGGTTGTTCCTATATATTTATAGCGCTTGGGTGTGTGCTGGCAAACTCTCCCTCTGTCTCCCCAAAGGGCTAGTGGGGTCCTGTCTTCGATAAGAGCATTCCCTGTGTGTCTGCTGTGTGTCGGTACGTGTGTGTCGACATGTATGAGGACGATGTCGGTGTGGAGGCGGAGCAATTGCCTGTAATGGTGATGTCACCCCCTAGGGAGTCGACACCGGAATGGATGGCGCTGTTTATGGAATTACGTGATAATGTCAGCACATTACAAAAATCAGTTGACGACATGAGACGGCCGGCAAACCAGTTAGTACCTGTACAGGCGTCTCAGACACCGTCAGGGGCTGTAAAACGCCCTTTACCTCAGTCGGTCGACACAGACCCAGACACGGACACTGAATCTAGTGTCGACGGTGAAGAAACAAACGTATTTTCCAGTAGGGCCACACGTTATATGATCACGGCAATGAAGGAGGCTTTCCATATCTCTGATACTGCATGTACCACAAAAAGGGGTATTATGTGGGGTCTGAAAAAACTACCTGTAGTTTTTCCTGAATCAGACGAATTGAATGAAGTGTGTGATGAAGCGTGGGTTAACCCTGATAGAAAACTGCTAATTTCAAAAAAGTTATTAGCATTATATCCTTTCCCGCCAGAGGTTAGGGCGCGCTGGGAAACACCCCCTAGGGTGGATAAGGCGCTCACACGCTTATCAAAACAAGTGGCGTTACCGTCTCCAGATACGGCCGCCCTCAAGGATCCAGCGGATAGGAGGCTGGAAACTACCCTGAAAAGTATATACACTCATACTGGTGTTATACTGCGACCAGCCATCGCCTCTGCATGGATGTGCAGTGCTGGGGTGGTTTGGTTGGATTCCCTGACTGAAAATATTGATACCCTGGATAGGGACAGTATTTTATTGACTTTAGAGCAATTAAAGGATGCTTTTCTTTATATGCGAGATGCTCAGAGGGATATTTGCACTCTGGCATCGAGAGTAAGTGCGATGTCCATATCTGCCAGAAGAAGTTTATGGACGCGTCAATGGTCAGGTGATGCGGATTCCAAACGGCATATGGAAGTATTGCCGTATAAGGGGGAGGAATTATTTGGGGTCGGTCTATCGGATTTGGTGGCCACGGCAACAGCCGGGAAATCCACCTTTTTACCTCAGGTCCCCTCCCAACAGAAAAAGACACCGTCTTTTCAGCCGCAGTCCTTTCGTTCCTTTAGGAACAAGCGGGCGAAAGGACAGTCTTATCTGCCCCGAGGCAAAGGAAAGGGTAAGAGAGTGCACCAAGCAACTTCTTCCCAGGAGCAGAAGCCCTCCCCGGCTTCTGCAAAGCCCTCAGCATGACGTTGGGGCTTTACAAGCGGACTCAGGGGCGGTGGGGGGTCGACTCAAGAATTTCAGCGCACAGTGGGTTCACTCACAGGTGGACCCCTGGATCCTGCAGATAGTATCTCAGGGTTACAGGTTGGAATTCGAGAAGTCTCCCCCTCGCCGGTTCCTAGAGTCTGCTCTGCCAACGTCTCCCTCAGACAGGGCGACGGTATTGGAAGCCATTCACAAGCTGTATTCTCAGCAGGTGATAGTCAAGGTACCCCTCCTACAACAGAGAAAGGGGTATTATTCCACTCTATTTGTGGTACCGAAGCCGGACGGCTCGGTAAGACCTATTCTAAATCTGAAATCTTTGAACCTGTACATAAAAAAATTCAAGTTCAAGATGGAGTCACTCAGAGCAGTGATAGCGAATCTGGAAGAAGGGGACTTTATGGTGTCCCTGGACATCAAGGATGCTTACCTGCATGTCCCAATTTGCCCTTCACACCAAGGGTACCTCAGGTTCGTGGTGCAAAACTGTCATTATCGGTTTCAGACGCTGACGTTTGGATTGTCCACGGCACCTCGGGTCTTTACCAAGGTAATGGCCGAAATTATGTTTCTTCTGCGAAGAAAAGGCGTATTAATTATCCCTTACTTGGACGATCTCCTGATAAGGGCGAGGTCCAGAGAACAGCTGGAGGACGTAGTAGCACTAACTCAAGTAGTGCTGCAACAGCACGGGTGGATTCTGAATTTTCCAAAATCTCAATTGAACCCGACGACTCGTCTGCTGTTTCTGGGAATGATTCTGGACACGGTTCAGAAAAAGGTGTTTCTTCCGGAGGAGAAAACCAGGGAGTTATCCGAACTTGTCAGGAACCTCCTAAAACCAGGAAAAGTGTCTGTGCATCAATGCACAAGAGTACTGGGAAAGATGGTGACTTCTTACGAAGCGATTCCATTCGGCAGATTCCACGCACGAACTTTTCAGTGGGATCTGCTGGACAAATGGTCCGGATCGCATCTGCAGATGCATCAGCGGATAACCTTATCGCCACGGGCAAGGGTGTCTCTTCTGTGGTGGTTGCAGAGTGCTCATCTGTTAGAGGGCCGCAGATTCGGCATACCGGACTGGGTCCTGGTGACCACGGATGCCAGTCTGAGAGGCTGGGGAGCGGTCACACAGGGAAGAAACTTCCAGGGAGTATGGTCAAGCCTGGAGATGTCCCTTCACATAAATATACTGGAGCTAAGAGCGATTTACAATGCTCTAAGTCTGGCAAAACCCCTGCTTCAGGGTCAGCCGGTGTTGATCCAGTCGGACAACATCACGGCAGTCGCCCACGTAAACAGACAGGGCGGCACAAGAAGCAGGAGAGCAATGGCAGAAGCTGCAAGGATTCTTCGCTGGGCGGAAGATCATGTGATAGCACTGTCAGCAGTGTTCATTCCGGGAGTGGACAACTGGGAAGCAGACTTCCTCAGCAGACACGATCTACACCCGGGAGAGTGGGGACTTCATCCAGAAGTATTCCACATGATTGTGAACCGTTGGGAAAAACCAAAGGTGGATATGATGGCGTCTCGCCTCAACAAAAAACTGGACAGGTATTGCGCCAGGTCAAGAGACCCTCAGGCAATAGCTGTGGACGCTCTGGTAACACCGTGGGTGTTCCAATCAGTGTATGTGTTCCCTCCTCTGCCTCTCATACCAAAAGTACTGAGAATTATACGGCAAAGGGGAGTAAGAACGATACTTGTGGCTCCGGATTGGCCAAGAAGAACTTGGTACCCGGAACTTCAGGAGATGCTCACGGAAGATCCGTGGCCTCTACCTCTAAGACGGGACCTGCTTCAGCAGGGACCGTGTCTATTCCAAGACTTACCGCGGCTGCGTTTGACGGCATGGCGGTTGAACGCCGAATTCTAAGGAAAAAAGGCATTCCGGAAGAGGTCATTCCTACACTGGTAAAAGCCAGGAAGGAGGTGACTGCACAACATTATCACCGCATTTGGAGAAAATATGTTGCGTGGTGTGAGGCCAGGAAGGCCCCCACGGAGGAATTTCAACTGGGTCGATTTCTACATTTCCTGCAAACAGGATTGTCTATGGGCCTAAAATTGGGGTCCATTAAGGTTCAAATTTCGGCCCTGTCGATTTTCTTCCAGAAAGAATTGGCTTCAGTTCCTGTAGTCCAGACTTTTGTAAAAGGGGTACTACATATACAGCCCCCGGTTGTGCCCCCAGTGGCTCCGTGGGACCTTAATGTAGTTTTGGATTTTCTCAAATCCCATTGGTTTGAGCCACTCAAATCCGTGGATTTGAAATATCTTACGTGGAAAGTAACCATGCTACTGGCCCTGGCTTCAGCCAGGAGAGTATCAGAATTGGCGGCTTTATCGTATAAAAGCCCATATCTGATTTTCCATTCGGACAAGGCAGAACTGCGGACGCGTCCTCATTTTCTGCCTAAGGTGGTGTCAGCGTTTCACCTGAACCAGCCTATTGTGGTGCCTGCGGCTACTAGCGATTTGGAGGATTCCAAGTTGCTGGACGTTGTCAGGGCATTGAAAATATATATTTCAGGGACGGCTGGAGTCAGAAAATCTGACTCGCTGTTTATACTGTATGCACCCAACAAGCTGGGTGCTCCTGCTTCTAAGCAGACGATTGCTCGTTGGATTTGTAGCACAATTCAACTTGCACATTCTGTGGCAGGCCTGCCACAGCCTAAATCTGTCAAGGCTCATTCTACAAGGAAGGTGGGCTCATCCTGGGCGGCGGCCCGAGGGGTCTCGGCATTACAACTTTGCCGAGCAGCTACGTGGTCGGGGGAGAACACGTTTGTAAAATTCTACAAATTTGATACCCTGGCTAAAGAGGACCTGGAGTTCTCTCATTCGGTGCTGCAGAGTCATCCGCACTCTCCCGCCCGTTTGGGAGCTTTGGTATAATCCCCATGGTCCTGACGGAGTCCCAGCATCCACTAGGACGTCAGAGAAAATAAGATTTTACTTACCGATAAATCTATTTCTCGTAGTCCGTAGTGGATGCTGGGCGCCCATCCCAAGTGCGGATTGCCTGCAATACTTGTACATAGTTATTGTTACAAAAAAAAAAATCGGGTTGTTATTGTTGTGAGCCGTCTGTTCAGAGGCTCCTACGTTGGTCATACTGTTAACTGGGTTCAGATCACAAGTTGTACGGTGTGATTGGTGTGGCTGGTATGAGTCTTACCCGGGATTCATAATCCTTCCTTATTGTGTACGCTCGTCCGGGCACAGTATCCTAACTGAGGCTTGGAGGAGGGTCATAGGGGGAGGAGCCAGTGCACACCACCTGATCCTAAAGCTTTATTTTTGTGCCCTGTCTCCTGCGGAGCCGCTAATCCCCATGGTCCTGACGGAGTCCCAGCATCCACTACGGACTACGAGAAATAGATTTATCGGTAAGTAAAATCTTATTTTTCGTCGCAATCCCACTATAGCAAGCTGCTATATGCAGCAAAGCTGTAGCAGGACACATCTGTATATACACACCCACACATACAACCCGACCATACACACACACACACACACACGATACACAACCCCACCATACACACACATACATTTCTCTCTCACCCTCCACTTACCTAAGTCTGGCTTGCCGCCACTGTAATTACTCTCCAGTCTCCCTCTGTACAGCATCCTGGCCCGTGTAGCTCCACCCCCTTTCGTCCCTTGTAGCTCCTCACCCTTCTGAACCATATAGCTCTGCCCCCTTCTGTCCCGTGTAGCTCCGCCCCTTCCTCTGATCCGTACACAGTGCTGCCACACAGGTGAGGGGAGGAGGCTTTTCATGCTGCCGGCGCCGCTGCCAGTGCCTGTCATACAGTGACAGGCACAGCAGCTGGCAGCAGCAGCAGGAGGGACAGGACGGCGCAGCAGCAGGAAAGGGATGCAAAGCAGGGACAGCGCCTCTCCGTCCCAGCGCCTCCCTACACTGCATCCCTTCGCTGAGCGGGTAGCACCGGGCCTGCCCCTGGGCAAAGCAATGCACTGGAGCCCTTACCCATTCTCCAGCGGTAGGGGTGTGGTGGGGTGCTATCAGCTGCAGCTTTGATGTCCCGTAGGGGGTGTTCTATCTTCCGCTCAGCATGTAGGACCTGGAGCAGTAATTTCTGCTAATTACTCCTTTACTGCACAGATGGTGGGAGATGGGGGCAGGAGGGAGAACACTAAACTGTAGAAAGGGCATTAAGCTGAATGAAGGACCCCCGAACATTAATCCCAGGGTGGTAGGGGGTGTTTAATATGTAGGGGAGGGTGGATAGTCACATTAATCCCAGGGTGGTAGGGGGTGTTTAATACGTAGGGGAGGGTGGATAGTGGAGTGGGCTTAATATTCATTTTCCGTTAGGAGAACAGCTTGCTTGACTGCAGATATCTCCAGTTCCTGCAAATAGATTTCTTAGCTTTCAATTGTATAAAAACCTAGAGAGTCCCACCTGTCAGAAGATACTGGGGACTTGGGGATCAGAGTTCAGGAGCCAGAGCAATTCACCAATGAAAATATAAAACTGCATACCAGGCGTGTGGAGTTGGAGCAGGGACCAGCTGCTGGAAGGCTGATCTATCTGGTTCTTCTGCTGGGCATAGTAGAGACAAGCTGCCAGTGACCACCGAAAGGGGAGAGTCCCAGTTTTTGAAGTATACCCTCTGAAAAACGTTAAGTCAGACAGAACCAGAGATATCTGGCTGGGAACAGCAATTAACAGGCTTTGACGAGAGCCACTGCTTTCCAGTTGGATATCTCCGGTTCCCCAAGGCCGTTTTTTCAAAAATCTGGTACCCCTAGACTTGTCGAAAATTTTTGGGATATATTGAATAGGTCGAATCACGATTCGACCTTAAAAAGTCGAAAACTGCCGTCTTTTCGACAGACGGCAGCTTTCAACTTCAATTGAATATACCCCTTAAACTTGTCAAACATTTATGAACAATCCTTGTACATATGGTAAGTGGTATGAATATTACCGTATATACAGTTTTCACAAAGTGCACACATGTGGAAAATAGGACAAAGGCTTTGGTGTTAACAGTGTTGCTGATTGTCTTGCAGTATAAAAAGTCATGGGAATAGTGCAGACCTTGAAAATTAAATGTACTGCAGATAGGGGTAGGACTACTGACCATGTCCTCTATGCATTAAGCTCAAGGACTCCTACAGTTTTTCTGTCTGACAAGTGTTATTTCCACAGTGCAACATTTTGCCAATAAAACCAAACCAACTGTACAGTATGGATGGTGTAATGGTTAGCATTACTACCTCACAGCACTGAGGTCATGGATTCGATCCCCACCATGGCCCTAACAGTGTGGAGTTTGTATATTCTCCCCCATACTTGCGTGGGTTTCCTCTGGGTACTCCGGTTTCCTCCCACATCCTAAAAATATACTGATGGGTTAATCCCCCCAAAAAATTAACCCTAGCATGAATGTGACTGCGTGTAAATGTGATAGGGAATATAGATTGTAAGCTCCACTGGGGCAGGGACTGATGTGAATGGCCAAATATTCTCTGTACAGCGCTGCGGAATATGTGTGCGCTATATAAACAACTGGTAATAAATAATAAATAACTGTAAAGCAACCGTCAGACTATAATGACTTTTGAATATACTGGATTCTTTCTTTTTAGTTCAGTTAGAATAATAGAGCATGCAATGTACAGTCCTATTGAACTAAATACTTTACCTAACTTATCTGATTGTGGAAATGTAATTAGTGTGTTTGAGATGGTACACGTATTGTGTCCACTATAGTTCTATACTGATCATTGCAGCTTTGTGAATTGTAGAAAACCCTCACGCCCATCACATAGAGCCCAGGTTAATGCTGACCACTGCTTTATACTAACCTCATAACTGAATCGCCAGGCCAGCTCAGCTGGGAAATAGTGCATGGGTGTGATGAGGCAAAGGGGGCGGGGTGGAGGCGTTACTAAATAATGGAGGCGGTACGGGGAGGCATGGTGGCCATGATAGCGTCATTACCGGCATTATACAGCATGGGGCATGGCTATGATGATGCGATCGACCACCCAATTTACTCGCTAAGTGGGCGGCCGGGCAGGGGTGGCCTCCAAAATCAGGAGACTTACCTGCTCCTCCGGTGGGCCGGGAGGGCCACCTGATTTTCTGGAGCCTCCCAGCCATTCCGGGAGAGTAGGTAAGTATGCTGAACTGTCAAGATAACAGTGGGACAATGTGATCGTCAGCCGCTAACAATGGTTTTGCCTATCATAAAATATCTGTAGAAACAGAAGCGTAACCCTGTCCGCTGCCCCATAACTGACCCTAAGGATGACATATAATAAGCACAATTTACTTCATATTTTTGCTGAATTTCTCAATGAGAAACTTTTGGCCAAAGGGTACCGTGACAAAATGATGATACTCTTGTGTGCTGTGATTCAAGGACGTTTGTGAACCACTGGCATACGACCATTGTATTTGTCACATGCATTCTTATGCTTAGTACTGTGCCAATCAGCTCTGTGCCCAGCAGTTTTGTGCACACCATACTTGCCTACTTTTGAAAAAGCATTTTAGGGGGATTGTTTAAGTAACACCTACAGTATCAGCGCGCAGGCTTGGACTGGCCCACAGGGGTACAGGGGAAACCACCGGTGGGCCCCACTGCCTGGGGGCCCACCTCCTGCTCTAAGGATCAGGTTCCAGACTGTGCACTTGGATTATACATTATACATATGTTACCTTATACTGGACTATGGTGTATTTTCTACACTGCATTGCTGTTATTAATCTGTTATTAATCTGGGACCTTATCATGCATGCAGCATCTGAATTTATTGCATATATTTATGAAGGGGCCCAGACGTTGCACTCTCTAATGGTTAGTCAAACCAATGAGGTGGCAGGTCACACGCCCTCTGTGGACTGGCCACACCCCTAAACATGGGCCCCTACCACTGCAGTCTCCTGGTGGGCCCTACATGCGCCAGTCCGACACTGTCAGCGCGTATGTGTACTGCTATATCTGAGAGGCGTGTCATGAAAATGACTTAGAGATGTAGCCATGCACATCTAGCGTGGCTACATCGCAGACAGGCACTGTTGGCACAGCTATGCGATCCGGCGTCTAGCTGCGCCGAGGCAGCCTACAGAGACGCTCCCATTCATGCATCGCGCCGGGGCACAGATGTAGCCACAATGAGCGTGGCTACATCTGTACATCCAAATGTAAATGAGCCCCAAAGTTAGTAAGATCTACTTGTTGAAGAAAAGACACTGATATTTTGCAGGATTTGTTTGTGTATTGTATTTTGCAAGAGGACACGAGAAACCTTTTTTAAAATGCATGTAGCCATAGGGATCATTGTGCCTTGTCACCAATGCAGGGACATGGCACTGGTGATGATCCCATTTGAATGTATGTATCTCTGATCCCCCCCCCCCCCCCCTTCCCCAAGAATATAACAATTACATAATGGGAAAAAGGTGCAATCAGGTAGATTTCTAGTCTATTCAGGGAGTCAGGGAGATTGCTACTATTTCAGAGAGTCTCCTGCAGAATGTGGGAGGGTAGGCAACTACAGTATGTGCACACCAGGCTCTTGCACAACAAATATATGCACAGAGTACCAGACTCCTGTTTTATGCCTATCATATACAATCCTACAGATGTGTCCTCATACCCTATTGCTTCAGTAGCACCAAGCATGCCTTCTTGGCATGCTAGGTTCACTTGAATGTGCGTCTTATTCCCAATGTTCTGCATCAAAACCACTTCACGTGACTGCACTGATTAATTTAATATGAAACCCTTTTATACCTGTGTGCAACTGAGACTATGGGGGTTATTCAGACCCGATTGCACGCTGCATTGTTTGCAGCCGTGCGATCGCGTCTGTACTGCACATGCGTGTGACCCGCAATGCGCAAGTGCGACGGCCATCGCCGGGCAGCGACGAAAGGAACGAAGAAAGCGATCGCACTGGCGATCGCAAGAACATTGACAGGAAGAAGGCATTCGTGGGCGGCAACTCACAGTTTCCTGGGAGTGTCCGGAAAAATGCAGACGGGCCCGGCCGTTTCCAGGGAGGGCTCCTGACGTCAGCTACACCAAGGATCTTCCCAGCGGCTGAGTAAGTCCTGGGCTGTGCAGAAACTACACAAACTTTTGTATGTGCAGCTCACTGCACAGCCCATCACATTCATGCAAAGCCCTTACCCCCTCCCCTGTAGGCAGCGAGTACCTGGTCGCAAAAGTGCAAAAAATAGCCTGCGTGCGACCAGGTGTCTGAATTGCCCCCTATATACAAAGTTCTACAATGCCACCGCTTTATTTCATGCCAAGTTCCGCTGTGCTTTGTAGACAGATTCAGACTCATACCCCTTTTCCACTAGATTTTAAAACACGGGTAAATGCGCGGGGGCGCGCATTTACCCGTGTTTTTTCCTAGTGGAAAAGGGTCCCCCTGCAAATTCCCGGATCAAGTGATCTGGGAATCCAACCCGGGTAGCTTGCCTGGTTAAACACGTGTTCAACCCGGTAAGCTGTGTAGTGTGAACAGGAGCCGCATAGAGGCGACACAGCTCCCGTTCACAGTGTATGGGAGGGCGGCGCTGGGAGCGCTGCCCCTGCCGCGTCACCAACCCGGCAATATGCTGGGTTGATGAGCGCTGTGGGAAAGGGGGCTGTAGCACAGGTCGCAGCCGTGTCGTCGTGCTACAGATGGAAAAGGGGTATCAGTAGCACACAGATATACAAGTGTCACATCAAATTAATCATGCAGTCTCGTGAAACAGCTTTATCACATCACACTGCAATTAATATGCACATTTGAGTGAAAGAGACACTGCGCCACTCAGTGCAGCTCACAAGTGCCAGGCATCTTGTGCCGCATGGTGTATTGAAGCTAGGTGTATGAGGATACATCTATAAACAATCTACGATCCACTTCTCACAGCATATCACCAGCCAAGCCAATATATACCAACCTCCTTTAACCCCTCTGCATGTTACCCGAACCATTCATTGCTTTCTTTGTGGTGGTTAGAGTCTTTCCCACCCAGGCAGAGATGACATCACTCTGCTATTGTGCAGAGTCAATGGAGTAGAAGCACCACAATTTTATCCAATTAAATCACCTGTGTGACTTCTGTCCAGTGAAATCATAGGTGGGTTTAATGAAATCCCTATACTGTAACTCCATGTAGTGTATCCATAACAATTTCACATGCATGTATAAATTGTATGGCTTCTACAGATGGGTCCACGGTTATCTTGACTAGTTTTCTGCGCCTAGGCACAACATGACTTATTAGCATAAACCCTTCATCTATTGTTCTCAACTGCAATACAATACAGAGAACAATACAGCAGGGGATTAAGTCATTAAAGGAGGGGGTTAAATCTGACTGGCCAGTCTCCGTTAATCCTATTAAAGGTCAAGATAAATGTGGACCCATTTGTATATACAGCAGCAGCCTAGCACTGAAATCACTTGTTGCTGTGAAGAGTAGTGGTCTCCATGTTGTCAGTGAGACCGCTCAGCTGATAAGCTGGGGTAGCACTGAATATCAGATGGCTGCCTCTGTTCCATGCCTCTGTTCAGTTTATTTGTCTTGCTTCTCAGTTGTCTGATGCTTTATGGCTCTGTGCAATGCTATATGACAATATACTGATGCAAAATGAAATTGACCACGAATTTTGCAGTAAACATCATTTTGCCATTGGGAAGAAAATAAAATTAGACAATTCCATCATGTGATTTCCCCTGACAAAATTCCTATAATACAGAACAGAGCAGCGACAGAAAACGACTCTGATTATACATAAAAACTATCATTTTTGCAGTGAAGGATACAGCTGCTAAGGAGAATGCAACGTTAATTCATTACTGTAACAGAGCAGGAATGCAGAAACATCACAGCAGCACCAGGTCATGTAATTACATAACACACGCCCTGTCTAAGCATTAATTGCTCTGTCTTTATCCAGCACAACATGAGCATCACATTTCCACATCAGATAACTTCTCATCACTGTTCTAATCATATGACCTTGGCCCAATTCCTTAATGATTGTGACAGCTAGTAAATTGCCTCTGATAATGTTCCCCTATAGCTGAAACATCAATTGCAAACTATTTACAATAGATAAGAAAACAATAGAACGTTTCACAGGGGTGTTCTTATTCCCTAGCCTTCCCCTTCATCACTGTGGATCAAGAAAATCAAAGTGTTCATCCTGTCAAATATACAGTAGCGTGTTTCATGATAATGCTCCTCTTACTGTAAAACACCACGGCAGGAATGGGGATTTTAAAATGAAAATAGACATTAACTGTTGCCTTCAGGCTGCACAACAGAGCATCTGCCAACTAACATGCATAACTAACTAGCAAGGCCTGCTTCATTAATTCTTTTAGACAATCAGGGGGGAGGAAAGACTGCCAGCTCTAATATCAATACAAAGACGATGCTTGTGAAAATACATGAAAAATGGTTGTGTTCTTGGAACACAACATTCCTAGACACTTCTTCTTTTTTGATGTTTCCCTTGGTGGAATATCAAGAGATCAACAGTGAATGACACCATGAAAGCAACAAACGTTTTACTGACATCTCCACTTGAGGTAACATCTTTACAAGTTAGGCTAATGTATCAAGAGTGGGAATTCTAAATAAAAATCAGGACACAGAGAATGCTTTGCAGACGACAATACAGTGTGCCAACAGTAGTGGCTGATAGGATTTGAATCTACTCACAAGAGCTTTTCTCTGCTTGCTGACAGCACTCTCCAAGCTGGTTGTGTTTTCTGCAGCAGCAATCTCTGCGTAATCGCCAAGACCAATATCTTGTCCATGCTTAGAACCTTCTTTTTTAGCCTGAATGCTAAAGATATCAGGTATGTCCATATCTCCCTTGTCTCCTTTTAGATGGGCAAGCTCTGAAGATGAAGAGTGTTCAGAGGCATCTGCCTTTTCAGCTTCCAAGACATCATCATGGATGCCAAACTGTGTTGGATCAGGCATGTCTCCTAATATTTTGGTGACTTTAATATTTTTGGCCCCTTCAACTAAGCCCCCTCCAAACACTGTACTCCAAAGAATTTGGAATATTCCCCATACTATAGTAAACACAAACTGGAACAAACCAACAAACAGCGTCCAGAAAAATGAGATGAAGACCTTCACTAGTTCTTTAAGTGTCATTTTTTTCACTTTACGAAATTGTTTAGCAACATTCTTTAAAGTTAGCATTTTGAAGAAGTTGGAAGAATTTTTTTTAAGTGCTGTGCAAGCTACAATAAAAGCAGAAGAAGATTCTAACGACTGCTCTTCCTCATCTTCTTCACCAACTTCAATCATGTGGTGAGGATGATCCTCTTCTTCCTCTTCAGGTCTTTCGGCTATGTCTGATTCGGAGATCTGGGAAGCCAACTGCATCTCAAAAATGGTATCCTCACAAAAGTTAACAAACAGTTCCATCTTTTCTTGTTCTCCACCTTCATTGACCACGTCAAATATAAACTGTCTCTTGGACTCCTTGACTTGTGGTTTCTCCCATTGTGTTCGACTTGACTCACTGATCTCAAAATATACTCTCTCTATTCTTTTTGCTCCACCCATTATCTCAATACGGCCCAAGTATGGTGAAAAGTAGTTCAGTACACTGTTTGCAGGATCTAACAAACATTGGAGCCGAGAATCATTTGGCATATGTTCTGAAAGATTGGTCAACAGAACAGCCACATTAAAACCAATGTCTTTAGCTGGTTCATGAAATCGGTCTACAAATTCCACATAGTTAAACATGTCATTTTCATCTGCTTCAGCACAGGAAAGAAGGAATTCAATTTCAGACTGAGCATATTGTTTTTGCCCTTCCATGGCTTTTTGGAACTCCTTCTTTGAGATAATACCCTTCCCTTCTGGGTCATATTCCTTGAATGTGTCAGAGCTTGTTAGGTCTTTCAACTTCAAGAACATATCAAAGAACTTCAGTATCATTTCAACATTGCTGGAGGATTCTACAAGTGTGTCGACCATTTGTTTTCCGATAGTCCCATTTACGACATTTCCTGCAAAATAATAAAGAAAAAGGATACAATTAAATGAATCCAAATATAGTCTAAAATATGTTAAAGTTTGTATATCACCACGCTAAATAAGCCATAAAACCATGTCTAGTATACAGTCTCAGTAAAGTATGCTTTTGAAACCTAGCAAAGACTTTAATGCGTACTGTACCACACAGTAGTGATGAAGCGTTCCCTTATTTAGATGATAATTTGAAACCTCCATCAGGCCTTTCTTGGCACTTGACTGATTTTTTAACTCAGCTTGGAGATATTATACCAACAATGTCTTGTTAGAGATCTGAAGGCCCTCGTGTTTAAGAGTCTTGAAAAAAATGTGCCTAATGAAGTGCCGGGTAGAACGTACTCAGAAGGTGATCCGGTCATGTGACTGGCGTTCAGGATCCCGGCGGTCATCATGCCGACGCTGTGATCCCTCCCGCTTACCAGCCCGAGACTCGGCATGCTGACTGACAGGGACTATTCCCACAAGTGGGTGTCCACAACACCCACAGAGTGGGAGTAGAACCTGTGGCGAGTGCAAAGAGGTTATGTTGCGCTTGCCCACACCAACATTCTGCTGCCAGGATCCTGGGGTCGGTATGGCGGCGGCCCCAACCCGTCAGAAGTGCACCAGAGGTACATACTGCTTAGAGAATTTGACCGCAAAAACAGAAGCATGACTGGGGGAGTATTTATCAAAGCATGGAGAGAGATAAAGTGAAGTGATATAAAGCACTAATCAATCAGCTTCTATATCTCATTGTACAAGCTGTGTTTGAAAAACGACAGCTAGGAGCTGATTGGTTAGTGCTTTATATCACTCCACTTCATTTCTCTCCGTGCTTTAATAGAGGTGTGAAAGGTAAATCATGTGACTCATTTATAAAAGTCAAAATTAACAAACAGTAATAATGTGATGTTACCCACAGACACCAAACATTAGCTTTAATTAGATTTTCTAAAATGAACAAAAATAAATGAGTACAGCTCAGACAACGGTCAGGTAAAGTCACTCCTGTCCCCTCGTTGTATTAAATGTCCTCCAAGTGTTGATCATTACAACAATAAGAAAATAAACATTTTTCTCTAGAAATCATAAAAAACATGTGATATAAACAGTATTAAGTCACATACAGAGTTTACAGAAAATGGTATGCTGGAGGGAATGAGTAATTAAAATGCAAAGTCTATGCAAATATAGTTAGCATAATGCTAATAAGATGGATTTGATTCATCTTCCGCAGAGAAGACAGCTGGCTTTAAATCCATCATTTTATGTTCAGCAGTTTACATATTATTGATTGGGCAAAAAACAGAGTTATGACAATGATATCTAGTGATAGTTGTCTGTGGAAACTACACCTCTTGTGTTCATGATATTTGATATTAACAAATACATATTAAGTCCACTGGGAAAATAGCCTATTGTTACAATTTTCCTTTTCTTCATGCCGCAATAAATTTGTCATTTATTATCCTTGCGGGAAAGCACCCAACAGCATTTGCACTCATTAACTTCTTCAGTTACACTGGTTGTAATGGGAGATGCCTATTCAACAATGTCATGGTTCCTTCCTACTGCAAAATGTTTTCAGCAGTATCAGAAACACTACTTAACTTAAGAGAGCTTACACTACCTTCTAGAAGAGACAACAGCATCACCACCATGTCTTGCAGGAGATCCAGAAGTTCTTTAAGCAGTTCAATCTGACTAGAGTCCTGAAAGAGAAGAATAAAATAGGCAGGAAGTGACATTTACTGCGCATCATACAAACTGCCCCATATAGTATAGTAGCTATAGTAAAAAAAAAAAAAAAAACCACACAGATCCATCAAAAGGCTAACTACTGCCGAAGCCAGGAATTCAATATCTTTGGTAATAAGCTTCCCACAGCCAGGAACAGACACACAGTGCGTGTACTCTTGAACAGATAACCCAATCAACAGCTACAATTCTTTTTCTGCTACCTCATGTATGAAGTATATACCAAGGTTATCATAAATTACAGTACTCCCACTTGAGCGCCCAAACTACAGAGTTTTCTCACAATTAAGCTCGCCACCTCAGGAGTCTGCAAGTTGAAATGAATGTGTCTTTCTATCCCTGTTCCTCCCACCCCAGATGAATGCATGCCTCAATGGAGCAACAACTGAATTACTGCATCCGGCGCCATCTAGTGGCAGCTGGTGGGGGCTATTGAATTCCCCCCATTGTATCACTAGCTGCACTAATAATTGATTAACGTAAATGTGATCCCACATTGATAATTGCCTTTGCTATTAGATCTACAGTCCCTGAACTGTTTATGGATAATTATGCTCAGTGGTGGGCATAGAGTGGTGAAAAGTAATCTAGAGCTGATCATCAGGTGAAACAGCATTTATTTTGAGTATTAAACCTAAATACAGCAGCTATTAGTACAGTTCTGTACAGTCTCCCATGCATTAAATTGAACGTTGCTCAAGGAAGATTTTTACTGAAACACTTAGCAGTTTTGTATGAATACACCTAACGTTATTCTTATGTATGAGAAATGTCATCTAGTTACCAGCCCATCAAAATTACGGAATAACATAACAGTAATGTCAGCGTTTACGGCTGTGCGCGACAAATGGAGCAAACCTTGATTTGCTCTGTTGGGCGCCATATAGTGGCCGCTGGCCCGCAAAACACTTGAATACCCTCCAGAGAAGTGAGGAGCAGCCTTTAGCCTTTTAATATATAGGATCACAATGCAGCCATTTTGGCCACCGTTCATTTACAGTCTGCATAACGTAGATAGGCAACCAGTGACTTCCTAGCTAAAACAAACTAAAAATCTGGAAGTGTGCATCTGCTTTTTTCTTTTTTTTTAATTCTGCATGGCAATATAAGTCTCAGCATGGTAGCACCTCTTATTATGTTTGAAATGAGGGTGTGCAGTTCAGATGCCCCAATTTTCTCTGTACAGTATTGGTGTATATATTATACACTTGAAGGTGAGACTCCCTCTGTCGGTCTTGCACCCCACCCACCTGCCCTTAGGTGTTTTTAATTAGTGTAAGGTCCTTGCATAGCAGTCTATGCATTAGAATGGCACTATGAAAGGTAAATCCTATATACATTTATATAATGTTTCAGTAGTAGGGATGTTAGGGACCCAGAGGTGTAGCTAGGTGCCATGGTGCCCGGATCAAGGGCATGTTTCAGTGCGCCCCCCCCCCCCCCCGTACTCAATTGGGCCAGTTCTAGACATTGTGGAGCTCAGGGCAAAAGGTCCTTTGGGCGCCCCATGTGTAAAATAGGGACAGTGTGCGATGAAGGTGCACATCAAAAAAAGAAGAAGGTGCTGCAGCATTGGGGGAAGAGAGTGGTGTAGCAGGACAGAAATAACGCTGCTGCACAGCTGCACGCAGACAGTGAGACATATATAGAGGGCAGCAGAGCTCAGGCATGTGCTGGCTGTCAGTGCCTCCTGCTGTCCCCTCTGGCCTGTCCTGTTCCCTACCTAGTCTCTGAGTCAGTGTGCGTCCCACTGCTTCTCCTCCTCCTGCTCTGCAGCTGTATGCACAGAGGCACCCATTATAGCAAGTAGAGGGAGGAGTGGTGATCAGGCAGCGGCGCACCCTCTAACTTTTCCAGTGCCTGGAGCTCGAGCTCCACCGGAGCCACCCTCGCTACACCCCTGTAGGGACCCACCTAGTAAAGGTTCACGTTGAAGTGGTAGGTGGGCTTACATTTTTGGGCAAACATGTACTAAGAAACCTTATTATTACTGCATGTTATATTGTAGAGTGTATTATGGTTGTTCTGATTATTAGTGCTTGAAGTGTGCACCTGTTTTTTTCCTGCATGGTATCACAGAGAAGCTTAAGACTAGGAGCTGCTTTGGAAGTAAAAGTGGCTTGTCATGGGCAACACTAGAAGTATAACACACCGTGTAGCCATGGCAGCATCACTGGATGGCAGAGTTGCTGTGCTGCAGAGATGGAATGACAGAATGAATGGGGACAATGCAGTATAATGTGCGCCTGAGGGCAGCCGGTAATGTGGGGGGTGGGGCCACATGTAAACAAACAAAACAGGCCTCACAGACATGTCAGCCCACTGGGAATCTTCTGACGGGACACTATGATCAATCCACCCATGCGTAAGACTAAATAAAGTAAATGGTGTGTGTTCCATGGCATTGTATGGGAAGCAATGGAATAAAATAATAATGTTAAAGCCAAAAATGACACCTATCAGTGCTGGAATCCCTTATAAAACCACAGAAAACCACCACAGGATGAAATAGGCATACCAGGATGGTCAGTCAATGTGTATTCCCATGGGAGGCTGTTCTAGATGAGCAGCCACGTATGCAGGATATATGAGGATAGAGATTTCCTTCAGTATTGCAATTACTTTACAAGCTATATTAGCATCACAAATTAGTACCTCACTAGGGTAAGGAAACCTTATAATTCATTACTTTGAAAATAATTATCTGAATAAAACTTTCTGCACGCTGCATTACTTCAGACCTAACCCTAACTAATAGCTCTTCATCTGGTACTCCGCTACGACTTAACGTGAGTATGGTATGTTGTATTAAACAATATTTACACATTTGTGGATATTGTTTTTTTTTTTTTTTTGCTTTAATACATTTTTCTTAACACAGTCAATTCAATGGATTTTTGGATAAAAAGTCCCTAAAAAATGTGTCGAACATGTGCTTGAAACCAAAAGAATTCAACAGCCTATTTTCTCTCCTCTGGATATTATGAAGACATCCGCGGGTTACATACAGCGTGAATACAGCATTAAAACATGGAATCTAAATTTCTAATTTTAGAGCAAAATAAGCCACATGGAAAAATGAGCTAAAACTGTAATAAAAATAATCAACTACATTATATAGAATGTACTAAAATATTACCTGGGAGAGCTTCATCTGCATGTTTGCAAAGACATGAAGGAACCCAACCACTGCATCCCAGAGCCTGCTGTGTGCCAAGCTCTGCTGGTTCCCTATACATGGGCCCTGCAAGTAGAAACAACAGAGTGAGCTGCATGAAAGAGGAAATCATCATACATTACTATGTATGCAAGCTCTTTGGCACTGTATACAGAATGATATCCTAGGTTACTTATGGTACCCAAAGCCAAAACAACCAGATATTCAATTATTTTATGATCTGATCCACCCTCTCAGCAGTACTGTAGCATGTTCCACTGACAATTCAGAGACATTTCTGATTCTACGTAAGTGTAACAACCAACATGAAGAAGGCAAAAGCACAAATGTAAAAGAAAAAGATTGTACCCACCACTATTCTTTTAATTAATGGCATATTAGACTTGCAATATTAGGTTCTACTATCTTGCTGTGTAGTTCTCATAAACGTTTACTTTGGAATCTGACATTAATCTCCCCCCCAACTTAAATGTCACCCTTTGCATTACAAATGTAGGAGGTGGTTCATACCGCCTCTTTCCTGCATTTGCGATGATGACGAACATCTCGACCATCGGAAAACTGCAGCAAGGATCGCATAAGCAATCCTTACTTAATTAGGCCCATAGTCCTGGCTATCCCCGATTGTTGACATGAAGGTTTTAATATTTTATTAAGTAACTACACCCTTGTACATCACCCTATTACTTAAAAATCCTTGGAAAAAAAAGGTCCTCTTCGGTCTGTATAGGATCAATGATCTTGGCAAAACAACAAACTGACATGCATCTGAGAGGTCACATGTGGACACTCTCCATATGGCCGCACCGATTGGTTTGATTGGTCAGAGCACACAATCAGTGCGGCCATAATCATTAAACGCATAAATTCAAAATCAATATTAATTATTATAATAATAATAATTACCTCAATATCCAAAGCAACAAGGCTAATTCCTTAAGAAGGGGGGCATCCAATTTTTTTGGGTCCCACTTCCAGCCCTGGGCTGACCATTCTATGGATGGCTGCCATTATGGGAGGGGTCGGGGACCCCACGCCGAGTGTCCCTTTGCTATAATGTTACCAGCCCTGGCTGATTCAGCCAATTGCCTGTAGTGAATAAAGGGGGATGGGGAATCCATATTTTCAGTAACAGACTAGGGGGTACATTTACTAAGCAGTGATAAGAGCGGAGAAGTGAGCCAGTGGAGAAGTTGCCCATGGCAACTAATCAGCACTGAAGTAACATCTATAATTTGCATACTATAAAATGATACAGAGCTGCTGATTGGTTGATGGGGAAATTTCTCCACTGGCTCACTTCCCCGTTCTTATCACTGCTTAGTAAATGTACCCATAGGTTTAAAAGCCCAGGGCTGATTATGAAATTACTGAGTCTCCACACTGTTTTTTGTTTTAATGATTTTTATATTTCTCAACATAATAGCCGGCACAGATCATATTGATCTGTGTAGTGTGTAGTGCTTTCTTTAAACTCGCCTACCAGAGGCAGGCAATTTTATTTGAGGTTTTCCATTCATATAACATATAAAAAAAAAAGATCAAGTTGATGTTCTGTTGTATTCTTAGTTAATCTGCGGGATTCAATCCCCCTGGTAATCCGATACAGTGCAGCCAGGACTGCAAACCCGCAGTTTAGTAAATGTACCAACTAGACTTGACGTGATGTTTCCAAGTTTTCACTTCTGCTAGCCTAAACTCACTTCTGTCTAATCAGTGAGGAAAATAGGCATGCACCTTGCAATGTGCTGGGCAGACCATTTAGGTATAGCTCGGCAATACTTGTTGCACTGCTCATCCAGTGTCATTCTCTAGATGAGGTACAGAAAAGAGAAAAACAGCACAGAATGCACAGAGAAAAAGAAAAGAAAGTTTATGTGACAGGCAGATAGCAGTGTTCTTATAGAGATAGAACGTGAGGCAGCTGCCCAAGGTAAAAACATTTTGAGACATACTGTAAGAAATCAGTTAAATGCTGATTTTATTGCCTCATTAGTCACAATTTCTATCTTGGAGTAAATTTTTTTTAATGGTCTTAAATTATTTTAGTGAAAATATGGGATTTGTCTCGTGTTGCCAAATACAGGTTTGCAGGTTACTCTGTGTAAGGGATTAGGTAGTGATATTTCCATTGCCTCCTGAGGCAGCTGAATTGTTAGGTTCCACTTCCTTCCACTTTCATATAATACAGGAGTTTAGTGTACATTTGCAGTTGAAAAGTAACTAGATATTTTGTTGTTGGCTAAATAAACCATTACTTTGTTGTTGGTTTTTTTACCATTATAAAAAATAAGATTTTACTCACCGGTAAATCTATTTCTCGTAGTCCGTAGTGGATGCTGGGAACTCCGTAAGGACCATGGGGAATAGACGGGCTCCGCAGGAGACTGGGCACTCTAAAAGAAAGATTAGGTACTATCTGGTGTGCACTGGCTCCTCCCTCTATGCCCCTCCTCCAGACCTCAGTTAGGATACTGTGCCCGGAAGAGCTGACACAATAAGGAAGGATTTTGAATCCCGGGTAAGACTCATACCAGCCACACCAATCACACCGTATAACTAGTGATACTATACCCAGTTAACAGTATGAAATATAACTGAGCCTCTCAACAGATGGCTCAACAATAACCCTTTAGTTAGGCAATAACTATATACAAGTATTGCAGACAATCCGCACTTGGGATGGGCGCCCAGCATCCACTACGGACTACGAGAAATAGATTTACCGGTGAGTAAAATCTTATTTTCTCTGACGTCCTAGTGGATGCTGGGAACTCCGTAAGGACCATGGGGATTATACCAAAGCTCCCAAACGGGCGGGAGAGTGCGGATGACTCTGCAGCACCGAATGAGAGAACTCAAGGTCCTCCTCAGCCAGGGTATCAAATTTGTAGAATTTAGCAAACGTGTTTGCCCCTGACCAAGTTGCAGCTCGGCAAAGTTGTAAAGCCGAGACCCCTCGGGCAGCCGCCCAAGATGAGCCCCCTTTCCTCGTGGAATGGGCTGTTACTGATTTAGGATGCGGCAATCCAGCCGCAGAATGCTCCAGCTGAATTGTGCTACAAATTCAGCGAGCAATAGTCTGCTTAGAAGCAGGAGGACCTATTTTGTTGGGTGCCTACAGGATAAAAAACGAGTCAGTTTTCCTGACTCCAGCCGTCCTGGAAATATAAATTTTTAAGGCCCTGACTACGTCCAGTAACTTGGAATCTTCCAAGTCCCTAGTAGCCGCAGGCACTACAATAGGTTGGTTCAAGTGAAAAGCTGATACCACCTTAGGGAGAAACTGGGGACGAGTCCTCAATTCTGCCCTATCCATATGGAAAATCAGATAAGGGCTTTTACATGACAAAGCCGCCAATTCTGACACACGCCTGGCCGAAGCCAAGGCCAATAACATGACCACTTTCCACGTGAGATATTTCAAATCCACAGTTTTAAGTGGCTCAAACCAATGTGATTTTAAGAAACTCAACACCACGTTGAGATCCCAAGGTGCCACAGAAGGCACAAAAAAGGGCTGAATATGTAGCACTCCCTTTACAAATGTCTGAACTCCAGGCAGTGAAGCCAGTTCTTTCTGGAAGAAAATCGACAGAGCCGAAATCTGGACCTTAATGGAACCCAATTTTAGGCCCATAGTCACTCCTGACTGTAGGAAGTGCAGAAAACGACCCAGCTGAAATTCCTCTGTTGGGGCCTTCCTGGCCTCACACCACGCAACATATTTTCGCCAAATACGGTGATAATGGTTTGCGGTTACTTCTTTCCTGGCTTTTATCAGCGTAGGAATGACTTCCTCCGGAATGCCCTTTTGCTTTAGGATCCGTAATTCAACCGCCATGCCGTCCAACGCAGCCGCGGTAAGTCTTGGAACAGACAGGGCCCCTGCTGTAGCAGATCCTGTCTGAGCGGTAGAGGCCATCGGTCCTCTGATATTATTTCTTGAAGTTCTGGGTACCAAGCTCTTCTTGGCCCATCCGGAACCACGAGTATCGTTCTTACTCCTCGTATTCTTATTATTCTCAGTACCTTTGGTATGAGAGGCAGAGGAGGGAATACATAAACCGACTGGTACACCCACGGTGTCACTAGAGCGTCCACAGCTATTGCCTGAGGGTCCCTTGACCTGGCGCAATATCTAGTTTTTTGTTTAGGCGGGACGCCATCATGTCCACCTGTGGCCTTTCCCAACGGTTTACCAACAGTTGGAAGACTTCTGGATGAAGTCCCCACTCTCCCGTGTGTCGGTCGTGTCTGCTGAGGAAGTCTGCTTCCCAGTTGTCCACTCCCGGAATGAACACTGCGGTCTCTGACTAGAGATGACAGCTCCTTGGCTTTCTCCTGCGGGAGAAACACTTTTTTTCTGTTCTGTGTCCAGAACCATCCCCAGGAACAGCAGGCGTGTGGTAGGAACCAGCTGTGACTTTGGAATGTATAGAATCCATCCGTGCTGTTGTAGCACTTCCCGAGATAGTGCTACTCCGACCAACAACTGCTCCATGGACCTCGCCTTTATAAGGAGATCGTCCAAGTACGGGATAATTAAAAACTCCCTTTTTTCGAAGGAGTATCATCATTTCTGCCATTACCTTGGTAAAGACCCTCGGTGCCGTGGACAGTCCAAACGGCAGTGTTTGGAATTGGTAATGGCAATCCTGTACCACAAATCTGAGGTACTCCTGGTGAGGGTGGTAAATGGGGACATGTAGGCAAGCATCCTTGATGTCCAGGGATACCATGTAATCCCCCTCCTCCAGGCTTGCAATAACCGCCCTGAGCGATTCCATCTTGAACTTGAATTTTTTTATGTATGTGTTCAAGGACTTCAAATTTAAAATGGGTCTCACCGAACCGTCCGGTTTCGGTACCACAAACAGTGTGGAATAGTAACCCCGTCCTTGTTGAAGTAGGGGCACCTTGACTATCACCTGCTGGGAATACAGCTTGTGAATTGCCTCTAGCACAGCCTCCCTGCCTGAGGGAGTTGTCGGCAAGGCAGATTTGAGGAAATGCCGGGGGGGAGACGCCTCGAATTCCAGCCTGTACCCCTGAGATACTACTTGAAGGATCCAGGGATCCACCTGTGAGCGAGCCCACTGATCGCTGAAATTTTTGCGGCGGCCCCCCACCGTACCTGGCTACGCCTGTGGAGCCCCCGCGTCATGCGGTGGACTCAGAGGAAGCGGGGGAAGAATTTTGATTCTGGGAACTGGCTGACTGGTGCAGCTTTTTCCCTCTTCCCTCGTCTCTGTGCAGAAAGGAAGCGCCTTTCCCGCTGACCCGCTTGCTTTTCTGAAGCCAAAAGGACTGTACCTGATAATACAGTGCTTTCTTAGGCTGTGAGGAAACCTGAAGTAAAAATTTTTCTTCCCAGCTGTTGCTGTGGATACGAGGTCCCAGAGACCATCCCCAAACAATTCCTCACCCTTATAAGGCTCTATGTGCCTTTTAAAGTCAGCATCACCTGTCCAGTGTCGGGTCTCTAATACCCTCCAGACAGAATGGCCATTGCATTAATTCTGGATGCCAGCCGGCAAAATATCCCTCTGTGCATCCCTCATATATAAGACGACGACTTATGTTCGCAAAATAGTATCCCTGTTTGACAGGGTTACAGACCACGCTGCAGCAGCACTATCTGCAGGTCTCAGTCTAGTACCTGAGTGTGTAAATACAGACTTCAGGATAGCCTCCTGCTTTTTATCAGCAGGTACCTTCAAAGTGGCCGTATCCTAAGACGGCAGTGCCACCTTTTTTGACAAACGTGTGAGCGCCTTATCCACCCTAGGGGATATCTCCCAGCGTAACTTATCCTCTGGCGGGAAAAGGTACGCCATCAGTAACTTTTTAGAAATTACCAGTTTCTTATCGGGGGAACCCACGCTTTTTCACACTTCATTCACTCATTTGATGGGGGAACAAAACACTGCCTGCTTTTTCTCCCCAAACATAAAACCCTTTTTTAGTGGTACTCGGGTTAATGTCAGAAATGTGTAACACATTTTTTATTGCCGGGATCATGTAACGGATGTTCCTAGTGGATTGTGTATATGTCTCAACCTCGTCGACACTGGAGTCAGACTCCGTGTCGACATCTGTGTCTGCCATCTGAGGGAGCGGGCGTTTTTGAGCCCCTGATGGCCTTTGAGACGCCTGGGCAGGCGTGGGCTGAGAAGCCGGCTGTCCCATAGCTGTTACGTCATCCAGCCTTTTATGTAAGGAGTTGACACTGTCGGTTAATACCTTCCACCTATCCATCCACTCTGGTGTCGGCCCCCAGGGGGCGACATCCCATTTATCGGCATCTGCTCCGCCTCCACATAAGCCTCCTCATCAAACATGTCGACACAGCCGTACCGACACACCGCACACACACAGGGAATGCTCTGACTGAGGACAGGACCCCACACAGCCCTTTGGGGAGACAGAGAGAGAGTATGCCAGCACACACCAGAGCGCTATATAATGTAGGGATAAACACTATCACTGAGTGAATTTTCCCCAATAGCTGCTTGTATAAACAATATTGCGCCTAAATTTAGTGCCCCCCCTCTCTTTTTAACCCTTTGAGCCTGAAAACTACAGGGGAGAGCCTGGGGAGCTGTCTTCCAGCTACACTGTGAAGAGAAAATGGCGCCAGTGTGCCGAGGGAGATAGCTCCGCCCCTTTTTCGCGGACTTTTCTCCCGCTTTTTTATGGATTCTGGCAGGGGTAATTATCACATATATAGCCTCTGGGGCTATATATTGTGATTATTTTGCCAGCCAAGGTGTTTTTATTGCTGCTCAGGGCGCCCCCCCCCAGCGCCCTGCACCCTCAGTGACCGGAGTGTGAAGTGTGTATGAGGAGCAATGGCGCACAGCTGCAGTGCTGTGCGCTACCTTGGTGAAGACTGAAGTCTTCTGCCGCCGATTTTCCGGAGCATCTTCATGCTTCTGGCTCTGTAAGGGGGACGGCGGCGCGGCTCCGGGAACGAACACCAAGGACGGGTCCTGCGGTCGATCCCTCTGGAGCTAATGGTGTCCAGTAGCCTAAGAAGCCCAAGCTAGCTGCAAGCAGGTAGGTTCGCTTCTTCTCCCCTTAGTCCCTCGTTGCAGTGAGCCTGTTGCCAGCAGGTCTCACTGTAAAATAAAAAACCTAACATATACTTTCTTTTTTAGGAGCTCAGGAGAGCCCCTAGTGTGCATCCAGCTCGGCCGGGCACAGAAATCTAACTGAGGTCTGGAGGAGGGGCATAGAGGGAGGAGCCAGTGCACACCAGATAGTACCTAATCTTTCTTTTAGAGTGCCCAGTCTCCTGCGAAGCCCGTCTATTCCCCATGGTCCTTACGGAGTTCCCAGCATCCACTAGGACGTCAGTGAAATATCCTTACTGAAGTTTGTTAAAACTAAGCTCAGTAAAACCATGATATCATGAAAATGCATTAACAGCTTATATAAAATAGTATCTTTTGAATTACATTAAATGAAAAGAAAAACTTCCTTGGACAGATTTGCCGTAATATACACTGATTTTTCCTGTCTGGCTTATCAGCAAAAAGTGAAACTCAGCATTGCATAAAAGCTTTGGTGGCTGTGTAGAAAGATTTAGCAGCTGTGATGTGCAATGAGCAGTCGTTAACTTTCAGCACAGCATAAACAAACGTATTGCTGGTCCTGTGCAGATTGTAAGCATCAAGAAAAGATCTGTTTGACAATTCCATGAAAGCAACTTTCTGGCAGTCAAAACTATACTATGTCTATTGTGTGTGCCAGGCCTACTGGCTGCAGATAAAAAGCAGAGCAGATGTCTTCACCCACAAGGACGGTTGCTGGGGAAAAAACTACCATTCATAGATTTCTTAATATTTGTTGTAGCTTTACAGTGGAGGGAGGAGGATTCAATATTCATAATTGCTTTGTGCTCTCTAAAGCATAATTACAAAATTATTTAGAAGAATAGAAGTCAGTACATGAACTATCTAGCAAGTTACACAACAACAACAACTGACACAGTATAAAGAAGTGGTTATGTATAAATGAAGAATAATGATTTTTAGTGTAAGTGGAATAGACATGATATTCAAACAAATTTCTGCATATGTTTTTTTTTTCTACCACATTACAACAGTTTTTTCAAACCTCCCAACTTTTTAGATTGCGGAGTCGGGACGCTCACACGGTGTGGCCACTACTGAGTGGGCGTGGTCTTGTGGCACGGGCCCATTTTTCAGCATTTTGGGGGCATGCCCAGTGCTCCCCGAGCAGCTGAACCTGCTCACTGCTCACTTCCCAGCGCTGAATAGATGCCGTGCGGGTGCACACAGAATCTATTCAGAGATCACTCACTGGTATGCAGAGCAGTGGGTGGATCAAAGGCTCCCCCAACTGCCGCCCCCGTGACACTCTCTAAAACACCACAGACTACTCTCCGCCAAAAAAAAAAAAAAACACACTCACAAAAGCATAGTATATTCCCAAGCAACTGAGAGAGCACCCATTATCCACCAGTGGTGCATCTGCAATTAGACAGTGACAAGCAGTTTGCTAATAATGACAACTGTCATCATTAGTGCACTTGCTCTTGCCCCTGGGTAAATGCAAATAGCACAGCGTTCTCAGCTGGTTGGCAGTCTTTTATGATTTTTCCCTTGCTGTATTTGGCTTACATTCCATCCCACAAGCTATCACTATACTATATGATAATCTAAATTCCCCTTCTAAACCTGTCAATCCTCACATGGATTAAAATGGGAACAGGAGATAGGGGTATGCCAGGACTTGTAGTCATGGGGGGCTGGTATGCATTACTTGGTGATGTCTTCTGTTTTTCAGTATTCAATATATGCCACTCACTCCTAGGAAGCACCACCAATATAAAATACATAGTATTTACTGGCGGGCAGGATGCAGACTGTCCATATCCAGACAGCAGCATCCCGTCCTCCAGAATGCCTGCAGCAGGGCGAGCACAAAGAGTTCCTACTAAACCAGGGGTTCCCAACCACAGTCCTCTTGGCACACTAACAGTACAGGTTTTAGTGATATCCATATTTAAGCGCAGGTGACTTAATTAGTACCTGAGTTATACTGATTTAACCATCTGTGATGAAACATGGATAACACTAAAACCTGCACTGTTAGTCTGTCTTAAGGACCGCGGTTGGGAAAAACACTTTAATAAACATACGAGGTTAAAGCAAGTGAACAGCATACAATTTGTAAAACAGAGCTACTGTATAGTCTTACCTGAATGTATTCTGTGAGTGAATTGAATATTTGTTTGGTTACAGCCAAAGACTTAGAAAAATTATGCTGTCCGGATTCATCAATCACTTCCTTCCCCGAGTAGTACCAGTAGAAGTCGCTGATTGATTCCTAAGGAGGAAGCAAATTGACTATAGTTGGACATGAAAAGTGAAAAGACCTACAGTATGGTGTGATGGTGATTGTACAGCTTGACAGTATCACTGTAACTCTAGAAAATCCATTATTATGGAAACATTTTACCATGGTGACTTAACATATAAATAGAACCATAGTTCCAGCTGGCTCTCAAAACAACAAATTTCATGAAGTTGTATAGTAGGAAAAACACATTTAGGAGCTTTTATGTGTTATGTAGCATCTGGACACAACATCTGACACTAAATATCTCCATCTGTAGTGAATTGGTGAAAGTGCTGCTATGACTAAGAAGTGATCATAACACATGTCAGGCTGTTTCTTATTGGCTAGCTGCACTAAGCTGTCTCTGTAGGCTGTCACTGTGACAGCAATAGCCACCGGAAATCAGGCTGATTCTTATAGGCTTTCACATGTGACAGTCTCCATTCCACCAGTGCCGCAGCCAGAGAGCCGGGATAAGTGGGTGGGGGCACGGGTGCAGGACCGGCTAGGGGGCGCAGTGCAGCCGAAGCCAGGCCCCTGGTCTGATCAAGACTGGTGGGTATGGCATCAACCGCAACAGCCCACTGTGCTGCCCACACAGTGGTCTGGAGTCTGAACTGACACTGCTGCTGGTCTGCCACGGCTGAGGGCAGGGGGGAGGGACTGAGAACTCCTCTCTGATAGGTCAGGTCAGTTTTTATGTGGGGACTGGGGCAATTTAAGGATTTTTTTTTTTTCCTGTGGGCCATTGCACGTGTGTGTTTTGGGATTTTTTTCCTGTGGGGGACAATGTGTTTATTACTGTGGAAGCCAATGTGTGATTTCGGCGAGACCCTGTGCAGTGGGCCTAGCCCCCTTTTTGAAATACCATGCCCCCTTTCCAGGAGGCGTGTGCAAATGTTCCAACTTTGTATGTCACAAAAGATTTTCAGCTTTCAGAGTAGATCAAAAGTCTTTCCATCCCTGGCATATGTGGTTGGCATTTAAAGGGTACAGTATGTGAGGGTAAATCAGACTGCAGTCTTGGGGGTGAAAAGGATTTTCTAAAATAACTCCTGAGGGAATATGCAAATAAACTATCCTTGCTTCTAAAACCCTAATAAATAAATCACACATCAACTCTGGATAACCATTTTACTCACATTATATCATGAGAATATTTTCCCTTGCAGAAGCATAAACAAATTGATTTCTTCCCCTTCCGGATCAGCATTGTCGAAAACGGGCCAAAAACCGGTCGGAAATGGAAGCAAATTCGACAAAATACGTGGTTCCACGGCTAATCTGCCTATCCACGTGTTTCATGACAAGTCAGAATTGCCGACGAGTCGGAAAAACGGCAACTCAGTTGAATAGGTTGAATCCTGATTCAGCATAAAAAAGTTGTAAATTGCCGTCTTTCCGACTTGACGGCAATTCCGACTAGAATTGAATAGATCCCTAAGCTGTATTTTGAGCAAAAATGGCGGAATTCGGCAAAATAAGCAGTTAACCAATAACACCCTCCTCACCAATTTAATGTTGATCAATAATATTAATTAGCCCCAAACCAGCATTTACCTGAATTAAATCACACATGCCCTGGGCAAATGGCTGGATGTAGCCACCTCTAGAACTCTTAATAGGATGAAGGACACATGAGGAGGATAGTTTCATTCATAAATCGCACACTGTATACCATATAGGAAAGCTTACAAAGCTGGGTGTTATTGGGTGTTAGAAATGTAAATGATTCTGTGTGTCGATTAACAGCTGTTTTCACACTATGGGGCAGATGTATTAAGCCTGGAGACGTGATAAAGCAGTGGTAAGTTGAAGGTAATAACGCACCAGCCAGTCATTACGGGTTTGAAAAATGGCAGTTAGGAGCTGATTGGCTGATGTGTTATCACCAGGGTCGGACTGGCCCACAGGGGTACAGGGGAAACCACTGGTGGGCCCTACTGCCTAAGGGCCCACTCCTTCCTCTAGGGATTAGGTTCCAGACTGTGCACTTGTATTATACATGGTAGATATGTTGTATTCCACTGCCCAAGACTATTGGGCATTTAAACTCTGTGGAGGCTGGCCACACCCCCTTTGTAGGCTGGTCACACCCCTAAGTATGGGCCCATATCACTGCATTCCCCCGGTGGGCCCTTGACACCCCAGTCCGACACTGGTTATCACCTTCAAATTATCACTACTTTAATCACTTCTCCAGGCTTAATACATCTGCCCCTATAGTCTGTGTTCTCAACATTCCCTCATATATAAAATCCTCCTCAATGTGTCCTTTCTGGGAAATCCTCCCACACCCTACATTTCTGAGCTGCACTTTCAACAAACACCACATGCATTTCCACAGTTAGCTGAAAATAATATAGCATTTGTGATGCTAAACAGTAGCAGATGTAAAATATCCACATACATTATACAGGGAATCAAATTCCCATTGTGAGATCTGAGGCCAAACCACAATAAACCTGTTGATTAAACATACTGGCAAAGAGCAGCTTTAGCAGAGATGTCTCTTGTTGCTCATACTCATATTTCATGTTGATTGCTTTTTTTTGTTCTTTTGCTGGCAGTGAAATGTTGTATTTTTTCCTCCATTTAGTTTTAATGTTCTTGAAATCACTATATGGTGAATATTGTCTGATGTGTTGGATCATATGTCACGTGTGTACGTAGATAACATCTGCAGCTACTGTATCCAAGGTATAGAGTACCACTGTGTGTGTGTGCTACAAGATGGACGCAATATTTAAGTAGAACAACGGCAAGTGAAAATAGTCTAACATTGTATTAAAAAAAAAAACCTGTGCTTCTGGTTACCTGGAGACGGAGAAGATAATCCACTGTGCTAATGATAATATTTACAGTGGTTGTATTACCCATCTGGGTTCTGAGGAAGTTTTGGAAGTCTGAAAAAAACATATGCAGGAAATAAAGTTTAGCTTACCAATTTATTTTATATCTTTCATATCAAATTCAATTCAAAGCAAATAAGTAAATGAGTACATAGTGCACAAAGAAATTACTTCAATCTAAATATTGTTTCATGACAAATGCTGCATTTTCAGGCATCAGAAGAATATTTGTATGTGTGTCCTCTACAACACACATTGGGTGTAATAGGAAATGCATGCAGTCACATGACCAACTGCGGCATCTTGATTTTTAGAATGTCAACAAGGGACGGGGTCATTAATTTACCCTTCCCCTGCCCCCTAACCCGACTGGGGTGCCGGCTAGGGCTAAGATAGTGGGAGGTGATGGCTACGGCTAAACTCCCTGTAGTGCCGGTATCCGTTCAGATGGTCGACCATGTTATGGTCGACAGTCATTAGGTCGACCACTATTGGTCGACATTGACATGGTCGACATGGACACATGGTCGACACATGGAAATGGTCGACACATGAAAGGTCGACACATGAAAAGGTCGACATGAGTTTTTTAACTTTTTTTTCTTTTGGGGAACTTTTCCATACTTTACGATCCATGTGGACTACGATTGGAACGGTAATCTGTGCCGAGCGAAGCGGTAGCGGAGCAAAGGCACCATGCCCGAAGCATGGCGAGCGAACGCAGTGCACTAATTGGGGTTCCCAGTCACTTTACGCAAAAAACGACACCAAAAAAAGTAAAAAAAAAACGCATGTCGACCTTTTCATGTGTCGACCTTTCATGTGTCGACCATTTTCATGTGTCGACCATGTGTCCATGTCGACCAATAGTGGTCGACCTAATGACTGTCGATCATAACATGGTCGACCATTCATACCGGAACCGTAGTGCCTAACCCTGACAACTTTCCCCCTCACCCCCCGGCCCTAGCCCCAACTCTCACCGCAATACTTACCTTTGGGATGCCAGCAATCAGGGTTCTGGCACTGGGATTCTGAGTGGTTTTGGGATTCTGGCGTCGGTCACCTGACCGCATACCCACACATTATGGGTTGCCTATACAGAGTACCATTACTGGGAGGGCCAGAGAAAGTAGATATAAAATGCGGCACTTTGTCTGCCTATGATCAGTTTGACAAAATAGTTCTGATTGCTGTAGATATTCCAGTTAATTCTACTCATAAACAAAAAGTAGGTTGTGCCAATAAATAGCTTACCATTGTTGTGTCCTTCACACAGAAGTTGCAGGAACCTAAATAGGTCTCTCGTGAATTCATCATTCTGTAATACCTTCTCGCCTTGGAAAGACAATTAGTATGAAGATATTTTAAGAAAGTATAAGACACCATTGGACATTATATAATGAAAAATTACACTATTAGTTGAATGGGTACTGGTTGCAAACAGGAATATCTAGACAGCGTGGCCAACACAAATCGAAAGGAGATGTTATAGGTGCATTCATTTCATGCTTCTGAATCAAATTAAAACAGGAGAGTTTAATTGTTCTGTCTCCTGTTTATTCAGCCTAAACACATACAATTATACAATTTAGAGTGCACCCCTTAGATGTCTCCAGCTTAAGGAGTATACCCTAAAAGAGAAGTCTCAAGCCTGATGTGCATGCTTTTCATCAGATGTCTCAAGCTTTAAGAGTGTGTCCTTTGTCCCAAGCTTGTGCTCTCCTTCAGATGCTCCCTAAGCTTTTAGCACCTAAGAAAAGGAACATGCTAGTCTGAAATATTTTGGGGCTAGCGTATGCCCCATTGTAAAATGTCTCATGCATTTAGAGTATGCTGAATTATCAGATCACTCAAGCTTGATGATGTCTGAAGTGTGAATAGTGGACCCTATGTGAGATGGCTCAAGCTTGAAGAGTGCTTCATCCCTCATATGGTTAAAGCTTTAAATGCCCATTTATCAACAAGTTTAAGTTATTTAAAAAAACTCATTGTGTATGATACATGGTGCTCCAGACAATCAGCTCACAAATGTAATTTTTCATACACATTTTTCAAGCACCATTTATCATATGCAATGTGTTTTAAATAGCTAAAAATCATTGATAAACGGGGCCCCAAGTGCCTAATACCTGTAGACCTGAAACATTTGAACTAGAGGGTCTCCTTTGCCAAATCAAGCATGGACAGCATTAAATTCATCAGATTACACCTTTATCAGATACCTAAAGCTTAAAAGTGTACCTTTGTTGGACAAATGAAACTTGAAAACAAGCTCTTAAAGGCCAGAAGCCCTATGGCGTCTTGGTGACCATTAATGCCTACTGACAATTTGCCCACACCAACCACATTAGGTTACTAACAGTATAAGAATATTTAAATTCCCATTCCATCACTGTGCCTTTGTTAGATGTCTGAAGTTACATGGTCTTAGAATTTTTGCATTAAACAACATAGAATATGATCAAATCTTTATCTAAAAATAAAGGACTCAATAAATCAATAAGTACAAAGAAGAATATATTTTTTTCAATCATTTATTTATCAAAATGATACGGCATTAAATATCTTTGATGGAAAAAGTATGTGGATCTCCAAGATAGTCGAGTTAAGGGGATAATTAGAGACAGGAGTGTCAGTAAATAGTATGACACTTAGAAATCAGTTTTGGGTGGCCCTGATCTACTAATAAAATAGAAACTAGAGACTTCACCACACAGTTTTTTTAAGTTCTGACCAAAGATGATTTCTAGAAACCTTAAACAAATGATGCTGATGCTCATAAGGCAGGTAAAATGTTACAAAACATTTCATATAATCTCTGACCTTCATCAATCTACTGTTACACAGATAGGGCAAAATTAAATTGTTTGTCCACTGGCAGTCACTAGATTGCGCACAAACAGAGCTATTCAATTGTAGCTCTGTTCGGGCGCCCAAATGGCACTGTTCGCGATTGCCCAGCACTTTGTTCAGGTTTATCTGCTTTACGCAGCTAAACCCGACCTTTATGGCAATGAACAGCGAAAAAACAAACAATTTAATTGCGCCCATGATCTCCCATCACTTTAGATGGGAGTTCGAGGGCCCAAAACAATTTAATATAGAACATGATGTAGTAAATTCAACATTATTACTTTCTACAGAGGTAGTGGTTCAACAAAAAAAATCACTCAAAGAGCAGGACATACAGTATGACATTTTGGGGATCACAAATAACCCCTGTGTAATGTCAAAGGATCTACAGGCCTCTATGCACTGGCCAACGTCATGAGTCCAGCATCACGCTAACAATGAACAAGAATATAGCTGGGAGGTTAGCAAGGACGAAACTACACTGCTGTCTGTTTAATGTTTACCAATAACCACCTGGATAAGCCAAAAGACAAGTGAATGAATATTCTGTAAATTGTTGAAAACTTTTTGGCCTAAATGCTGAATGTTATGCTAAGAGAAAACCAATCATGGCATTCCAACACAAGAACCTCATCCCAACTGTGAAGCACAGTGTCAGCGGCAGTGTTATGGCTAGCATCTGTTTTTCTGCCTTGGGATCAGAACCACTTTCCATCATTGATGGAACTATGAATTCTGGAATCTACCATAAAATTGCTACAGCTGATTATCAGGGTATCTATCTGTGACCTGAAGCTTAAACGAAGGTGGGTTTTGCATCCAGACAACAACCCCAAACACGCAAGGAAATCTACAGAAAAATTGTTGTGGCAGAAGAAGTTTCACATTTTAGAAACCTAGGCCTTAACCAATGAAACTATTGTGCCAGGATCTGAAGTTAGGTGTGTAATAAAGAAAAGTCCACCAATATCCATGAGTTCTGTAAGGAGTAATTGTAAAAAAAAATGCCTCCATGCCAATGTGCTGAACTAATAAACAACTTTATAAATGTTTTACTGAAGCCATTGCTGGTCTAGGAGTTACTGAATCATAGAGGTTCACATACTTTTTCAGATACATCAATTTAATTTTGCATAATATTGATCCATAAATGAATGAGAAACATACACTTTTGTGTGTTATCTTATCTACTGGTTTTACTTTATCTTTTATGATTTAGAAATTCAGAAAATTCAAAAGAATTCACAAACGTCCGAGCACCACTTTATGAAGAGCGTGGCCTTCATCAGATTTCTCAAGATTATTATACGTCAGATGGCACCAGTTTGTAGTTAACCAAGGATATGCTCCTGAAACAGTGTGCTTTTATTTGTAATTCTGTTTAATACATATGGAATAGTAACTTCAATAAGCATTTGATGTAGCCAGCTCTTTTCTTCAACTGTTGCAAAGATCGCCCTATTAGAGCTTGCACTACAGAATTTTGTATGCCAGTCTTATGGTGTTTAACATATATAGTTGCTGGAGTCTTTAAACAGCCCAAGGGCTTAATTCAGATTTGATCGCAACAGCAAATTTGTTAGCTAATGCACAAAACCATGTGCACTGCAGGGGGGCAGATATAACATGTGCAGAGAGAATTAGATTTGGGTGGTGGGTTACTTTGTTTCTGTGCAGGGTGAATACTAGCTAATTTATTTTTACACTGCAATTTAGATTTCAGTTTGAACACACCCCACCCAAATCTAACTCTCTCTGCACATGTTATATCTGCCCCCCCCCCTGCAGTGAACATGGGGGGTCATTCCGAGTTGTTCGCTCGCAAGCTGCTTTTAGCAGCTTTGCACACGCTAAGCCGCCGCCTACTGGGAGTGAATCTTAGCTTCTTAAAATTGCGAACGAAAGATTCGCAATATTGCGATAAGACATCTCTGTGCAGTTTCTGAGTAACTCGAGACTTACTCGGCATCTGCGATCAGTTCAGTGCTTGTCGTTCCTGGTTTGACGTCACAAACACACCCAGCGTTCGCCCAGACACTCCTCCGTTTCTCCAGCCACTCCCGCGTTTTTCCCAGAAACGGTAGCGTTTTTTCACACACTCCCATAAAACGTCCAGTTTCCGCCCAGAAACACCCACTTCCTGTCAATCACATTACGATCACCAGAACGAAGAAAAAACCGTGAGTAAAATTCCTAACTGCATAGCAAATTTACTTGGCGCAGTCGCAATGCGGACATTGCGCATGCGCACTAAGCGGAAAATCGCTGCGATGCGAAGAAATTTACAGAGCGAACAACTCGGAATGACCCCCATGGTTTTGCCCATTAGCTAACAAATTTGTTACTGTGATCAGATCGGAATTAGGCCACATGATAGGACCGTGGTCGACGGACTGATGTTTAATGACCATAAGTATAACTTTTCCTGATGATATTCAATGACATAAAAAGCATATGCCTATGATTATTGCCTTTGTAGATATTAAGCATTATTGGATATAAGCCATTTTCCTCCAGACCTTAAAGTGACCATTTGATTAATAATGTTAAAAATAAATTAATTACATTTTTTTTTAACACTAATGGAGTGCCTTTAATTATTATTTTTTTCTACATTTTCTGGACCATAAGGAACAGACTGTAAGGAGCACCACATATTTGGGAGAGAGCAATTGTTAAAAAAAACCTCTCTCTCTTTCTTTCTTTCTCTCTCTCTCTCTCTCTCTATATATATATATATATATTTACACATATTCTATAGCAACAATGTACAATGTTACACTACAGTTATAATGAAATTATTTCTCACTGCATGCACTATAGAAGGTGGACGTTTATATACTTTTTGTATTCGTCTTTATCTATTGTACATTTACTGTATGTATTGAGTAGTAATAAATACACATAGAAACATAAAATTAATGAGAGAAATGAAGTAGCAAAAGGTAAGAGCTGGATAATTAGAGATGAGCAGATAATTAATGTCTACAAGCGTGCACTGATAAGATGAAAGTTGGTCTGCTAGTTTATCACTGTGTGAGCATGCAGCCCTCAGCATGACAAATGCCTAGAATAAAATGTAATTAGGAAGGCATTTATCTTAAAGCAGAAGCATCACCTACCTCGCTCCCGGACAATGACTGCATAAAGGAAGGATGGAAGAAAAGGGACAGTAAGTTGCTGGTGAATAATAATGTCAGTCGTACAGTCAGTACAGATGAGCGACAAATAACAAAATGGACCGTAATGTATTCTTCACCTGGTCAGTGATGTGAATGCACAATCTAGCTGTGACAAAACACACATAAAATGGATGGGTAGACTAGTTCTGGATCACTGCCTCCAGTGATGGACTGGATGGCTTTTGAGCTGAAGTATTTCACAGATGTAAAGTCAACTTTCACTGATTGAAACATTAGATCAATTCACTTAGGACTAAGCTCTTGGGGCACTCTACACCTTATCTGGCTTTATACAACATTCTGCAACATTTTTAAAAGATCAGAGCTGGGATGTACGGAATCCAAATTGTATGAGATCCTTTCCATGAAAGACTGTACTAAATATGAACCATAATGTGCATAGTAAAATCTCAGAGAAATCAGAATTCAAATACTGGTGGCCAAATCTTAAGAACTTGACCGTGCTCAAATTTTGCTGAAGTTTTTTATTTTAAAAGGGAAAGAGTTTACTCATACTTACGTGTTCCTTCTTCTGTGACCATTCCAAGCCCTTCCGCTTTGTTTTGTCTTTCAAATGCATTCAAGTCCAGAACACTGTAGAAAGAATCAGAATGAGAATCAGCCTGAAATCAACCTATATCTCTCACAGCGCTTTGTACTGTTAGTCAAGACTAATGTGCAGGGCTTGTGCTTGGTGCACCATGTGGGGTAAGAGCGTGGGCATTTCAGTCCATTACTCAGCCTTGTAATGTCAGCCACAGTGACAAGCTTCGTATTGCATTGTATCGTATGCTTAGTGATTGACAATAATAGCACTACTTTATTCCAAGGCCAAAGTAAAGTACAGTATATATCTCCATGGAGAAATGATAGAAGAAAAACGTACTTACCTGCATGACATCATCAGGCCAGACAAACTCTGGAAAAAGCCTGCATCTTTTTTCTCTTTTAGGTAGTCTAACATTTTCTGTAAATACAATAAAACAGGATTTTGCATCTGTTGAACTTGCTTACTGCAATTAAGTTTACTGTACAATGGAAGCATTAATTGCGATTCTTATTTTGAGTTAAAAAGTTTGCTTTAATCAGTAAACCAGCTAAAAGGAATTTAGAACAGCCATCTTGCTTACAATGTGAATATGAACATCTTAAATCTAGGTTACATACGATACGTATATCAGTGACGTGTGGTCAGGGTAGGGAAGGTAGGCCGAGCCTCCCCTGTCATACTCCAGTACACTCCAGAGTACTGAGAATAAAAATTACTAAAATAATACAAAGAAGATATTTACAACTTATATATCATATTTGTATTATTCTATTCATCTTTATAGTCAAAACTCACCACCAAATCATATATTTGTGTGTGTAAATCTGGCTCTGAGACTAACCAGTGCCTCACCAGCTACTCACCTCACTGCTGTATATAGCTAATTGATTATATATTGCTAGGACTGTCCTATTTCAGTAACTGGATCTCAGAGCTAGAAAATTAGCAGAAGCATTGAAAGTTTGAGTTTGGCCATGTTGTCTCCTCTTTGCTCACATGCTGTATGTGAAGTGCACTAACCACTGAGCTACTGTTCTAATGGAGAGTCATTCAGACCTTATCGCTCGCTAGAGTTTTTTGCAGCACTGCGATAAGGTCAAAACTGCACATACGTGTGCACCGCAATGCGCAGGCACGTCGCATGGGAACAAAGTGGATCGTTGCTGTGCGATGGGTTTTACAAAGAATCCATTTGCACAGCCGATCGCAAGGAGATTGACAGGCAGAAGTCGTTTGTGGGTGTCAACTGACCATTTTCATTGAGTGGCTGGAAAAACGTAGGCGTGTCCAAGAGTTTGCAGGGCGGGTGTCTGACGTCAATTCCGGCCCCAGACAGGCTGAAGTGATCGCAGCGGCTGAGTAAATTCTGGGCAACTCAGAAACTGCACAAAGTTTTTTTTAGTACTGCTCGGCTGCACATGCGATCGCAAACTTGCACAGCTAAAATACACTCCCCGGTGGGCGGCGACTATGCGAACGCAGGACCGCAAAAACCATCTAGCGAGCGATCAGATCTGAATGACCCACATAAAATCAGTTAAGGGATGCCGGGCTCTGCACATTACCTGTTGCACCACAGTGTTTCCACCATTTAAGATTGCAATTCCAAGCTTTAGGGCTTCCACAACCATAGGGCTCATTTCACCTATGTAAAGAAAAATATACATTTCTCAAAATTTACCAAAATTTGTTTTTAGGGCTAAAGAGGAGTTTCAAGGCACTTATAGCAAATCAATCTAAAGGCAATTCATTATAACTGGGAAAAATGTGCAGAGTTAATTTGACACACAGTATGTGGCACCAAGTGTTGCTTCTGTATTGTACATACACTGTCCTGTTGTTGTCTCAATCATTTTTATTGATAGTTACAAATCTATTCCATACCTCCCAACTGCCCCGATTTTTGCGGGACAGTCCCGTTTTTTGGGGACTGTCCCGCTGTCCCACCCGCGGACCGCAGTGTCCCGCGGTGTGGGAGTGCAGTTGGGAGGCTCCCGTCACTGCTGCATGCGCACAGTGTCTATTCACTGAAGACAGAAGGAGAGGGGTCATGCCAGCAGCTCAGAGAGCGCAGGGTATACCCCCTGAGTGACGAAAATGGGGGGCATGGCTCGCCATTGCGACAACCCGTGAAACCACGCCCCCTTTTCACAGGGCACGCCCCCTTTTCAAAAATGTCCGCGGCTTAGCCGCGCTGATGTCCCTCTTCCACGGGGTTGGACAATGCTGGGAGGTATGCCATTCAATAAACCATTCATGACTCCTAGATTCAAGTACGACTCTCTACCCATATAGATTTACCACATAGATTTATTACAAATAGGATGGTGCTGGTATGTGTCAGGAGTTTTATGCTTTGTTCTTTTCAGAATAGCATGAAAGCATTTGTTCCTCACAGAGAGAAAAGGAGGTCTAACATTTACTAATCTAGTAATAGTAGGCAACGTCCAGCACTCCAGCTACTGTGGAACTACACATCCCAACGTGCCCTGCTTCAGTTTTGCTGTTAGGGTATATAAAAAGTTGTCAGGGCATACTGGGATGTGTAGTTCCACAGCAGCTGGAAAGATTGATGTTGCCTACCGCTGGGTTAAACTAGAAGGGATACGGTCGTTAGGTCGACAGTTATTAGGTTGACCACTGAAGTTCGACATGGGCATTAGGTTGACATGCATTAGGCCGACATGTACTAGGTCGACAGTTCAAAAGGTCGACATGAGTTTTTCACTTTTTTTTTTTCAATTGTTGGACTTTTTCATACTTTACGATCCACATGGACTACAACTGGGAATGGTAGCCTTGCACGAAGAATGGCGAGCAAAGCGAGCCATGCGAGGGGACACGGTGCACTAATTGGGGTTCCCCGTCACTTTACGAAGATAACACCAAAAAAAGTCCGAAAAACCATGTCGACCTATTGTCCCTGTCGCCCTAATGCATGTCGACCTTCCATGGTCGACCTAATGACTGTCGGTGCACTAATTGGGGTTCTCTGTCACTTCACGAAGAAAACGACACCCAAAAAAGTCCAAAAACTCATGTTGACCGTTTCACCTGCCGACCTAGTACATGTCGACCTAATGCCCATGTCGACCAAGTGCATGTCGCCCTAATGCCCATGTCGACCTTTAGTGGTCAACCTAATGACTGTCGACCTAAGTTGTGTCGACCCAACGACCCGTACCCAACTAGAGAATAGCATGAACAGAAAATTACCATTGGATGACCTACTTTGGATGCCAGACAGAGTGAGACCAAAGTTATCCCCAGAGCTATCACCGACTCTCCATATGCCTGAGATAAAATAACTAGTACAGAGGAACCATTACCACCTCACCTCCAACCTTCCAGGAAAGGATTGCGCAGACTGATGCCAAATATACACCTAATTAACATGCACATCACCCAGGAGAATTTATTGAGAACTTATGTCTTTCACTGAAATTCAAAATATTTTCAAATGAGTTTTGCACCCAGATAAGTACAGTACACCTTCCTGCTTAGTGACATCGAATATGCCAATCAAACTGGTTGAACTGCATACTACTTTTATGGAGGAAGAGTAGAAGGAAATACTTAGGGGGAATCCTATTCAGCACCCAAGCTCGCTCCCCTTCTTAGTGCCCAACTCACAGATTGTTGCACAAAGGTCAACGAGGCTGTGAACAAAAATACACAATACGGCAGTATCGGAAGTGCGGCATAGCACCGAACTTACACATAGCGTGGAATAGGATTGATCCCATAGTATTTGCCACTGCATATTTAAATGTAAATATTATACTGTACCTAAATGTTTAGGTGTACTTTACATACAGCAAATTGCATGAGATGTTGCCTTATTTTTGAATTGTCCAGTGAGGAAACAGTCATGGATAGTTTTTACTTAATTAAACAAATAATGGGATCCCCTATCATGGGGGAATAATGAGCTGTCTTCCATCATACGTTAAACATGGAGTTGGGTATAACCTCATAGCAACCATAGAATCCATACCTTATTATTTAACCAAAATAATAGCAAAAACAAAACAAAAAAATAAAAATAAATATCACTGGGCTTAAATTATTAACATCAGCTATTCCACATGGCTTTTAATTCCTTTTCTCGTAGTCCGTAGTGGATACTGGGGTTCTGTACTTTAGTACCATGGGGTATAGATCGGGTCCACTGGAGCCTGGCACATTAAAACCATTAGTGTGTGTATGTGTGTGCTGGCTCCTCCCCTCTATGCCCCTCCTATCAGACTCAGTTAAGGCAACTATGCCCGATAAAACGGACATACCACGAGAGAAGGAATAAATACAACAGCGGTGAGGCAACGAGGCAACACACAACCATAACCAATGAGAGGGCGCTAACCAGAACAGAGTATAGCAACACCAACCCAACCAGGATAGCACAGCTATCCCAACATCATAACGGGACCGCAACGGTGGACCAACCAAATATTTAAGTAAGCAGGAATCAAAGCACTGAGGCGGGCGCCCAGTATCCACTACGGACTATGAGAAAAGGAATTACTGGTAGGTATCAAATTCCTATTTTCTCTAACATCCTAGTGGATACTGGGGTGCTGTACTTTAGTACCATGGGGAAGTCCCAAAGCTCCCAAACGGGTGGGAGAGTGCTGAGACCCCTGTAAAACCGCCTGACTAAACTGAAGGCCATCCTTGGCCAAGGTGTCAAACCGATAGAATTTCACAAAGGTGTTCGAACCAGACCAAGTAGCAGCTCGACACAACTGTAAGGCCGAGACACCGCGGGCAGCCGCCCAGGAAGAGTCCACAGACCTCGTCGAGTGGGCCCGAATTGACGTCGGCAAAGGCAGAGCCGCAGAAGTATAGGTCTGTTGAATGGTCAACCTGAGCCAACGAACAATTGATTGCTTAAAAGCCAGACGACCAATCTTTGTGGCATCATAAAGGACAAATAGCGAATCAGACTTACGAGCCATCCTTTTGACATAAACCTTCAGAGCCCTCACTACATCCAAGGACTCTGGCCCAATGGAAGCATCAGACAACACCAGGACCACCACAAAAAATAGATACACCTGGCGCCAATATCTTCAAAGTAATTTGCAGCTAGTCTCGGGGGATTAAGTTCCAAATACCCCAAATGTAAAAGCAGACAAAAAAGAAAGAATTGAGACAGCGCTTTTTACTTTGAAAAATATATATTTTTATATATAAAACATATTATTTTTTAATATCATATATGAATACCGGCCAGTATCCTTATTTAAAACAATTAATTATACAACTAAAAACAAAAATGACAAACTGACAGAAAATAGAAACCACTTAGTATTTCTTGTGGCTACCAATTTCAACACTCTATTAGCTATAACACAATTTGCCTATAAATCAATCTATCCTCTATGGAGACAATTTCATATATATATTATCCAAGTTGCAGTCCCACTGTAGTTATTTCCAGCACAGTTCTCATAAATGCAGCATGCAAGTAATCAATCAGATTCAATCAAACAGTCCTGTAAGCATGCTCAGGAACTAGTAGATTATTAATATATGTTAGTAGAAAGCAGATTCTCCAAAGCAGTGATGAAATGGGACTAGGGCTTGTTAGTATGGGTTAGAGCTTCCCAATACTTTTAGAAACCATGCACATAATAACTGATGTTGTTGTGTAGCAGGTCTTTTAGGTGCACCATGCAAAGCACCAATTACCTCTCACCAGCAACTTCTCTCACTTGAGGAGCTTTGCTTGTGCTCCAAAGCTGCTGTGTGGAGTCCGTTGTATTTCCCCCTTAGCACTGGGGTGTATTTGGATACAGCCGGCCGGCTTTCAAACAATGCTGCAGGAGTATTTTCTCTCCCAAGGTGTTTCTGCACGTGACACCAGGACCACAATGGGCTGAATGACATGAAAAGCTAAAACCACTTTCAGCAAAAACCGAGGACGGGTCCTGAGTTCCGCCCTGTCTTCATGAAAAATCAAATAAGGGCTCTTACAGGATAAGGCCCCCAATTGAGATACACGTCTTGCAGACGCCAATGGCAATAATGTCACCATTTTCCAGGTGACAAATTTTAACTCCACCCTATGCAAGGGTTCAAACCAGTCCGATTGAAGAAAAGACAAAACCACAATGAGATCCCACGGAGCTGTGGGAGGTACAAAGGGCGGTTGCATATGAAGTACTCCGTTTAGGAAAGTTTGAACTTCCGGCTACATGGCAAGTTGTTTCTGGAAGAAAACAGAGAGCGCTGAAATCTGGACTTTGATGGAGCCTAAGCATAGGCCCATATCCACTCTCGCTTGCAGGAAAAGTAGAAAACTACCAATTCTAAATTCCACGGGAGACACCTTTCTACTTTCACACCAGGAAACATACTTCTCCAGATACGATGATAATGTTTAGACGTAACCATCTTCCTGGCTTGGACCATGGTGGTAATAACCTGGAGGGAAGACCTTCTCTTGCTAGAATCTCCCTTTCAAATTCCAAGGCGTCAAACATAGCCGCTGTAAGTCTTTATAGACGAACGGACCTTGTTGAAGGAGATCCTTTTGGAGCGGAAGAGGCCATGGATCCTCCAGAATCATGGGTAGGAGGTCCAAGTACCACGCCCGTCGAGGCCAATCCAGGGCAATGAGAATTGCTTGAACGCTTTCCCTTCTTAGTCTTTTTAGAACCCTTGGGATTAGCGGTAGAGGAAACAGGTACACAAAATGGTATCCCCATGGCGTCATCAGCGCATCCACTACCACAACCTGTGGATCCCTTATTCTGGAACAGTAACGGCCTAGCTTCTTGTTGAGATGAGAAGCCATCAGATCTATCTGCGGACAGCCCCACCGGTCAATTAGCTGTTGAAACATCTGGGGATGTAGGCCCCATTCCCTCGTCCTGTCTGCTGAGGAAGTCCGCTTCCCAGTTGTCCAACCCTGGAATGAATATGGCTGAGATGGCCCTTGCAATGGCCATCGCCCAGAGGAGGATCTTTGGCACTTCTCGCATTGCCACTCTGCTTTTTGTTCCCCCTTGTTGGTTTATGTACACCACCGCCGTGGCATTGTCCGATTGAACCTGGATCGGCCGATCCCTCAGGAGATGGGAAGCCTGCAGCAGAGCATTGTAAATTGCCCTGAGTTCCAGGATGTTTATCGGCAGAACCAATTCCCAAACTGACCATCTCCCCTGGAACTGGGCCCCATGGGTCACAGCTCCCCAACCCCGGAGGCTGGCATCCATAGTGAGTAGAATTCGCGAGTGGATATTGAAAGTCCTGCCTTCGACCAGGTGAGGAACTTGCAGCCACCATAAGAGAGATCCGGGCTTTCGGAGATAAGGTCACTTCCTGATGCATGTGCAGTTGAGACCCTGACCATTTGTCCAGCAGATCCAGCTGAATGGCCGGCCATGAAATCTGCCATATTGGATGGCCTCGTAAGCAGCAACCATCCTGCCCAGCAAGCATATGCAAAGATGAATGGACACCTTGCGAGGACGTAGCACTGAGCAAACCATAGCCTGGATAGACAAGGCCTTTTCCATCGAAAATAAACACCCTTTGAGACACTGTATCTAGAATCATTCCCAGGAACTGAAGGTGTTGGGTCGGTTCTAGGTGAGATTTCTGGAAGTTTAAGACCCACCCATGATCCGTAAGCAGGCGAATCGTCAGATCGATGCTGTGCAATAGACGCTCCCTTTATCAAGAGATCGTCCAAGTAGGGGACTATGTTGACTCCCATCATGCACAGTTGAAGCATCATCTCTGCCATGACTTTTGTGAAGACCGTTGGAGCTGTGGATAGGCCAAAGGGCAAGGCCTGAAACTGGAAATGGTCGTACAAGATGGCAAACCTGAGGTAAGCCTAATGAGGGGGCCACATGGGGATGTGTAGGTAAGCATCATTGACATTTAGGGATACCAGCAATTCCCCCTATTCCAGACCGGAGACCACTGCCGGCAGGGATTCCATCTTGAATTTGAACACCCGTAGATACGGGTTTAGAGACTTCAGGTTTAAGATGGGTCGCACTGAACTGTCCGGTTTTGGAATTACAAAAAGACTGGACTAAAAACCCCTGTTTTGTAAGGGAGGAGGTACAAGAACCACCACCCCTGTCTGCAAAAGCTTTTGAACAGCCTCTTACAAGGTAACTTTTGCTGCGGGCAAAACTGGTAAGCTCGATTTGAAAAATCTGTGTGGAGGAAGTGTTTGAAATTCCAGCCAGTAACCTTGGTCAATGAGGTCCCTCACCCTTGGATTCCGGCAGGACTTCGCCCATACATGGGCGAAGTGTTGAAGGCGAACACCCACCTGAAAATCGCCTTGGTGCTGGGTCCAACCGTCACACAAAAGGATCAGCGGCAGGGGATCCGGAGGTCTGGTCCAGGGAGGCAGCAGCTGCCGTTTTACGGGACTTACCACGAGATCCTCTTGGAGTGATGGAGATGCCCCCGCCCTTGCCTCTGAACCTCGCCACACGCAAGGACTGTAAAAAGGGTCCTGTGTAAGAACGTCAAGCAGGTGGCGCAGTAGACGGCAGATAGGTAGACTCACCCGCCGAGGCCTGGGAGATCCATTTATTTAATTTGTCCCCAAACAAGGCATCACCTGTAAAAGGAAAAATTTTTACACCCTTTTTGGAATCAGCGTCCGCTGACCATTGACGTAACCATAAAGCCCTGCGTGCCGAAACAGCCATAGCAGTGGTGCGGCCATTTATCTTACACAGTTCCTTTATAGCCTTGCTCAGAAAATTAGCAGCATCCTGTATGTGCTGTAGCAGAATAATGAGCTCTTCCCAAGGTAGAGAGTCTAAACCAGTGATCTTCAACCCGTAGCTCGCGAGCTACTGGTAGCTCGCCGTAGTATTTTTGGTAGCGCTCAGAGCGCATGGGCTTGGGCTGTCACTGGCACGCCTCCTCCCTTCATTTTTAATATGGTGCCAGCTGTCAGCCAATCAGAGCTCATGGACCGACAGTGGCGGCACCTGATTGGCTGCCGAGCAGAGAGTTTTGATTGGCTCACTTACCGGCACCATATTTTAAATGCCCGCCGCCGGAGACTCTGTCACCCTCACCGCAACAGCTCTCCGGACTTCACAAAAGAGGCGCGCGCTGTGCTCTCCTCCCCTTCCGTCCCTCATACAGGAGGAGCAGCACCAGCGGCAGTAGAAGAAGCCAGCAAGGGTTAGCACTGTGTGGGTCACTGTATCGGACACTGAGGGGGGGCATTTTATCTGGCGCTGCGGGGGTCATTTTAAATGGCACTGCGGGAGGAATTGTATCTGGCACTGGTGGGGGGCATTATTTGTGTATCTGGCACTGCTGGGGGCATTATTTGTGTATCTGGCACTGCTGAGGGGCATTATTTGTATATCTGGCACTGCTGAGGAGCATTATTTGTGTATCTGGCACTGCTGAGGGGCATTATTTGTGTATCTGGCACTACGCGGGGGGGGCATTACTTGTAGTTATGAGGCCGTGCCCACTTTTGTGAGGCCACACCCACTTTCGCAGGAACGCACGCGCATTCGGGGGAGGGGGCAGCTCCTTCAGAGGTTTTATTTTCCGAAAGTAGCTCACACCCCAATTAAGGTTGGAGACCACTGGTCTAAACCATCAATAACAGAATCAGGCCACTTTGGCATCGCCCTGGAAATCCACCAACAAACTATTGTGGGGCGCTGTGCTACACCCGCTGCCGTATAAATTGCTTTGAGAGTGGTCTAAATTTTACGGTCAGCTGGTTCTTTCAGGGATATAGCCCCTGGTACCGGCAGTACCAATTTCTTAGACAGTTTGGACACAGACGTGTCGACCGACGGGGGATTTTCCCAGACCTTCCTGTCCTCAGCGGGGAGGGGAAAAGTAGTTAAAAACCTCTGAGGAATTTTACATTTCTTATCAGGGTTCAACCATGCTTCCCTGACCAGGGAGTTTAATTCCTTAGACATAGGAAACGTGGATGAGGACTTTGGTCTAACATTAACGTACAACTCCTCATCTGGTTCCGACTCCTGATCTGGGATGTGAAGAACCTCTCTGAACAGCAAAAATGAGGGCCTCCACCCCTGGGGACAGAGAGCTGTCCTCATCCATCTCATCATCATCCACATCAGGCTGATCAGAATCAGAATCAGACTGGAGCACCTGTGGCAGTGAGCATTTATGGGAAAGCACAAGAGGGGGCTGAGAAGACTTTCTGGAATCTGCTGCTCTTGTCATAGAATCAATAGACTGTTTTAACACCTGTCTCTCCTTTTTAGCTGCAGCTAATTCTGAATTGACATTCTGAATCATGCATTTAAAATTGTCTAACCAGTCAAGTGCCTGTTAACTGTGTCCCTGTGGAGATAAAGGGGGTCATTCCGAGTTGATTGCACGCTAGCTGTTTTTAGCAGCCGTGCAAATGCATAGTCGCCGCCCACGGGGGAGTGTATTTTCGCTTTGTACTGTAAGTGTGCGATCGCATGTGCAGCCGAGCTCTGCAAAAACATTTTGTGCAGTTTCAGAGTAGGTCTGAACTTACTCAGCCCTTGCGATCACTTCAGTCTTTTTGGTGCCGGAACTGACGTCACACACACGCCCTCCAAACGCCCGGACATACCTGATTTTACCTACCATTCCCAGAAAACGGTCAGTTGCCACCCATAAACGCCCTCTTTCTGTCAATCTCCTTGCGATCGGCTGTGCGAATGGATTCTTCGTTAAATCCATAGCTCAGCAATGATCCGCATTGTACCCGTACGACGCGCGTGCGCATTGTGGTGCATGCGCAGTAGAGACCTGATCGCAGCGCAGTGAAAATCGGCAGCGTGCGATCAACTCAGAATGACCCCCAAGGAGCATTGTTCACATATGAGTGACCCCGCTGAAGACGGGGTAGAGTTATAAGCAGAACACATGTCAACAGACATCTCACAGAACTGTAATACAGCGCAGCCCACTGACCAACACCTCCACACAGACCCTAGAGAGCCCATGGAGTGACACTGAAAAGCGGACACCAGTACACAGAACACAGCAGTGTGTGCTCCCCCTCTCTATGATGCCCTAGTACCAGTACAGAGTCTTGTAGCAGCGTGGGTCTCTGGAGGAGCAGCGTTCATGCAGCCTGGATGAGCCTCAACAGCAGGAAATGGCGCCTTCCCGCCTTTGGTCCCGCTTCGGGAAGCCCCGCCCCCTGTAATGGCGTGCAGTCCCTGATTCATAGATTATACTGGCCATGTTATTAAAACATCAGAATATGTATAACAGTACACACAAAGCCTTTAGTGACAGTGAGCACTGCGGGGCATCTGCCCTGAGCCAGTTTGTCTGTAGCGGGCACCGCAGCTCGTGGCCCGTGACCGCTACGTGACTTGGTACCAAAACTGAACGGGGGACCCGCTAACCGGGACCCCGGTGTAACACTCACTGCACCTGGAACTTCGGCATCTGTTAGAGGGTGGCGGCTGGCTGCTGGTATGGACACACAAACTGACGATGAGTGATCAGCACCTCAGGAGCTCAGTGCCCTGTCAGCTGGGATTACGAACCATTAACCCTCAGGAGGTTGGTTCGGTCCCACGAAGCAGGTAGCCTGGTTGCCAACCAGGGCTACCTGAAAATAACTAACTAAAATAAAAAATAAAGGACACTCTCTGAGGCTACAGAGAAATGCACCAGGCTCCTTGGGCACATTTTTCTAAACTGAGTCTGGTAGGAGGGGCATAGAGGGGAGGAGCCAGCACACACATACACACACTAAAGGTTTTTAAGTGCCAGGCTCCAGTGGACCCGATCTATACCCCATGGTACTAAAGTATAGAACCCCAGTATCCACTAGGATGTTAGAGAAATAATAATATTGTTACAGTAGCATTCTTGGGGCTGAATGTAAGAAAGTCCAAGTTGGCCGGATGTGCAGGTTCCTGGCCGAACACGGATGTTTTTTTTAAAGCAGCAATCATGTACAAGACAAAATCATGCCTTGTACATGATTATAAAAAAGCATCTGAGTTCGGCCGGGAACCTCGCACCTCCGGCCAAATCGGACTTCATTACAACCGGCCGTTAGATGGAAGGTCTCTAGTTTCTCTCTTACACATTTCATCTTTTCAATTTTTCACCACTAGTTACAGATTTTATTAGATGAAGATTTTTTCTTTTTTTAAGTATATAAGTGAAAGGAGAAAATCAAATGGAGGAATAATAAGACTTAAGACAGAGAGTGGGCATTTGGTGGAGGGAGACAAGGCAATAGCAGATCACCTAAATAATTATTTTTGCTCAGTATTTACTACAGAAGAAGGGATGGGGCCACAGTTAAATTGCAAGGACATTCATAAAAATAAGCTAGATGAAAATACATTTACAGAGGAGAAGGTCCTAACAGAACTTTCAAAACTAAAAGTGGATAAATCAATGGGACCAGATGGAATACACCCAAGGATACTCAAAGAGCTAAAAGATGTCCTGGTTACACCTTTAACAGAATTATTTAACCAGTCACTAAATACAGGTGATATTCCAGAGGACTGGAAAAGAGCAAATGTAGTTCCACTGCACAAAAGTGGAAGCAAGGAAGAAGCAAGTAACTACAGACCAGTAAGCCTTACATCAGTAGTAGGGAAAGTAATGGAAAAACTATTAAAAGAAAGAGTAGTGGAATATCTTAAATTAAACAACTTACAGGATCCAAAACAGCATGGATTTACTGGTGGGAGATCATGCCAAACAAATCTTATTGACTTTTTTGACTCTGTGATGGAAAATAATAGATCAAGGGGGAGCTGTAGATGTAGCATATCTAGACTTTAGTAAGGCATTTGACACTGTCCCACATCACAGACTGCTAAATAAACTTGAAAGCCTGGAGGTGGATTATAAATTAGTGAAATGGATAAGAACCTGGTTGCAGGATAGGAAACAGACAGTTGTAGTTAATGGAGTGCAATCTATGGAGGGAAATGTTACCAGTGGAGTACCCCAGGGATCTGTACTTGGTCCAGTTCTCTTTAATATCTTTGTTGGTGACATTGCAGATGGTATTGAAGGGAAGATATGCCTTTTTGCAGATGATACAAAGATATGCAACAGGGTAGACACACCGGGAGGGGTCAAACAAATGATTGATGACCTAGTTAGGCTTGAGAAATGGTCAAGAACGTGGCAACTACAGTTTAATGCTAAAAAATGCAAAATCATGCACTTGGGTCTCAAAAACCCAAAGGCTAAGTATAGTATCAAGGGTACTATAATGGAAACTACTGAGGAGGAAAGAGATTTAGGAGTCACTATTTCAAGTGACTTGAAGGCAGGAAAGCAATGCAACAAAGCAATGAGAAAGGCAAGTCAGATGCTTGGTTGCATAGGGAGAGGAATCAGTAGCAGGAAAAAAGAAGTGATAATGCCACTGTATCGGTCATTGGTAAGGCCCCATCTGGAATACTGTGTCCAGTTCTGGAGACCCTATCTCCAGAAGGATATAAATACATTAGAGAGTGTACAAAGAAGGGCAACTAAAATGGTGCATGGCCTACATCACAAAACTTACCCGGAAAGGCTAAAAGATCTTAACATGTATAGTTTGGAGGAGAGAAGGGAAAGGGGAGACATGATAGAAACTTTCAAATATATAAAGGGTCTTAACAAAGTTCAGGAGGGAAACATTCTTCAAAGGAAAAGAAGCATTAGAACTCGAGGGCATACATTGAGACTGGAGGGGGGGAGGTTCAGGGGAAATTTAAGGAAAAATTACTTCACAGAAAGGGTAGTGGATAAGTGGAATAGCCTCCCATCAGAGGTGGTAGAGGCTAAGACTGTAGGGCAATTTAAACATGCTTGGGACAGGCATATGAATATCCTTACAAAGAATCAAGGTTAAAAAAGGGTTGAGATTGCCTAAAGGATAAAATAAAAAAGGGGCAGACTAGATGGGCCAAGTGGTTCTTATCTGCCGTCAAATTCTATGTTTCTATGTTTCTATGTTAGAATTATTATGATGACAGGAGTATTGCGGTAAATGAATATACCCTACAGATGTGTCCTCGTACATCTAGCCTCAATACACCGCGCAATGGTGGTCATTCTGAGTTGTTCGCTCGTTGCCGATTTTCGCTATGCTGCGATTTGTTGCTAAATGCGCAGGGCGCATGCGATTAGTTATTTTACTAAAAACTTAGTAGATTTACTGTGGATCCTGCGGCGCTTTTCAGTCGCTCTGCTGATCGGTGAGTGATTGACAGGAAAGGGGCGTTTCTGGGTGGTAACTGTGTGTTTTCCGGGAGTGTGCTAAAAAACGCAGGCGTGTCAGGGAAAAACGCGGGAGTGTCTGGAGAAACGGGGGAGTGGCTGGCCGAACGCAGGGTGTGTTTGTGACGTCAAACCAGGAACTAGACGGACTGAGCTGATCGCAATCTAGTAGTAGGTCTGGAGCTACTCAGAAACTGCTTGAAAATATTTATTAGCAGTTCTGCTACTCTTTCGTTCGCTATTCTGCTAAGCTAAGATACACTCCCAGAGGGTGGCGGCCTAGCGTGTGCAATGCTGCTAAAAGCAGCTAGCGAGCGAACAACTCGGAATGAGGGCCCATATGCCTAACATTGGCTGTGTCTTTTTGATAAAAATGAGTCTTGGTGACAAAGGGATGTGGCTTGGACGTATCAGGAGACTGTGCTGATTCACTTGATATCTAACACTTATATATTGTGTGTGACCGAGTCTGCATATGGAGCGCAACAGAACCTGTATTGAAAAAAGCTGTAGCTGCTACATTGCAGCACTTCATATATAGATTCAGAGACTTAGTCATACACGGATATTCAAGTGTCATATATCAAATTAATCAGCACAATCTCCTCTTATGTGCTAGTCACATTGCGTTGGGACTAAGATGCATTTTCGGCAAAAAAAAGACATCCAACGCTAGCAGAGTTTCACAGGAGGTGGTGCACAGAGATGGGCTGTTTTGCCTGACTGCAACAATGATGTATGAGGACATATCTGTATATCAAATCAGGAGTTATCTAACAATTATTATTAAAACCAGTGTTGAAAATGGAGTAAGTTTGGCAAGAGCCATAGATCTGCACTTTATGCTGTTGTTCGCATTTAAAGGTTAGGGGTCACTGCACACTGGCTTAGCTCCTTCAATTACAGACTTCAGCCCACTCGTTCTCAGTTAAAGGAGGACAATACTGATGATTAGTAAATGGTTTATCTATTAAAAAAATGATATTAAAAAACAATAATGAAACACCTGCAGTGGTAATTGGGGAACGTTTCTCAAAACAAAATGATACTCTGCCACCCTATGTACTGTACAGCTAATGGGATAGCAGAAAGGACGGTAATTACCTTTACTTGCACTGATCATCTGTAGCACCATCTCCGCAGCCCCTCTCTCATGCAGACGAGCCTGCTGATACAACGTCTTTTGTTTCTCCATTTCTTTTTCCTGTAAGACAGGGAATGAGATGTGTATTTCTTCTTAACATGCATAAGCTATTCCATACAAAAACTATTAAGAATAGTATAGGCATCATGTTTAAGCTGCTGGGAACTATATTGGAAGGGGGGTTTGAAAAATAACTGTAAATACACTAGAAAAGCAAAGGTGTTCTTTTAGAACATTACGGAGCTCTTACTTCAAATGTTTTTTCTTTTTCCTCATCCTCTTCTTCATTTTGGCAGCTCTGTAAAAGACAAGAGTAGAATGTGAGCCTTACAGCATAGTATAATATACAGTCGCTCTGAGCATCAGGATACTTACAATGATACACTATGACATCATACTCAATATCAAACGTGAGATCAGCTTTTATTCATCTGCGATCTCAAAACATTAATAGATTTTGTCTCAGAACATAAAGTAATTGTGCAACTTTACTGTGGCCCATATTAATTATATTGAATAGCTCAACTTGCATACCACAGTGTGATAGAGGCTAACCCTACTGAATGAAAACCTGAAGTGACGTCACTATCAGCTGCTAGAGCATGCGAGGGATTGTAGTGTTGCAAAATCTGCAGAGCCACATGATGTCTAGGCCTGGTCTGTCTCTATTAAACAAAATTATATCATATATTTATTGATGTTTAAATGCTAACTCCATCCAAAGCCAAACATTAATCTTAACAAAAATATAAACGCTGCAACTGATGCTGAATTGGCCGAAAATCAGGTGTGTGTGCTCCCATATTAGATATATTAGCCCATATAAGTTTTATGCATCTTGCAGCATGCACATTCTCTACCCATCCACTTTCCCTAATACTAGTCATTATTATTGGTATGTATTAGCCAGGGACGTGCGGTGAGCTAAAAGGCACCGCACGTCACTGGTATTAGCACTATAATATACTACGTGCAAACAGTGTCGGACTGTTTACATTGTTCTATATTAAGGGGTATATTCAATTAAGGTTGAAACTGCAGTCTTGTCGAAAAGACGTCAGTTTTCGTTTTTTCCGGGTCGGAAGGGGTTCCGACCTATTCAGTCCTGAGCATTTTTATTCGACAAGTCGGGGAATTCGACTTGTCGAATAGTACATGAATTGGCGGTATAGCTGCCGATTCGCGTACTTCTGAGGGAAACGGGACCAAATTCGGCAGGTTTTGGCCCAATTTCCAACCATCTCAATCAGACTTAAAAAAAAAAGTCGAACTGAGATGAGTAGAGATGAGCGGGTTCGGTTCTCCGAGATCCAAACCCCCCGAACTTCACATGTTTTTCACGGGTCCGAGGCAGCCTCGGATCTTCCAGCCTTGCTCGGTTAACCCGAACGCGGATGAACGTCATCATCCCGCTGACGGATTCTCGCGAGATTCGTATTCTATATAAAGAGCCGCGCGTCGCCGCCATTTTCACTCATGCATTGGAGATTGAACGGAGAGGACGTGGCTGCGTTCTCTCCCTGAAGAGCTCCGTAATCTGTGCTCAGTGTGCTGCAAATATATGTGCTCAGTGTGCTGCAAATATCTGTGCTCAGTGTGCTTGCAAATATCTGTGCTCAGTGTGCTGAAAATATCTACGTTCTCTGCCTGAAAACGCTCCATAGCTGTGCTCAGTGTTCTGCAAATATCTGTGCTCAGTGTGCTTTATTGTGGGGACTGGGGACCACCAGTATATAATCATACTTATAGTAGTACAGTACAGTACAGTAGGCCATTGCTGTATCTTGCAGCTCTGTGTCACTGCCAAGTATCCATTCCATATCTGTGCAGCATTTTTGTGAGCAGTATACTGTATATAGTAATACAGTGCAGCATTTTGGTGACCAACAGTATATACTTGTGTACAGTAGGCCATTGCTGTATCTTGCAGCTCTGTGTCACTGCAAGTATCCATTCCATATCTGTGCTGCATTTTTGTGAGCAGTATATATAGTATTACAGTGCAGCATTTTGGTGACCCAACGCCCTCATTCCGAGTTGTTCGCTCGCAAGCTGCTTTTAGCAGCATTGCACACGCTAAGCCGCCGCCTACTGGGAGTGAATCTTAGCTTAGCAAAATTGCGAACGAAAGATTCTCAAAATTGCGATTAGAAATTTCTAAGCAGTTTCTGAGTAGCTCGACACTTACTCTGCCACTGCGATCAGTTCAGTCAGTTTCGTTCCTGGTTTGACGTCACAAACACACCCAGCGTTCGCCCAGGCACTCCCCCGTTTCTCCAGCCACTCCCGCGTTTTTCCCAGAAACGGCAGCGTTTTTTCACACACTCTCATACAACGGCCAGTTTCCGCCCAGAAACACCCATTTTCTGTCAATCACATTACGATCACCAGAACGAAGAAAAACCCTCGTAATGCCGTGAGTAAAATACCAAACTTCTTAGCAAATTTACTTGGTGCAGTCGCAGTGCGAACATTGCGCATGCGCAATTAGCAGAAAATCGCTGCGATGCTAAGAAAATTACCGAGCGAACAACTCGGAATAAGGGCCATAGTTGTGTACAGTAGGCCATTGCTGTATCTTGCAGCTCTGTGTCACTGCAAGTATCTATTCCATATCTGTGCTGCATTTTTGTGAGCAGTATATATAGTATTACAGTGCAGCATTTTGGTGACCCAACAGTATATAGGGGGTCATTCCGAGTTGTTCGCTCGTTGCCGATTTTCGCTATGCTGTGATTTGTTGCAAATTGCGCATGCGCGAGGCACGCAGGGCGCATGCGCTTAGTTATTTAACACAAAACTTAGCTGTTTTGCTGTGGCTTCTGTGGCGCTTTTCAGTCGCACTGCTGATCGGTGAATGATTGACAGGAAAGGGGCGTTTCTGGGCGGCAACTCAGCGTTTTCCCGGCGTTTGAAAAAACCGCAGGCGTGTCAGGGAAAAACGTGGGAGTGGCTGGAGAAACGGGGGAGTGGCTGGCCAAACGCAGAGCGTGTTTGTGACATCAAACCAGAAACTAAACGGACAGAGCTGATCGCAATCTGTGAGTAGGTCCGGAGCTACTCAGAAACTGCAAAGAATTATTTAGTATCAGTTTTGCTAATTTTTCGTTCGCTATTCTGCTAAGCTAAGATACACTCCCAGAGGGCGGCGGCCTAGCGTGTGCAATGTTGCTAAAAGCAGCTAGCGAGCGAACAACTCGGAATGAGGGCCCTAGTTGTGTACAGTAGGCCATTGCTGTATCTTGCAGCTCTGTGTCACTGCAAGTATCTATTCCATATCTGTGCTGCATTTTTGTGAGCAGTATATATAGTATTACAGTGCAGCATTTTGGTGACCCAACAGTATATAGTTGTGTACAGTAGGCCATAGCTGTATCTTGCAGCTCTGTGTCACTGCAAGTATCCATTCCATATCTGTGCTGCATTTTTTGTGAGCAGTATATAGTAGGACAGTGCAGCATTTTGGTGACCAGCAGTATACATATATAGTACAGTACAGTAGGCCATTGCTGTATCTTGCAGCTCTGTGTCACTTCTAGTATCCTGATCAGTGCTCAATATCTGCTGCATTGTTGTGACCAGTATGTATACTGTACTGTGCGACGTGTGTTATACATCCCGTAATCTGTACTGAGCGATGTGTGAGATACACCTGGGGATTAAACACCCTATATACTGTACTGTGTGATGTGTGAGATACACCTGGGGATTATACACCCTATATTATTATTATTATCCTTTATTTATATGGCGCCACAAGGGTTCTGCAGCACCCAATTACAGAGTACATAAATAATCAAACAGGAAGACAGCAATTTACAGTTGATGACAGTATAGGACAAGTACAGGGTAATACACATAGTTACATCAGCAGATGACACTGGAATAAGTATCGGGTGGCAGAAGACTGCTGGATGTGGTACAGTTGAAGATTAAAGTAAGACAAAGGATAAGCACGAGGGAAGAGGGCCCTGCTCGTGAGAGCTTACAATCTAAAGGGGATGGGTAGACAGACATGGGTGACACAGATGGGATACATAGAGAACGTGGAACAGAGGGTTAGGATGAGATTTGGCTGGGTTTGGTGAAGAAGTGGACCCCCAGAAGGCACAAGTCAATACTTAACATTGCAACATTTTACTGGGCTATGCAGGAGAAAATTAAAAATAGGGAAAAAAAAAAAAAAAAGAATCGATAACTTCTACCGCTTTCAAAAAGGTCAATGGAAACTGAAATAATGGACAACTACCTCATGGAAGCCAGATACAGTATACCATACAGTACTTAGCAGAGTTAGGAATGAGTGCTTATGAAATACAGTAACATTTTGTCATAATATTTCAGAAACTGCATGGCTGGTCTCTTGCACTCTTTTGCTCTAATACACCACCTGCTTTAGGATTTATATTCAAAAACATTATGTCTCCATAATCCCAAAAACGTCAGTCTTCTTGGAAAGTGGTTTGTTCCTTTGTAAGGGAAAGAGAACAAACGTTCTCAAACAAAGGTTTCTCAATTTCTTTTTCCTCTGGGAAGGGATTGTGGATTCGCAGGAATATCTGAGCATTTCTGTAATCAGCAAGCAGCGACTTTCTACAATTGTTTACGAATAATTCCAGTGATTTTGTCATTTTCTTCCAGTGATTTGGACCAATAATACCATTGGTTAGAACAAATAATTCCAGTGATTTTGTCATTTTCTTCCAGTGATTTGGACCAATAATACCATTGATTAGAACGAATAATTCCAGTGATTTTGTCATTTTCTTCCAGTGATTTGGACCAATAATTCCTGTGATATTGAGGTGTTTGTGTCGCTTAGCTTAGCCGTCCAGCGACCACAGTGCACCTCTTTTTCTCTTTTCTTTGCATCATGTGCTGTTTGGGGCCAATTTTTTGAAGTGCCATCCTGTCTGACACTTCCATATATGTCCAGTGGTACTGCCATTTGATATAATTCCCGACATTACTGCCATTTAATTCCAGTGATTTTGTCATTTTCTTCCAGTGATTTGGACCAATAATACCATTGATTAGAACAAATAATTCCTGTGATATTGAGGTGTTTGTGTCGCTTAGCTTAGCCGTCCAGCGACCACAGTGCACCTCTTTTTCTCTTTTCTTTGCATCATGTGCTGTTTGGGGGTCAATTTTTTTAAGTGCCATCCTGTCTGACACTGCAGTGCCACTCCTAGATGGGCCAGGTGTTTGTGCCACCCTCTTGGGTCGCTTTGCTTAGTCATCCAGTGACCTCGGTGCAAATTTTAGGACTAAAAATAGTATTGTGAGGTGTTCAGAATAGACGGGAAATTAGTGGAAATTGTGGTTATTGAGGTTAATAATACTATGGGATCAAAATTACCCCCAATTTCTATGATTTAAGCTGTTTTTGAGGGTTTTTTGAAGAAAAAAAAAAAAAACGCGTCCAAATCCAAAACACGGCCGCGGAACCGAATCCAAAACCAAAACCCGAAAAATTTCCGGTGCACATCTCTAGAGTTGAGGGACCTGAGAGGAGGAGAGGGAGGAGAGCCGCGCTACAGCACAGCGCTGCAGGAGGATGTGTCATAGCCGCCACTCACGGCAGCATCCACCCGGCTCCAGCAAGTGAGGTCCCGCTTGCTGGAGCCGGGTGGACACTGCTGTGAGGTCTGGCGGCTGTGCCACAACCTCCTGCAGCGCTGCTGTCCCCCATCTGCCCGCGGCTCTCCCCCCTCTCCGGTCCCTCATCTCAATTCGACTTTTTTTAAAGTCGAATTGAGATGGGCATTGAATAGCCCTTGTCGGATCCATTCCGACAAATGCATGTCAGAATGGATCCGACCTTAATTGAATATACCCCTAAACCTCATGCTCCATTTAGAGGCCCAAAATTACAGTTTAAATAAGTCGTTCTGTAGAGACTCAACATCCGTTTCAGATTTAATTACCTTACACCAGGCATGTCCAAACTGCGGCCTCCAGCTGTTGAGAAACTACACATCCCAGCATGCCCTGACACAGCATTAGCATTCTCTGACAGCAAAACTGTGTCAGGGCATGCTGGGATGTGTAGTTTCACAACAGCTGGAGGGCCGCAGTTTGGACATGCCTGCCTTACACAGTTTAGTATCATCAGCAAAAATTGACATTGTGCTTTCATTTATAAATATGTTGAACAATAGTGGCCCAAGTACGGACCCTTGTGGTATTCCACTGTATACCGAAGCACAGTTGGAGAACATCCCATTAACCACCACTCTCTGTTCCCTGTTATCCAGCCAATTACTTAACCACGTACAATTCTACTATGAATTTACTACAAAATGTTTACTATAAAAAACAACAGTGCTACATGGCAACCATGGCTTAAATGTTAATTTTTATGAGTAATGATTAGAAATTATTCTAATAAACTATTACATAATCACTTTCCTTCTATCCCCTACCTCTGGAATGTTTCTTTTTCATTTACATCCATTTCAGCCTTAAAAATGTAGCCAACCGCTATAACTTATATACCCTGCATATATTGTGATAAGTGCTGGGGGCAGAATGTGACCCTTTGGGCCTAATTCAGATCTGATCGCAGCAGCAAATTTGTTAGTAGTTGGGCAAAACCATGTGCACTGCAGGGGGGAGGGGCAGATGTAACATATGCAGAGAGAGTTAGATTTGGGTGTGGTGAGTTCAAACTGAAATCTAAATTGCAGTGTAAAAATAAAGCAGACAGTATTTACCCTGCACAGAAACAAAATAACCCACCCAAATCTAACTCTCTCTGCAAATGTTATATCTGCCCCCCCCCCCCCCCCCCCCTGCAGTGCACATGGTTTTGCCCAACTGCTAACAAATGTGCTGCTGCAATCAACTCTGAATTACTCCCTTTGTTCCTCATCATGGAATGCAATTTGTGATCTTAAGAAGATTGGTTAGAGCACAATATAGAAGAACGGGAAAGGATAGGAGAATATTCTCCCAGTTGGTAATGAAGGGTAAAAAGGGTGGTGAGGGTTGAGACCCAGAACACACCTGTAGACATTATATACCACTTTTACACCTCAGCAATAACCTGGGTTATTGGCGGGGTAACCCGGCCATCGACTCTGTTTTAAAGGGTCCCTGAAAACTAACCCGAATCCAGTGAACCGGGAATCCAACCCAGGTAGTGATCAGGGTTGGACCCAGGAAGGACCAGGATAATGGGCCAATGGAAACGGGTGACCCAGGTCATCCGACTCAGCTCCTGTTTAAAGCATAGGGAGAGCTGGATCCTGCGCTCGGACATGATGTCATCTCCAAGTGCCGGCAGAATAGTTAACACTGCACCCATGGGTTACTGAATGGACTGCTGCCACTGTGGATCAAAAATGACTTTTAAACACCAGGAAAAAGGTGAACTTGCTTATACGGGTAGCAACTGTAAACCCCTGAATTCTGACAACTATTCCTTTCTAAAAAGATCCCCTGAGTACGCAGCCATTTTTACCTGTATATGCTTATATTTTATTCTAATTTTTTATGTTTAAATAAATCTGTACGTTTTTACACTATGGTATGTCTCCTTTTATAATTTCATTTGGAGGTGTTGCTGACAGTGATGGGTCTAATGTTTTGAAAACTATCCATGAAAGAAACCAGAGTATCCATACGTTTATCTGAACAACATTTATTGGAGAAACTTTTTTACTAATTTTTTGTGCAATCTATTTTTATTAGGTAGCAAAGAAAACAACAATAATAATACAAAAAGGTGTATTCAGGCCATACACATAAAATCTTCAAATGATGCATATATTTTATAATAATACAATTAAATTCAAGCATTGTATAAATCGTGTGAAGACCTAATAACAGTCATCCATTTAGGCATAAAAACATTAATGGGAAAAAAGGTCCAGGATAAAAACAAAGAAAAGAAAAAAATAATTTGGTCAGAAGTAGCCCAGATGGAGGAAAAAAAAGCTTAAGTTAAAAAAAGTCAGTAAAGGTCAAGAGGGGAAAGAGTAAATGGGATTGTCTTCAAGATCACTCAGGCGGAGCACATGAGGCTCAAGGTGAGCTAAATAATTAGAGGATTCCTTAAATCTCAACCAGGCTTACCACTTGGCAGTGAAGGAGGAAGAGATAAAGTTTAAAAAGGACGTAAGATCCTCCATGGACATGTAAAAATCAATTATCCGGAACCACTGAGGGGGGAGGGGGGGATGACCTCCAAAAACAGGGTATAACTGCTCTAGCTGCATTTATAAGATGTTGAAGCAGTGACTTTTTTAACTGTGAATGGGCATGTTCATCAAATTGAAAAGCCAGAATTCAGGTGTGATAGGGAGTGTGAGACTGGTAATATTTTCTGAGAGAGTGTGGATGTGTCGCCAGAAGTTGGATAGCACTAGACAGAGCCACCAAATATGTAAGGGGGTACCCGGAGATATGCCACACCTCCAGCAGGTACTGGGGAGATTCGGGTTTATGTGATGAAGAACTGTTGGGCACCTATACCAACGAGACAACATCTTATATTGAGTTTCCAATACTTGTACCGTGGAGAAACATAGAATTTGATGGTAGATAAGAACCACTTGGCCCATCTATTCTGCCCCTTTTTTATCCTTTAGGCAATCTCAACCCTTTTTGAACCTTAATTCTTTGTAAGGGTATTCATATCCCAATGATGTTTAAATTGCTCTACAGACTTAGCCTCTACCACCTCTGATGGGAGGCTATTCCACTTATCCACTACCCTTTTTGTGAAGTAATTTTTCCTTAAATTTCCCCTGAAACCTGCCCCCCCCCCACTCCTCCAGTCTCAGTGTATGTCCTTCTTGAGTTCTAATACTTCTCTTTCTTTGAAGAATGTCTCCCTCCTGAACTTTGTTAAGACCCTTGATATATTTGAAAGTTTCTATCATGTCCCCCCTTTTCCCTTCTCTCCTCCAAACTATACATATAAGATCTTTTAGCCTTTCCGGCTATGTAGGCCATTCACCATTTTAGTTGCCCTTCTTTGGACACTCTCTTTTTAAGAAGAATTTTATTGGTCGATTCACAGTGATACATATAAACGGTGTGTTTCATAAGCATAGAACAACATTTTAGTACTAAGATGCACACAACTAGAAAATAACAGTAATCAAGTGAGTAAATCCGTTTTGGTTTTTTTAAAGTGAGACAGCAGAGATAGAGCGAGAAAGGTAAAAGAGTCCTCTAGGTCCATGGTGTGGCCAACCAGCCCAGGGGAGTGAGAGAACGGGAAGAATAGGGACAGGAAAAGAAAGAAACAAGATTGTGGGAAAAAGGGAAAGTAGAAAGAAGAGGGGTGGAGGTCCGAGTGGCGGGATCCGGGCAGCCAACATAAGAATAAGGGTGCGTAGCTTAATCAGTTACCGAATGGGGAGGGGGCATTTTGAGAAGTGAGCCAGAGTGCCCAGATTTTATCAAACGCCCTGGCCGATAATATATTCCATCTTATAAACGTACCAAATATGAGTTATAACGGATTGTAGGGACGGTGGGGAGGGCGACTTCCAGGCCTTTGCTATTTGACATGTCGTGGCAGTAGCCACATGACGTAATAACTTGTTCTGATGTGTAGTCAAAGTCGGAAGATTCAGAGGCAGTAGAAAGTATTTAGGGTCCAGGGGGATTGGGGTGGAGAGTAGGGAAGAAAGAAGTCGGACAACTTCCTTCCATAAAGGTACTAGTTTCGGGCAGGTCCACCAAATATGCATATAAGTCCCCTCAGAAGCACAGCCCCTCCAACAGCCATCCGTAACATCAGGGAACATCGCCTTCAGTCGCGAAGGTACATAGTACCAACGATATACCAATTTATATACATTTTCCCTTATCCTGACACAGATAGAGGTAGAGGACACATTACTCCAAATTTCATCCCATTCATCCTCATCCAAAGTGACACCCAGATCCCTCTCCCAGGCAAATTCTCTGTGATCTCTGGGAGTAGCAGAGCCCCGCAATAGCAAAGCATAGAGATCTGATATCAGACCTTTCGTAGAAGAGCGTCGCCAACATATATTTTCAAGCGTGGTGAGAGGCCTAGAAGAGAGAGTGGTATGAACCCCGGAGTGAAAGTGTCTAAGTTGGAGGTAGCGGAAAAATTCACTATGAGGGAGAGAGTATTGTGTCTGAATCTGGATAAACGGAGGAAAGGGTGTAGTAGAGGCAATGTCATTAAGAAAGGCAACGTTTCCCTGTTTCCAGAGTGAGAAAGCCGATTTAGCCATTCCAGGAGGGAAGGCAGGGTTATGGAACAGTGGTATGAGGGGGGATGGGTTAGGGGCCAGTTGATGTTTCCTCACCGCAAAATCCCAAACGTATAAAGAACGGGCCACCACTGGGTGAGATGAGGTGGCACGAGGGCGGGCGGTTCTCGGAAGCCACAAGAGGGAAGAGAGCGTGGAGAGTCCCAGCTCGCCGGCTTCGATAGCTATCCACACCTTGTCCGCCCCCGGGCCACACCACTGAACACAGGATGCCATCTGGGCTGCGTGGTAATAGTATTTGAAATTGGGTATACCTAAACCTCCGCTCCAGGAAGGTCGTTGTAGCAGCGAAAGTTTAATTCTAAGATGTTTATTGGCCCAAATAAAACGAGAAGTTTGATATTGCAAAAATGTAAAAACATAGGGGGGGACATAGATCGGGAGCGTTTGAAAAAGATAAATGAGTCTGGGAAGAACATTCATCTTTACAGAATTGGCATGTCCAATCCATGAAATAATATAGGAGGACCAAGTTTGGAAGTCAGAACGAATTCGGTCCAAAAGACGTGGAAAATTCGCCTGAAAGAGTTGATGATGTCTGCGGGTTAGATAAATACCTAGGTATTTGAGTTTTCGGTTATGCCAGGAGAATGGAAATGTTGATTCAAGTTGTGACCTAGATGCAGGGGTAATGTAAAAATCAAGAACCTCTGTCTTAGTAGCGTTAATCTTATAACCCGAGTATTGCGAATAGAGGTAAATCTCAGAGAGGAGAGGAGAGAGTGATGTCGGGTTTGAAAGAGAAACCAGTACATCGTCAGCATAAAGTGCAATTTTGTGTTCCGTGCGGCCAATTTTAATCCCTGTAATATTCGGATTGAGACGAACCCTGGCCGCTAGTGGCTCCATGACAAGGGCAAAAATCAAGGGCGAGAGTGGGCATCCCTGTCTAGTACCGTTAGATATCTCAAAACTTGAAGAAGTGACCCCGTTGACAGAGACCCGCGCTGAGGAATTGCGATACAATGCTGAGACACCATCATAAAACTTACCAGAAAAGCCCATGCGTTGGAGGACCGAGAAGGCGAAGGGCCACGAAATGCGATCAAACGCCTTCTCCGCATCCAGGGCTAGCAACAGGGAAGAGGACTTTTGTTGGTGGATAGAGTGGATAGTATCAATGGCCCTTCTGGTGTTATCGGAGGCCTGTTGGCCTGGAATAAATCCAACCTGATCGGGATGTACCAGTTCGGGGAGAAGAGGGGCCAGTCTCAAAGCTAGGATTTTTGCATACATTTTTAAGTCGACATTGAGCAATGAGATGGGCCTATAATTACCGCATTGAGCGGGGTCTCTGTCAGGCTTAGGGATCACGACTATATCAGCTTGAGTAGTCGCCGGAGCAAAAGATGTGCCCCCCAATATCTGATTAAAGAGGGCGGTAAGGTGAGGGGCCAATATTTTAGCAAAGTGTTTATAGTAGTGTGCCGTGAAACCGCCAGGGCCAGGAGCGGCTGAGGACCGCATGGATTTTAAGCTTTCTTTGGACACTCTCTAATATATTTATATCCTTCTGGAGATATGGTCTCCAGAACTGGACACAGTATTCCAGATGGGACTGTACCAATGACCTATACAGTGGCACTATCACTTCTTTTTTTCTTGCTACTGATTCCTCTCCCTATGCAACCAAGCATCTGACTTGCTTTTCTCATTGCTTTGTTGCATTGCTTTCCTGCCTTCAAGTCACTTGAAATAGTGACTCCTAAATCCCTTTCCTCCTCAGTAGTTTCCATTATAGTACCCTTGATACTATATTTAGCCTTTGGGTTTTTGAGACCAAAGTGCATGATTTTGCATTTTTTAGCATTAGACTGTAGTTGCCTCGTTCTTGACAATTTCTCAAGCCTACTTAGGTCATCAATCATTTGTTTTACACCTCCCGGTGTGTCTACCCTGTTGCATATCTTTGTATCATCTGTAAAAAAGGCATACTTTCCCTTCAATCCCATTTGCAATGTCACCAACAAAGATATTAAAGAGAACTGGACCAAGTACTGATCCCTGGGGTACTCCACTGGTAACATTTCCCTCCAAAGATTGCACTCCATTTACTACAACTGTCTGTTTCCTATCCTGCAACCAGGTTCTCATCCATTTAACGGTTTTATAATCCACCCCCATGCTTTCAAGTTTATTTAGCAGTTTGTGATGTGGGAGAGTGTCAAATGCCTTACTAAAGTCTAGATATGCTACATCTACAGCTCCCCCTTGATCTATTATTTTCGTCACAGAGTAAAAAAAGTCAATAAGATTTGTTTGACATGATCTCCCACCAGTAAATCCATGCTGTTTTGGATCCTGTAAGTTGTTTAAGATATTCCACAATTCTTATTTTAATCGTTTTTCCATTACTTTCCCCTACTACTGATGTAAGGCTTACTGGTCTGTAGTTACTTGCTTCTTCCTTGCTTCCACTTTTGTGCAGTGGAACTACATTTGCTCTTTTCCAGTCCTCTGGAATGGCACCTGTATTTAGTGACTGGTTAAATAATTATGTTAAAGCACATCTTTTAGCTCTGAGTATCCTGGGTTGTATCCCATCTGGCCCCATTGATTTATCCACTTTTAGTTTTGAAAGTTCTGTTAGGACCTTCTCCTCTGTAAATGTACTTTCATCTACCTTATTTTTAAGAATGTCCCTGCAACTTAACTGTGGCCCCTTCCCTTCTCCTTCTGTAGTAAATACTGAGCAAAAATAATTATTTAGGTGATCTGCTATTTCCTTGTCTCCCTCCACCAAATGCTCACTCTCTGTCTTAAGTCTTATTATTCCTCCATTTGATATTCTCCTTTCACTTATATACTTAAAAAAAAGTTTTGCACTCTTTTATCTACTGACTGGGCCATTTTCTCCTCAGCTTCTGCCTTTGCACGTCTGATCACTTCCTTAGCATCCTTCCGTCTGTCAAGATACACCTCTTTGTCGTTATTGTTTTGAGTCTGTTTGTATTTCCTAAAAGCCATCTTTTTTTGCTTTCACGTTGATACTTCTTTTGTGAACCACACTGGCTTCCTTTTCCTGGTGCTTTTCCTAACCCTTTTGATACAAAGGTCTGTTGCCCTTAGTATTAGGAGTCTTTTTTTTATCCAAATGAATGACTATTTATCCATTTATACATTGGAGGAGGACAGTATTGCCATATTAGTGACTATTGGCGTTTTCTTTTTTTTTTTAAATTCTTTATAGCATTTAACCATTTGAATTTATTAGTTTAAATCTTCTTGACTACAGGAGTAATTATTGATTAAAACCTGATAACTGGTTGTATTATACCCTAGTGATAGAGGGGTATGGGAATCAAGGTCGACACCAATTAGGTCGACACCACTTGGGTTGACACCAATTGGTCGACACACCTTATGTCAACGCCTGAAATAGGTCGACATGGACAAAAGGTCGACATGAACAAGGTCGACATGAGTTTTTCATGTTTTTTGTGTCGTTTTCTCTGTAATGTGACTGCGGACCCCAATTAGTGCACCGTGTCCCCTCGCATGGCTCGCTTTGCTCGCCATGCTTCGGGCAAGGTGCCTTGCTGCGCTCGGCACAGGTTACCGTTCCCAGTTGTAGTCCACGTGGGGTGTAAACTATGAAAAAGTTTAAAAAAAATATAATAAAAGTGAAAAACTCATGGCAACCTTGTTCATGTCGACCTTTTGTCCATGTTGACCTATTTCAGGTGTCAACCTAAGTTGTGTTGACCAATTGTGTAGATCTGCGTCAGAATCCATGCCCCCATTTTCTTATAACGCAGCCTGTCACTGCCCATAAATGGGGTACTGCGACTGTCACCGCATCCACAGATTTGCACATGTGCAGTGCAGATCAAAAGCTGTGCATAAACATTGCAATTATGTACATCTACGAATGAGGCCCTGAAATATCTTTTAAGTCCTTTCTATGCTGGTCTAGTGTATGTGAATGATCTACCGGGAATTTATTGCATCTCAGTATTTCCATGTACAGTATATTAGAAATAACGCTCCCCCACCTGAGTTTCAGGAAACCCTCTGCTTACGTAAGTTTCTAACTCTGAAAAAGAGAAAACTGCTTGCGTGAAAGCTACACAATGACACCGACCTCGCTCAATCTAAGCAGCCACACTATTCTTTGTCTGCAAAGTACCAGAAAAGAAAATCATTGTTTCTGTAATGTACTTTACTTTTGTTACAGATGTTTTCTTCTTAAATGGTAAACTCGTTTTAACAAAAGATAACAAAAAAAATGCCTGCCAAAGAGACAAAACATATTTCTTATTTTCAATCACAACAATCATGAAAACAGCAATCAGTGTAGCAAGTAAACACTGACCACAAAACATCACAAGCTCGGATAAGCTAAGCTTAAAGCAGCTTATCTGTAGTGCGGGTGTTCAAATGTCATTTAATCAGATATAGACAAATGCCAAAAAAAACCTCCAAAAGACAGAACAGCCTCAACATGTTGGTGCTTTGGTCACAATATTTTGCAGATGCATGTTGTAAGCAGATGGTTATCATATTAGACGGGAACTGCTTGTCCTTCTCTAAACTTTGATACACCGCCTCAATGTATTGCAACGTTGGTGGTTTCATTGGCAAACAGATGTTGATTGCGTTAGGCTGTGGTTACCAGTTATCCTACTATGGTTACCAGTAACCTACCCCACCTCTATGAGAGTCTTCCAAAAATAATTATTTTATACTGTTCTTGGATTATTGAATAAAGTGAGAAACTGACTTATTTTAAGCATAAACAGCAGTGAGGTTATGTGATTCAAACTACAGTACTTCACAATAAAAATGATCTAAGTTTGGGGCTTCCAGTGTTGGGTTGGATATTTAGGTCTCGACGGGTACACTTGAACCAGATAACTGGTATGGTCAGATCACATCCCCACTGTGAGTCAGTTGAGTGGTTTAAAGAAATAAAATAAAAAAATAAAAACTTTAGGGCTGTTTGATATGCATGGAACCAAATCTCCAGTTTCAGGCTGGATATATCATAGCAAAATCTCTCCATACATTAAGTATAAAGTGCATCTGTAACATGCTCTGTGCCAAGATCTTATCGGCTGTTTGCTGCAACAATGCTATGACTTATTACAAAGAAAAGAATAATATTTTAACAATCGGGTACTACTGGCTGCCAGGAGTTAACAGAAGGTAATTGTTCTTTCGGAATACACCAGACAGTGTTATTGCAATCATGAAACTCTTTGGAGCCTGAAGAACAGTTAATTTAACACTACAACTGGTGTATACGGGATGTAGTCAGGTGACCGGCGGTTGGCATACTGACGTCGAGATCCCAGCCCCCAGGATGTCGGCAGCAGGCCCAGGGCTATTCCCACTCATGGGGGTCCACAACACCCACAGAGTGGGAATAGAACCTGTGGCAAGCGCAGCGAGCCTGCAGCGTGGCTTCATTGCGCTTGCTCCCCTGCCGGCATCCTGGCGGCCGGGATCCCGGCATCAGTATGCTGACCACTGGGATCCTGTCCACCGGTCACCCGACCCCAACCCATGTATACACGTAAACTGGGAGAAAGCTTGTCACTATACCTCTGCATGTTCTACTGGCTTACAAATACTTGAGACTCAGTATAAGCTTTTAACAAGGTGGTACAGTTGTCCAGTCAAGTTGCATAAGGTCTTTCCTAATGTGTCCCCTCTGTGTTGGTGCTGTGGCAAAGACAAAAGGTACTCTGATCCACATATGGTGGGACTGCCACCTAATTACCCCTTTTTAGACTAAAATCATAGCGCTATCATCTGAAATTCTGTGTTTTCAGGTCCCGACTACAGTGGACTTTTGGTTGCTTTTGTATTCGGACTTACCTATTTCCTTAAACATAAGAACAATGCAACCAAGAACAGTCCTTCCAGTTTGTTGGCATTCAGTGGTGGACCCCTCAAATTTGGGAGTGGTGCCAACAATTGGACATTATATGAACATGGTGGACATTTTTCACATGGCCCTAGAGAAGCACGCCGATTTTGTTACCACTTGTCTTTGCTGCACGGAATTTAAGTCTTCATCATGCAAAGTCCTAGTAACGCCGCACCAGAAGTTGATATATCACTGGATGGTATGCTTTTAGTGTACTAAATGTTGCTGTAATTCGATTGATGATACTGAGAAAATAGCTCCCAAGCACTGCAGCCAGAGTGGCCTAGGAGACTAATAACCCTGTTACATCAATGGCAATGTTAGTGTGGTCCCAGTTCAAATCCCCTGTAGGTTTTCATTTAGCTCTGTGGATTTTGCACTCTGCTAGATTATGAAATTGAGAAATAGATGTCCAATTTACTCTAGACTGTGTAGCTTAGTGGACTAGTAGTTGCTTCTGCACTGGCAATGATGGTGGATTATCTGGTTCAATTCCCATTACAGGCTTCCCTTTAGCCAAGGCCTGTCCAAACAGTGACTCTCCAGCTGTTGTGAAACCACAAGCCCAAGCGTACCTTACCTTACCAACTGGCTGCTGGCAGGGAATGGCGGGACTTGTAGTTTCACTGTAGCTGGAGAGGTTGGCCATGCCTGCCTTAGTTGAAGGCAGGTCAGAGTTGCCTCAGCACCAAAGTTGGGACCTTCAGTGAAGCTGGAGCAATAGTGAAAAGAAAAAATGGTTGGACATGAGTTAATAATAGTTCAAAAATAAACAATGCTTTACTAGAGTTCAAAAGTCACCATTTTACAGTATCTAGATGTAAATGACTCTTATATTAATAATACTTTGTGTTCTTGCCTCTTCATTAATCCATCTTCCCAAAACAGCATAGACCTGAATACTACACATGGGTTTTCATGATAAAATCTGCACTTATATATGATAATAAAATTTTCTCTTAGATTTTTTGGGGGTGTTTAAATTAAATGCATAAAATGTGTAGGAATAACATGGTAGCCCAAAAAGGAAATTGGAAACAGTTTAGAATATCAAAGGATGGGACCCACGCATTAATATTGCTAGGGTGGGGAGATCTCGGCATTAGAACCCCCATCTCTGGACTTCCTAATGACTTCTGTAGTATAAGGTGTTTACAAAAGGGTGCTCATTGTTTTAAAGAGGGCGGAGAATGTGCACATTAAGTACCTTTCCTCATTCTCCGGTTATATTAGTCTTTCTACAGTGCATGTTGATATTGGATAGTGATCACAGTTCCAATAATCACAAAAGAACCTTATCATTAGAGGCTCTCCGCTTTCACACAAGTGCACCCTGGAGTTTATAGAAGCAAGGATGAAATAAGTATTTTCCTCATCATTGGACTCCATAAAGATACCTACAGGGCAGGTGTGTTCTCTATTAATCACCAGATAATAACTTCACTTTCCGTGCTCTCTCCACCATTCCCTGGCTTGTAAAAAATGTCTGCAGTGTTTTACCTGGATGAGGTATTGCTTAATTACATAATAGCATTCCTGGCAAGACTGCACTGTCATGTCGTTCCCCACCCGGGTTTGAGCCATGGCAGCTATAAGCACAGCCTTTTAGCTAGGTTCTTCCTTCAGTCTGAACCTATGCAGTACTTATGACTAGTCCTACTTATCCTTTACAGCATAGGGTTTAATGTGTGGTGGATAAATTAGTACTGAACTGTAAAGCTGGGTACACATTGGAGTGATGTGTACCCAGCAGATATGTCGGCCTGACAGGCCGACATATCGGAACCTGGGTACACATTGAGCGATACTAATGAAGGACGGAACGAACACTGTTCTGTCCTTCATTTGAAAACATGGTGTTGCTAGCGATATTGTCAGGTTTGATGTGCAGCATCAAACCTGACATCACTAACGATCGAATTGAGCGATATGACGAAAAAATATAGAGAAAACCACTTAACCAGCGCTTCTGTTTGTTCAATAGTTCACTTATTCTTCTCAAATCATCCCCATCGTATTGCATATATAACAAAGAGGTGGGAAAGAGAATATAGTGTAATACAATTTTTAATAACAAACAACATAAAAACAATATAATCCAGTGGTCTGTGCAAAAGGCATATTAGACAGGTAGGCTTCTCAGTCAAAATAGATACAATGGAGGTTTACCAGATTTGGTGGAACTGCGGTTTAGACAGTTCAAAAACAGCATATAGGTATGGTGGAAGTCCCGGAAACGTCACTTATAATTGTCCCAACTGCTGATTCCATGCAGGTTCTTCTTCAGGATATTACAACTGAGATACCTCCTTCACCAACGCGTTTCCTCCCCTACTGGGGTCTTTATCAAGGTGTCAGTATGCCTTACTCCTGTTTCTGACGTTATTTAAACTGTCCATATCCAATGAGCTGCCTCCGTGCGCAGCTGTATACATCTAGACATCGTATCAGGAGTTTCTAGAGGAAGAGGAGAATATCGACCACCCACTACCTCCTACTCCTCTATCCCCTAAGAATAAAAATAAAAGGATTCCACCTCAAAGGAGAAACCCCGATGGAAAGAAAGAAAGAGATAATAAGGGTAGATTTAAAGAAGATTATACGGATCCTGCATTAATGCCGCTCACAAGGAGACACAAGGAACATATACATTATGTGGAGAAAGAAAGGAGGACGATGAGTTATCAGGATGATGACAGGGAGAATCAAGATATGAGATGGCGATTAGTACCTCCTAGAAATAGACATCAAAGGGGAGATTTTAATTCATTTAGTCCAAATGTGAGGTTACATAATAGATATAAAGATTTGGAGAATGAGAGCAACCCCTCCTCCTCGTCTTTTTTATCTAGGAGGAGAAGACAATACCCCAGAAGATAAAGTACAGAGGATGCAGAGGGGGAAAGAAAAAGAAATTGGTAAAAAAGAAATTAAAAAAGAAAGGAATCAGGAAACAGTCTAGAAGAAAGGAAAAGCTAGACACAATAACAACACAGACGAGTGATGACAACAATAAAGGGAAAATTAAAATTTTCAACTTGACTGATCATCTATTAGTTAGGGAGGAAATCTCACTTCTAGAAAAAGGACTTAAGTTTGCCCCGTCTGTACCCCTGAATAAGTTTAGCACCTTTATAGACTTGCAAAAGTTTATAAGGAAGCTTACTTTAAAGAATTTTTTTTTGAATAAGGAAATAACTGGTTTGGAAAAGGTGGAGGAAACTCCATTTAAACCCAAGTCTACTTTCAACCCCACCTTTTTGAGGGGGAATTTCCTAGAGACATTTTCAAAATTGGTTGCAGACGATATTAAGGAGATGGAGAATAAATTACTGAAATACAACCTAACGTTTAAAAAACGTCAAGCATTGAAAAGATTACGGGAATGTGAGGATCTAATCATAAAACCATCAGATAAAGGGGGAGGAATCGTCCTCATGACGAGGGATAATTACAACAAGGAGGTCCTCCGACAGCTGAATGATGGGTATACTTATCATAAGTTGAAATCAGACCCCACAGAACACATTCTACATAAGCTTGAAAATCTTGTGGGAGAATTCTCTTCAACCGGAACCTTGACAGATAAAGAACAAAAGTTTCTGCTGAACGAAGAACCAGTCATTCCGGTCCTATACGTTTTGCCTAAGATCCACAAGGATCCCAAAAATCCTCCAGGAAGACCGATAGTTTCTGGTATCGGTTCAGTTACCTCAAATCTATCGGAATTCCTGGACTATTATTTGCAACCCTTAGTTAGCAAATATCCTTCACATCTTAAGGATACCCGAGATCTCCTAAATACATTAGAGGATATCCAATGGGAAGAAGATTACATTATGGTAGGGGCAGATGTACGCTCACTTTATACGATTATTGAGCACCAAAAGGGCCTAGAAGCAGTGACCAAGGCCCTACAGGATAGTGGATTGAATGGACATCTACAAGAGTTTATTAAGAAAGGTGTGTTATTCATCTTAGAAAATAATTAATTTTCCTTCGATGGTACCTTTTACCTTCAAGATGTCGGTACCGCCATGGGCACCAGGTTCGCTCCAAGTTATGCTAATATTTTCATGGGGCAATGGGAGGATGTGACCATCTGGAACCATTGCCCCTATGGAGCAAACCTGGTGTCCTGGAAGAGGTACATAGACAACATCTTTTTTATTTGGAAGGGGAGCGAGGATACTTTGGAGCAATTTTTTAACTATTTGAATTTGAATACAGACAACATTTTTTTAACATTTGAGAGTAGTAAAAAAACTATCAATTTTTTAGACATAACCATTTTTATTGAAAATAATAAAATTAAAACAAAAAGTTTTGTTAAGCCGACTGACTCAGGGGACTACATCAATGCCACCAGTTGCCACCATTTCAATTGGTTAAACTCTATTCCAGATAGTCAGTTTACGCACTTGAAACGCAATTGTACTAATTCTGCACTCTATGAGATTCAAGCGGAAGAGATGAAGTCAAAATTTGAAGCTTCAGGGTACCCAATTGAAAAGATAGAGAGTGCTCGAACTAAAGTGGCAAAGCTTGACCGCAAAGATCTCTTACAACCAAAAAGGAAAGAGGAAAGAGAAAAAGGGTCACAATATGATTGGGCCTTTATTACTTCATTTAATAGTCAGCATAGAACCCTAGAGAAATCCCTCAACAAACATTGGGGGATCTTAAGGAAAGACCCTGTCATTGGTTCAATATTGCCAGAAAGACCCAAGTGCATTTTTAGGAAGGCTCCCAACCTAAAAACAAATCTCGTGAAGAGTGCACTACCTGCTAAGAAACCTATGAGTACCGTAAAATCAAAAGGTTTCTTTCGATGTGGATTATGCATCGGTTGCAAAAATGTATCAAGCAACAGTGGGAAAATAACAGAGGTAGTAATCAATGATAATAACTGCAAAATAACAGATTTTGTAACCTGTAACACTGCCAATGTTATATATGCAATTGAATGCACATGTAATTTATGGTACATAGGTCGAACTTTGAGACCCCTTAAAATTAGGATCAGTGAACACCTAAGAAATATTAAGAAAGCACTTACGACTCATGCGTTGTCGGAACATTTTAGGGTCCACCATAAATGTAGCGTAATGGGAATTAAACGGTTTTGCGGAATCAAACATGTAAAAAACCACTGGAGAAAAAAAGATTTAGCAAGTCAGTTGGCTAAAGCAGAAATGCAAGCCATTTATGAACTAAGCACTTTAAAACCAGGCGGCATAAATGCCGACTTTGAAATAAAATGGTTTTTAAATTAAAGTTTTTTGGTGCTTATTTATGGCTAGTCTAGATCTGATGTTTTTAAGAATGTTTTTTGGACCTGTTGTTCCTAAGATTTGTGTATATTTTAAAGTATTTTAAAACTACTTTTAGATTGTGTCTCCATGACAACAAGCCTGTCCGCCCCGGAAGTGACGCGACGCTTCAGAATCTTTAGATGTTTTATTTTCTATCAAAAAATATAACTATAATTTGAGCAAAGCCACTAGACACTGAGAGAGTTAAAGAATTATTGAAAACGAAGCTCTGGTGAGCGGGCCCGCGACTGTGCTCGGGGATCCGACATCACCATGGCAACCCGCGATACCGGAAGTGATGTAGCGGGAGCACCGTGCGCGGCTGGAGGATGCTGGGACTTGTAGGAAATTTATGTCTAGATGTATACAGCTGCGCATGGAGGCAGCTCATTGGATATGGACAGTTTAAATAACGTCAGAAACAGGAGTAAGGCATACTGACACTTTGATAAAGACCCCAGTAGGGGAGGAAACGCGTTGGTGAAGGAGGTATCTCAGTTGTAATATCCTGAAGGAGAACCTGCATGGAATCAGCAGTTGGGACAATTATAAGTGACGTTTCCGGGACTTCCACCATACCTATATGCTGTTTTTGAACTGTCTAAACCGCAGTTCCACCAAATCTGGTAAACCTCCATTGTATCTATTTTGACTGAGAAGCCTACCTGTCTAATATGCCTTTTGCACAGACCACTAGATTATATTGTTTTTATGTTGTTTGTTATTAAAAATTGTATTACACTATATTCTCTTTTCCACCTCTTTGTTATATATGCAATACGATGGGGATGATTTGAGAAGAATAAGTGAACTATTGAACAAACAGAAGCGCTGGTTAAGTGGTTTTCTCTATATTTTTTTGTTTATGCTTGCACTATTGGTGAGGGGTTAAGGACACCTGTAGGAGTTAACCAGTGACAGGCTGCTTCTTGCGCATGATAAAATTCTTTAATTTCCTTAATATATTTGAGCGATATGACGTTCCGATCCGCCAGATCACATGACATATCGCTCAGTGTGTACGCAGCTTTACACTGCACTTGAGCATTGTTGTTCATACAGAAAGGAAATCACAAATGTAATTTGTTTTCCATGCATACAGTTTTATTTTAAATGCACAGCAGTTTGCCATCCTATCCATTGAGGCTAGTCTGGAGCTCAACAATAAAAGAAGAGAGGAAATAATTTGCCCCAAAGTGATGCACAATTACACGGAGTATGTTAAAACATAACTTTTGATTACATATTCAATTGTATATATTAAAATATAGCGAAATATAAAATTAATACAGATAGGTAAAATAGACAAGAATTGTGATTAAAAATCAATTCTCCGCACAAGATGACTATTGAGTATATACGAAATAAAATTTATATCAAATGACAAAAGACCTTTCCGTGTGCTTTTACTACTGCTTTGCTTTTAATGTCAATTATTGTATACAGTAAGTGTTGTTATTATAAAGTCTCAATTATAAATCCCCATTTAGTGTACAACTTGCAAAGAACAGCTAAGTATCATAAGCCTTACAAGATTTAGGTGTATTAATGTCTCTATCAGGTGTATACGCAAGAGATGGTTCTTTTGCTTAGCGTCACCAAATTTTTAATTGTGTGATCTCCATTATGGATTACCATCCATCATATAACCTACAGTATATAAAATAGGTGCATAAATATCAATAAATCCCTCCATGGTTATATATATAATTTATATGATTGTTATATTATTAAGCACAGTCGTGCTTGCACTGATATCATAATCATCCAGCTGGATTATTGATAATTGTATGTCAAACAATCAGTGTTAAGGATATATACACATTATGATGTCATTAGCATTACTATCCATGTAATGAATGTAATCCCCTTTCAGTTGTGATCAACGGCACCTATGTAGATATTTATATTGTTGGTATAGCCGCCCGAAATGTAAGAGATCTTTATTAAATGTTAAAGGAATGTTCCTTTAAACTGCGGATACATATAATTGTTAGTCTAGTGTATTATTCAAGATGCACACAGCTGGTCCATCCATATGATATTAACAGTAACTATATATTTCCCTTTCTCACATTGGTATTGAGCACAATTGTCACACAATATCAAGCAGACACGAACACACTGGTAGTTAAGCCCTTCCGGGACTGCAAACACATCTTTCACAATCATATTGTTAAACATTTTTGCTCAGTGGTCATCTAAAGTGCATATCTAACCTGACGCACGTTTCGCTACCGCTTTATCAAAGGCGAACCCGATTGTCTCCTGGGTCTCACCTGTGCGACTCGTTTATACATTGTCAAAGTCGAAAAATATTGTAATACATGCCCCATGTACTAACCCCATGCACATGCCCGCTGCGCGTGCACTCGCTCTGCCGTGCTTGCGCATATCCGCAACTTGCGTAACGGAGCTTTCCACGGCCATGCGCCTTGGCGCGTGGTATGCGCATTTACGGTAGGGTTTGTGAATGCATAGAGGGTTATTAGAACATTACATATTTGAGGACTTCCGGTGGGCAGCCCCTGCAACAGGCTGCATTTTAAGTGAGCTCTCTGCTCCTCGCACGCTGGGCGCCTATTACACACTGCTGGCGCCGGGAGCTGTACCCCCATACTGTCACCTAGGGTACTGGAGATAGTGGTGGACAAGTGGACACTGGTCCCGGCTCTCCACCGCCCTGTTACTGCCGGATCTGGAGGGTTTTAGTCGGCGCTCCCGCCCGCGGCCGCCATCTTGGATCGGCTGGGCTCTTTTCCCCCTCTGTCTTCCCCTGCTCCTGGGACCCTGTGAGGCGGCCAGTGTGAGTACTGAAGGCTGTAAACGGCACTGTGGACCTGCAGCTACTGCCCTGCTGTGTGTCACCTCCGGTCTCCCACATCTCAGACCCGCTGGAAGGCTGAGTTTGTCACCCCTGGATACTGCACTCACCATCTTCCGGAAGTCATCAGTCCTGTGGGGACTCCCAGGTACCTCTCAGCTGCTTCTCCTCTACCTGGCCTGATCTCTTTGCCCTCTGCTAAACACACTGCACACGAGGTGGATTTTACGTTCCTTTTTTTTTTTTTTTTCTCTTTTCTCTTGTTTGTCTGCTGGCTTTGACTTTGGCTCCCCCTGCTGGTCAGATACCTGCAGTGTCTGCCTTTTTTTTTTTCTTTCATCTTTTATATAGTGATTAATTTTTTGGTACCACGTCACCTGTTTTGTCATGGATAAATATATGGCCAAGCAACAGAAGGGTGGTAAAGGTAACCAGGCTACTAAAAGTCGTGAAACCAGAGCCTCCACTCCGGTCTCCCAAGGCTCCCCAGCTTCTCCAGATAGAGATAACGTCCTGGCAGGAGTCTCGGATTCGACCAAATATGCATCTGCCTCTGTCGCTAAAGCACAAGAAATTTCTGATATTATCTCCCCGCTGCTTGACAAAAAATTGGCAAGTTTGAAGGAGGCGATTGACTCTACCATGGTGCAAATAAAAGTACATGAAACACGTCTGGATGAGGCAGAACAACGGATCTCAGATCTTGAGGATGATTTGTCCGCTGCAAAAGCACTGATTGATACACATGAAACGTCCCTCGCAACAGTAAACGACAAGTTAGAGAATCTTGAAAACCGAAATCGTCGGAATAACTTACGTCTGATTGGTCTGCCTGAGTCGGTCCGCCAAAAGGATCTCATGGATATGGTCTCCACCTGGCTGCCGCAGGAACTTAATTGCGCACCTGCTTCCGGCTCCTTCCTGATTGAAAGAGTTCATCGCGTTGGACCTGACCGTCGGACTGACCAGCGCAGACCTCGACCTGTTATATTCCGGTTCCTTAATTACACGGATAAAGTTGGTGTCATGGAGGCATACCGCAAAGCTCAAGATCTATCCTATCAAGGGAATCGTTTGATGTTGTTTCAGGACTTCTCTTATCAGGTGGCGATGAAACGCCGTGAATTTTCGCCGGTGTGCAAGTTACTGTTCGAAGCGGGAGTTCGCTTCGCTCTTCTATACCCTGCCAAACTTCGAGTACATCATGACGGCAAACAATTCTTTTTTGATTCAGTGGAACCAGCCAAGACTTTCGTGGCCTCTCTTCCTGCTATCTCTACTGCCGCAGAGTGATTGACTGTCACGCCAGCTAGTATTGTGCAATTGTCCTTATTGCAATTATCATCATGATGTTTCTCGCTGTTTATTTCATCATGTTGTGGTTAACTGTTATTTTATGTCCCGGGCTGTTTCTGATTGACGCCGTTCACGGGATCTTACTTTTGTTCCATCTCATTGCCTGCTTTTTTGCGCTTTCCTTTTTCTCTTTCTTTTCTAGCTCTCTTCACCCCTTTCTCCCTTTTGTTATTCTTTCCTTTTTCCTCCAGCTCCTCTCCCACCTTATTCATATCAGAGGTTTTTATTTGTTTCATGATAGACTGCTCTGGTCTATTGCGTTGGTTCTTATAATGTTACAAAATGGAAGAACTGCAGGACTTATGTCATATGTTATTTTGTTTGTCTTCTTTTGTTTTATGCTGTTGTTGGGGTTGGGCGGTTACACGCGGTCGCACCTTGTAGTTCCCTTGCTTGCTGGGACATGGGGGACTCCTTTCCTTGCTGTATTCAAATTTACTTATTTTACTAAATGTGGTATTGGCTAATCCTATAGACCCTGCTACTTTATCACTGAGTAGAAAAACACATATTAAATTCCTATCCTGGAATGTGGAGGGCTTAAATACCCCTATAAAGAGGAAAAAGGTGTTACAACACCTTAAACGTCTTAAGCCGGACGTAGCGGTACTCCAGGAGACCCATTGGAGGGAGGGTGACAATAATAAATTGTGGGACACTTGGATAGGGGAATTCTTCTCTGCCTCCTTTACGACTAAAAAAAGGGGTGTGATGCTGCTTCTTCATAAGTCTCTGCGTTATGTTGTCCTTGATAAACTGTGTGACTCTGAAGGCAGATTTCTATTTGTTAAACTGCGCATTGAAAACTCAATTTACACGATAGCCACTATATATGCACCCAATGGCCCGAATGGTGCCTTTTTTACCGATCTTTATGTTAAATTACAGGAATGGGCTGAAGGGGCCATCATTTTGGGTGGGGATTTTAATGCTACTTTGGACCCTATGTTAGACAGATCAGGTACCGGGGGGCGGGGTAGCGCGCCATCCGCATTACGATTTTTTATTTCTTCCTTGCAGCTGTCAGACCCGTGGCGTCATCAACATCCTGTGGAAAGGGATTACACCTTTTATTCTCATCCTCACCGCACCTCCACTAGAATTGACTTTTGGCTTTTGCCTACACATTTACTTTCCAGGGTCTCTCAATCTAAGGTGGAAAATATAGTCATCTCCGATCACGCCCCTACCTGGTTCACTTTATCTCTTTCTAATCCCTCAATGACTTCATTTAATTGGAGATTTCCCTCGTATCTGTTTGACTCCCCCGACTTCAAATTAGATTTAGAACGACATTTTCTAAATTATGTGGATGACAATCTACAACACATGGACGACATTAATCTGTTCTGGGCCGCATCAAAACCGGTACTGCGTGGTCATATAATTAATTATGTTGCCCATAAACGGAGAGTACTTAATCAGAGGTATACGGATCTTGGACAGACATTGACTACAGCATATGCAAATATGTTGAGATCTGACACCGCTGAGACTCGCCACACATATTTGACCACTAAACACCTTTATGACACTCTATGTACCGAGCGTGCTCAATGTGTCTTAGATTTTCAAAAACATCGATACTTTAGATGGGGTAATAGGTCAGGCAAATTGCTGGCTAACGTGGTTAGAAGTCAACGCCCCCCATTTACTGTCTCGCGTATTCTCTCAGACGGACAGGTTTTAACTGCTCCCTCAGAAATAACAGATTCTTTTTTGAATTATTTTAAGACATTGTATGCTGCTCCACCGGATCACCCTTCTTTAGGTATGTCCTTCCTCAGATTGGCAGGTTCACCTGTTTTGACAGATGAGGAACATGAATCTCTTACTGCCCCCACCAATGACTTAGAAATTTTATCTGTGATAAAACGCCTAACCAACGGTAAGGCTCCAGGCCCCGATGGCCTATCCGCAGAATATTATAAAATATTGGCTCCACATATCGTCCCTCATTTAGTTGTCCTTTTTAATTCAATTCTTTCTGGCCAAGCCCCACCTCCCTCCTTTACTCAAGCCCGCATTATCCTGATACCCAAACCTGGGAAGGATCCCACTTTCTCTATCGTCCTAGTGGATGCTGGGGTTCCTGAAAGGACCATGGGGAATAGCGGCTCCGCAGGAGACAGGGCACAAAAAGTAAAGCTTTAGGATCAGGTGGTGTGCACTGGCTCCTCCCCCTATGACCCTCCTCCAAGCCAGTTAGATTTTTGTGCCCGGCCGAGAAGGGTGCAATCTAGGTGGCTCTCCTAAAGAGCTGCTTAGGAAAGTTTAGCTTAGGTTTTTTATTTTACAGTGAGTCCTGCTGGCAACAGGATCACTGCAACGAGGGACTTAGGGGAGAAGAAGTGAACTCACCTGCGTGCAGGATGGATTGGCTTCTTGGCTACTGGACATCAGCTCCAGAGGGACGATCACAGGTACAGCCTGGATGGTCACCGGAGCCTTGCCGCCGGCCCCCTTGCAGATGCTGAAGTAAGAAGAGGTCCAGAATCGGCGGCAGAAGACTCCTCAGTCTTCTAAAGGTAGCGCACAGCACTGCAGCTGTGCGCCATTTTCCTCTCAGCACACTTCACACGGCAGTCACTGAGGGTGCAGGGCGCTGGGAGGGGGGCGCCCTGGGAGGCAAATGAATACCTATTTTGGCTAAAAATACCTCACATATAGCCTCCGGAGGCTATATGGAGATATTTAACCCCTGCCAGAATCCGTTAAGAGCGGGAGACGAGGCCGCCGAAAAAGGGGCGGGGCCTATCTCCTCAGCACACAGCGCCATTTTCCCTCACAGAAAGGCTGGAGGGAAGGCTCCCAGGCTCTCCCCTGCACTGCACTACAGAAACAGGGTTAAAACAGAGAGGGGGGGCACTAATTTGGCGATATGCTTATATATATATTAAGATGCTATAAGGGAAAACACTTATATAAGGTTGTCCCTATATAATTATAGCGTTTTTTGGTGTGTGCTGGCAAACTCTCCCTCTGTCTCTCCAAAGGGCTAGTGGGTCCTGTCCTCTATCAGAGCATTCCCTGTGTGTGTGCTGTGTGTCGGTACGTGTGTGTCGACAGGTAGGAGGACGATGTTGGTGAGGAGGCGGAGCAATTGCCTGTAATGGTGATGTCACTCTCTAGGGAGTCGACACCGGAATGGATGGCTTATTTAGGAAATTACGTGATAATGTCAACACGCTGCAAGGTCGGTTGACGACATGAGACGGCCGACAAACAATTAGTACGGTCCAGACGTCTCAAAAACACCGTCAAGGGTTTTAAAACGCCCATTTACTTTAGTCGGTCGACACAGACACAGACAGGGACACTGAATCCAGTGTCGACGGTGAATAAACAAACGTATTCCTTATTAGGGCCACACGTTAAAGGCAATGAAGGAGGTGTTACGTATTTCTGATACTACAAGTACCACAAAAGAGGGTATTATGTGGGATGTGAAAAAACTACCATAGTTTTTCCTGAATCAGATAAATTAAATAAAGTGTGTGATGATGCGTGGGTTCCCCCCGATAGAAAATTATGGGCGGTATACCCTTTCCCGCCAGAAGTTAGGGCGCGTTGGGAAACACCCTTTAAGGTGGATAAGGCGCTCACACGCTTATCAAAACAAGTGGCGGTACCGTCTATAGATAGGGCCGTCCTCAAGGACCAGCTGACAAGGCTGGAAAATATAATAAAAAGTATATACACACATACTGGTGTTATACTGCGGCCAGCGATCGCCTCAGCCTGGATGTGCAGAGCTAGGGTGGCTTGGTCGGATTCCCTGACTAAAAATATTGATACCCTTGACAGGGACAGTATTTTATTGACTATAGAGCATTTCTATATATGCGAGATGCACAGAGGGATATTTGCACTCTGGCATCATGAATAAACGCGATGTCCATAACTGCCAGAAGATGTTATGGACACGACAGTGGTCAGGTGATGCAGATTCCAAACGGCACAGTATGGCCGTATACAGGAAGAGGACTTGTTTGGGGTCGGTCCATCGGACCTGGTGGTCACGGCAACTGCTGGAAAATCCACCGTTTTTTACCCTAAGTCACATCTCTGCAGAAAAAGACACCGTCTTTTCAGCCTCAGTCCTCTCGTCCCTATAAGATCATATCTGCCCAGGGATAGAGGAAAGGGAAGAAGACTGCAGCAGGCAGCCCATTCCCAGGAACAGAAGCGTTCCACCGCGTCTGACAAGTTCTCAGCATGGCGCTGAGACCGTACAGGACCCCTGGATCCTACAAGTAGTATCCCGGGGGTACAGATGGGAATGTCGAGACGTTTCCCCTTCGCAGGCTCCTGAAGTCTGCTTTACCAAGTCTCCCTCCGACAAGGAGGTAGTATGGGAAAAAATTCACAAGCTGTATTCCCAGCAGGTGATAATTAAATTACCCCTCCTACTACAGAAAAGGGGTATTATTCCACACTATATTGTGGTACTGAAGCCAGAAGGCTAGGTGAGACTTATTCTAAAAATTTGTTTTTGAACACTTACAAAGGTTCAAATTAAGATGAAGTCACTCAGAGCAGTGATAACGAACCAGGAATAAGGGGACTATATAGTGTCCCGGGACATCAGGGATGCTTACCTCTATGTCCCAAATTTGCCCTTCTCACTAAGGGTACCTCAGGTTCGTGGTGCAGAACTGTCACTATCAGTTTCAGACGCTGCCGTTTGGATTGTCCACGGCACCCTGGGGTCTTTACCAAGGTAATGGCCGAATTGATGATTCTTCTTCGAAGAAAAGGCGTCTTAATTATCCCTTACTTGGACGATCTCCTGATAGGGGCATAGTCCAGGGAACAGTTGGAGGTCGGAGTAGCACTATCTCGGATACTGCTACAATCAGCACGGGTGGATTCTAAATATTCCAAAATCGCAGCTGATCCCGACGACACGTCTGCTGTGCCTAGGGATGATTCTGGACACAGTCCAGAAAAAGGTGTTTCTCCCGGAAGAGAAAGCCAGGGAGTTATCCGAGCAAGTCAGGAACCTCCTAAAAACAGTGCATCATTGCACAAGGGTCCTGGTAAAAATGGTGGCTTCCTACGAAGCAATTCCATTCGGCAGATTTCACGTAAGAACTTTTCAGTGGGATCTGCTGGACAAATGGTCCGGATCGCATCTTCAGATGCATCAGCGGATAACCCAATATCCAAGGACAAGGGTGTCTCTCCTGTGGTGGTTATAGAGTGCTCATCTTCTAGAGGGCAGCAGATTCGGCATTCAGGATTGGATGCTGGTAACCACGGAGCCCAGCCTGAGAGGCTGGGGAGCAGTCACACAAGGAAAAAATTTCCAGGGAGTGTGATCAAGTATGGAGACTTTTCTCCACATAAATATACTGGAGCTAAGGGTAAATTTATAATGCTCTAAGCTTAGCAAGACCTCTGCTTCAAGGTCAGCCGGTATTGATCCAGTGGGAAAAACATCACGGCAGTCGCCCACGTAAACAGACAGGGCGACACAAGAAGCAGGAAGGCAATGGCAGAAACTGCAAGGACTTTTCGCTGGGCGGAAAATCATGTGATAACACTGTCAGCAGTTTTTCATCCCGGGAATGGAAACTGGGAAGCAGACTTCCTCAGCACGACCTCCACCCGGGAGAGTGGAAACTTCATTGAGAAGTTTTTTCCACATGATTGTAAACCGTTGGGAAATACCAAAGGTGGACATGATGGCGTCCCGTCTGAACAAAAAACGGGACAGGTATTGCGCCAGGTCAAGAGACCCTCAGGCAATAGATGTGGACGTTCTGGTAACACCGTGGGTGTACCAGTCGGTGTATGTGTTCCCTCCTCTGCTTCTCATACCTAAGGTGCTGAGAATTATAAGACGTAGAGGAGTAAGAACTATACTCATGGCTCCGGATTGGCCAAGAAGGACTTGGTACCCGGAACTTCAAGAGATGCTTACAGAGGTCTTATGGCCTCTGCCGCTAAGAAGGGACTTGCTTCAGCAAGTACCATGTCTGTTCCAAGACTTACCGCAGCTGCGTTTGTCGGCATGGCGATGGAAAGCCGGATCCTAAGGGAAAAAAGGCATTCCGGAAGAGGTCATTCCTACCCTGGTCAAAGCCAGAAAGGAGGTGACCGCACAACATTATCACCACGTGTGGCGAAAATATGTTGCGTGGTGTGAGGCCAGGAAGGCCCCACAAAGAAATTTCAACTCGGTCGTTTCCTGCATTTCCTGCAAACAGGAGTGTCTATGGGCCTCAAATTGGGGTCCATTAAGGTTCAAATTCGGCCCTGTAAATTTTCTTCCAGAAAGAATTGGCTTCAGTTCCTGAAGTCCAGAAGTTTGTCAAGGGAGTATTGCATATACAAACCCCTTTTTTGTGCCTCCAGTGGCACTGTGGGATCTCAACGTAGTTCTGGGATTCCTCAAATCACATTGGTTTAAAACCAGTCAAATATGTGGATTTGAAGCATCTCACATAAAAAGTGACCATGCTCTTGGCCCTGGCCTGGACCAGGCGAGTGTCAAATTGGTGGTTTTTTCTCAAAAAAGCCCATATCTGTTTGTCCATTCGGACAGGGCAGAGCTGCGGACTCGTCCCCAGTTCTCTCCCTAAGGTGGTGTCAGTGTTTCACCTGAACCAGCTTATTGTGGTGCCTTGCACCTACTAGGGACTTGGAGGACTCCAAGTTGCTAGGAGTTGTCAGGGCCCTGAAAATATGTTCCAGGACAGCTGGAGTCAGAAAATCTGACTCGCTGTTTATACTGTATGCACCCAACAAGTTGGGTGCGCCTGCTTCTAAGCAGGCGATTGCTCGTTGGATTTGTAACACAATTCAACTTGCACATTCTGAGGCAGGCCTGCCACAGTCTAAATCGGTTAAGGCCCATTCCACAAGGAAGGTGGGCTCATCTTGGGCGGCTGCCCGAGAGGTCTCGGCATTACAACTCTGCCGAGCAGCTACGTGGTCAGGGGAGAACACGTTTGTAAAATTCTACAAATTTGATATCCTGGCAAAAGAGGACCTGGAGTTCTCTCATTCGGTGCTGCAGAGTCATCCGCACTCTCCCGCCCGTTTGGGAGCTTTGGTATAATCCCCATGGTCCTTTCAGGAACCCCAGCATCCACTAGGACGATAGAGAAAATAAGAATTTACTTACCGATAATTCTATTTCTCGGAGTCCGTAGTGGATGCTGGGCGCCCATCCCAAGTGCGGATTATCTGCAATACTTGTACATAGTTACAAAAATCGGGTTATTATTGTTGTGAGCCATCTTTTCAGAGGCTCCGCTGTTATCATACTGTTAACTGGGTTTAGATCACAAGTTGTACGGTGTGATTGGTGTGGCTGGTATGAGTCTTACCCGGGATTCATAATTCCTCCCTTATTGTGTACGCTCGTCCGGGCACAGTACCTAACTGGCTTGGAGGAGGGTCATAGGGGGAGGAGCCAGTGCACACCACCTGATCCTAAAGCTTTACTTTTTGTGCCCTGTCTCCTGCGGAGCCGCTATTCCCCATGGTCCTTTCAGGAACCCCAGCATCCACTACGGACTCCGAGAAATAGAATTATCGGTAAGTAAATTCTTATTTTAATACAGTCCTATCGCCCCATATCTTTACTAAACCAAGATTTAAAACTATTCACTACCTTGCTGGCACAGCGTCTACAGTTACTGCTTCCAAAGTTGCTTCACCATTCCCAATCTGGTTTTGTGAAAGGCAGGTCCTCTGTACATAATATTAGACAAGTGGTCGCTGCTCTCACACAATCCACGACAGTAACTGGGGGAAGTTCTTTATTGGTCAGCTGTGACGCCGATAAAGCCTTTGATCGAGTTTCCTGGAACCATCTACTTAGGCTTTTTCACCTACAAAATTTTGGTTCCTCTTTTGTCCGACTTTTTCGCATGTTATACTCTAGCCCGACCGCGTTTCTCACGGTAAACGGCTTGAACACTGATAGTTTCTCACTCCACAGGGGCACTCGGCAGGGTTGCCCCTTATCTCCCCTACTTTTCGACTTAGCCCTAGATCCCCTTATTAGGCAATTCTACAAAAATACTGACTGGCTAGGCATAAAAATTGGTTCTCATGAGCTTAAGGTTTCGGCCTATGCTGACGACTTGTTATTATATTTTGCTAACCCTCAAGAGGCCTTTCCCAGTTTTTTAAGACTTCTTCATACCTTTGAGTCCATTTCAGGGTTCCAGGTAAATGAATCTAAAACAGAGGCCTTGGCATTACATTCAAAAGCTGTGGAGGGGTGGGATGGCCGATTTCCTTTTAAATGGGCACACTCCTCTTTGAAATATTTGGGACTTAATATCCCGGTGCTTCCGTCTGACCTATATAGGGTTAATTTCCCAACAGTAATCTCTCGCATTATGGCAGATTTTCAATCTTGGAAACACCTCCCGCTTTCATACATTGGCAGATGCCATTTAATTAAAATGATCTCGTTCCCCAGATTGCTTTATCCTATACAAATGCTCCCTTTGATGCTTAAGGATTCAGACATTCGGTTACTGTCTACGGCCATGAGTAAATTCATATGGGCGGGGAAAAAGCCTAGAATTTCACTTTTTAAGTTAAGCCAAAGTCAAAACTATGGGGGTATTAACTTACCTTGTATACGCAGTTATGTTTTAGCAGCGCAATACAGAATAGCAGTTGATTGGTTACAAGGATCCTCTGATTTTGCAAATACTGATTTGGAACAAGCATTTTGTCCAGACATTCTCCTCCCTAGTTTACTACATATGAAACCCACTACATATCCTCCACATGTGGCCTGTAACCTATTATTAATTAGTACTTGTATGGCATGGAGACGATCTCGCTCCCGGATGGGCATCTCGACCTATACCACACTATTTCTTCCACTATCACACAAGGACTTTCAAATGCCTTACACTACTACATCTACTGTGCTTAGGGACTGGTATTTTGGAGGTTTGCGCTTAATTCACCAGATTATAGATCCAACCTCCCTTAAAGTGCTCTCCCACGATTGTTTGGTGGAAAAATTCCCTAATTTATATATCCCCCTTTTTATTTATTTTCAGATACGTAGTTATGCTACAAAGGTGGTGTCTAAATTGTCTATATCTGACAAGGCGAATGTGCTGGATGGTGCGCTACGTTGCTGCCCAGGGAGGGGTTGCTCCACATCTGTTATTTATGTACATATCAAACGATCCGTGAATGTTGATACTCTGTCTACGGGTATGGCTAAGTGGACAAATGATTTTCCATCTTTACCTTTCACATCTATACTTGATGCCTTTGTACGGCTTAACAAACTTTTGATTTCAACATCTTATGCAGAAATGACGTATCAGATCTTACATAGATCTTATATTACACCTAGGTTGCGCTGTCTCATGGGTATATCATCGACTTCTGCCTGTTTTAAGTGTCAAGCTCCTGATGCAGATCTCTATCATTGTTTATGGAGCTGCCCTGAGGTGGCCAAGTTTTGGTCGCTTGTACAGAATTATATTCAAAACACCCTGGGTATATCTTTCGCCCTTTCTCCTGAATGGGCCCTTTGGGATATATATCCGACTTCTAGTGGGAGGCCGCCCATGGGACACCGCAACTTAATAGCAAAAATTGCTGCCGCAGGGAGGAAGACCATCCTCTCACAGTGGATATCCTCAGACACTTTGACCCTTACGTTATTACTGCCTAGAATCACTCATTTATTCAATATGGATTGGTTGGAAATGTCCATTAATAAGGAGGCGAGGGCAGACAAATTTTTTAAAACCTGGTTGCCTTATATAAAAACTTTGCCTCGGGCCCAAAGAGATATAATGCGGAAAGGTGTATTACTTACCTCCTGGTACAACTTGGAGATGCTCTCCTCGAACTGTCCTCCGTTTTGAGCTCTCATTGACACTGCTTAAAATTGATTGTGTTGTTGCCTTTTGATTTGATATGTGTTTTTGTGCGATGTGCGGGACGTGTGACCACCTCAATATTCATTTCTATCTGTTTACCTGATATACTTCATGTTTGCTTTAATTCATTTGCTGTTGCAGATCTACTTATTACTTATGCATATATTTTTTGTATGTTGTGCATTTCTTCAATAAAATGTTTAAAAAAAAAAAAAAGAACATTACATATTTAACCCTTATAGTGCACATTGTACACATAGCCCCCTGCACCACATCAGAAAGAAATAGCTGTTTAAAATAGTAACAGAACAAAGGGATTCACCTTTACAGGATAGGAGGGGACAGAACAAGGTTACAAGGTGGTGTTTGGTGTCCAGCTGTAGGGTATTTTAAAGGAAACATTCTGGTTTTGGTTTGAGAAAGATCGCTTGTTCCTGCGTATAGTTATGTGCAAAAGTAGAATATGAACATTGACTGTATTTACTGTGTATTGTGTATGCAGGGGGAGTCCAGAGGAGACCACCCACAGGGGCAGTTGGGGAGGGACATCGCCCACCTATTCAAATCCACCTATGACCTCTCCTGTAATGTAAATGACCATCCCTGTGTCCAATGGACAAAGAGATTACAGTATCCATTGTGTTATGTTTTGGATGAAGTGAATAAAGAGAGCCTACAGCAGGCTTAGTCAGACAGAAGGCTCACAACGCTATCTATCAGATGGCGGAGGACCGGATCTGGGTTGCGCTTGCGAATATTCTCATGTACGTACATTCTCTGTAGCCATTATTCTGTTTAGATTTACTTGTTAGTCTGTAGTGTATAACTTGTATTGTTTTATCTTTTGGAATCAATCCACGGAGGCCTTAGAACCCTGTGGTTTCAACTACAAACGGTGTTGTGTTTTCACTTTCCTGCCTGGGCTTTAAAGTAGATTAACCTGTTTAAGGTGTATAAGCATTGTTAAGGTGTACGCACTGCGGATACTTTGTATCGCCAGCGCTGCATAAGGTTTAAAGGTACAACATCATTGCAGAGCTTTGCTGCATAAGGTTTAAAGTGTAATCATATCATTGCATTGTATAACTGTATAAGGTTTTAAGGTGTATTAATTGTGTGTGCGCACGCTGTGGGTGCTTTGTACCCACAGTGCGGCGTTTGTACGCTGAGTGCGTATACGATACGGGACTCTGTGCGCAAATAGCATACGAAGTACGTAGCGTGAGCTAGCGACCGCAGCAGCTCCATGGTAAAGGTGTGTTTAAAGGTATAGCTTTATGGTTTAAGATAATATCAACATTATCAATTGGCGGCTCTCACGGGATATCACGTTCTTAATGATGCACTGTACATTACAAACGCGGCTGTAATTGACCGGCTAATGATGGACGCATCGCAAAATGCTGACGGAAAAAAAAAAAACATCCACGTTAATGTATTGTTGTGGTATCAGTAAGACGCTGATAGGAAATTTTAAGGGACAAGGCGTTTCTCATAATATTTAAGATGCTAAAATGTATTTTTATTGTTGCAAAACAAGGTTCAAAGGTCATATTGTGTTTGATTCAGATTGGATTGTTTATCTGTTTAAGTAGGTTTAAAAGTATATTTAAAAGATTGCATAGCTTTGGGGCGTGGCCTGACGAGTAATGGAGTAAGACGTGTTATCCTAGCTCCCCAGCCGACAACATCCTAAAAACATCCTGACACCCCCTGTGTGACTGCATAAGTGGCCCTGTGCGGCTTTCTGAAAATCTGCTGCCCGTTCTGGGCCCCATTTCAAGTGGATCCTGTGTTCAGTGTACCTGCTGGGAACGTTGGACGGGCTGAGCTGATCCTGACCTGCACGAGGCCGGCGCCATCTTGGATCGTGCTGCAGGGGAGCTGTGTCACTCGTCTCCCGCCCGGCTTTCCTAGCGTGCCCTGCGGCCGGCGAGTGGATACCGCGGGGGCCCCGCCACCCGCACAACACACCGCTCTGCTCCACTTCTCCGCCGGACGACCAGGGCGCTTGTCGCGGCCCTGCAGAGTACGGGAGACCGCCGGGCGCCATCTTGCGGTTGGCGGGCCGCGCACACGGAGCTCCGCCACCCGCCCCTGACAGCCCTGTACTAAAACCGGAGCGGCCTATGAGCCGAGCAGAAGATACCCCCTCTGCCTGCTACAGAAGCCTTTGTCCCCTGAGGGCTACAACACAAGCTGGGCTGTCTGTGGGCTTTTCCGGGCGCCATCTTGTGGTTGGCAACAGGCTCAGCTCTGCTCCAGTCCACACCTCTCCTGCTGGAAGTGTTTATTATATGCAGCCTGGGCAGCTAGACCTGACTGGAGGCTGGTGAAAGATACTAAAGTAGACCTGCATTGCTCTGCCTCGGGAGGGTGCCGTTTATGCAGGTGGGAAGTTGCTTGATCCCCTGATCCTGACCACAGCTTCCAAATCTATAGTGCCACACTGTCAGGAACACTGGTCCTTTTATATATATATATATATATTCGTCCTGCGTCTCTTGGCCCTCACATAGTGAGTTGGTGCCTGCGCCCCCTCTCTTTGCCTGCACTGCTTTGATTTATAATCGGTCGAATACGGTGGCATTGTGTTATCCAAAATGGTGAAAGGCCGTCAACAAAACGCGGCGGCAGGCGCAATGGAAAAGTTTGTCCGCAACCCCAGTCCCCAACAACAGCGGAGGGAAACCACACAAGATGGGTCTTCGCCCCCTTCTCCTGCATACAGCTCTGTCTCATCAGAACCACCCGATGCTGCGTTACAAAGAGTGTTGGATGCCGTGACAGCAAGCGAGGCCCGCTTGGCTGACAAAATTGGGCAGGTGCAGTCTGATCTCTCCATTATACATCAGGACCTACAACGGGTGAGAGAGAGGGTGGGTGAGGCCGAAACCCGTATCTCCAATGTCGAGGATACTGTCACCCCGCTGGGGCGGCGTACTGACACTTTGGAGTCTCAAATGACTGATGTGCGCAAAAAACTAACGGATATGGAGGGACGCCTGCGTCGCAACAATGTCCGTTTCATCGGTCTGCCCGAGAAGGAGGAGGGCTCATCTCCTGAGGAATTTCTAGAGGCGTGGCTTCGGAAGGCATTTGGACCCGATGAATTCTCGCCTCATTTCACCATAGAACGAGCTCATAGAGTTCCGATGCGCCCGTTGCCTCCGGGGGCCCCGCCTCGTACATTCATCGCCAAGTTCCTTCACTTCCGCGACCGGGACACTGTTCTGAAACTTGCTCGCACGAAAGGCCCCCTAAAATGGAACGGGTCGCCAATATCGGTCTTCCCAGACTTTGCGGTGGAGGTGCAGAAAGATAGAGCTCAGTTTCTGCCTGTTAAGCGGAGACTCCGGGAACTTGAATTGCCATACGCCATGCTCTTTCCATCACGATTACGAGTGGTAGCTGATGGTGAGACCAAGTTTTTTGAGGCTCCTCGAGAGGCGATGATATGGCTGGATAGACGCTTCCCGGCGAGACGGGCCCTTGCTGATTAGTGATTAATTCCTGTGACTGTGTGGCAAAAGATTTTATGTACAGGATAAGATTATCTGCATAACTACTGGAGTCATGCAGGATGTGGGGAAAATGTTTAATTATCTATGCTGTTCCCTGAGGATGTGAGGGTGGTAGGGGGGATAATTACTTACCTGATTTTCTGTCTTGTTATCCTTCTCATACAGGCAATTACTATATTAATAATGCTGGGATATGTCGGGTGGGGGGCCGGGGGAGAGGAGGGATATATCTGTGGTCCGAATATACCTGATTATATTTTGCTCTTAAGTCCCGGGGGGTGACTTTGTATATCTCGCCCCTTTTTCTATCCTATGGGGGCGAATCAGTCTACAGGCTGGGGAAGTTTTGTTTTGTTTGTGTTTTGTTTTCTCTTTCTTAGGGCCATTATATTTCTGGCTCCACCCAGGGTATAACAAGTTGTGTGCTCTGGGCTTGAGCCGGTGTTAGGTTCAGGGATCCAAGTATGCTGCAGGTTGGGAGTAGTGTACAGGGTGGGGGGAGGGGGGAAGTTGCAGGCTACGGTTGTTTCTGGTATGGATGGTCGAAATTTGAGTGTGTGTGGCTTACGAATCTACTCATTGAGCGGTGGTGCCTTGTTCTTGTATGCAGAGAAGATGGATCTGGCTGGCTGCGGGCTGTAGCCTCTCTTATTATCAAAACGACCCCTCATGGTTGGACTTAGGTTGGTGTCATGGAATGTAAGGGGACTCAATGACAAGATCAAGAGATCCCTTGTGCTTAGACAAATTAAGCAGTATGCCGCTGATGTGATATGTCTTATGGAGACCCACCTGGTGGGCAGCAAGACCCTAGCCCTTAAGAGACCTTGGGTAGGGTGGGCATTCCATTCCACACACACGTCTGCCTCTCGGGGGGTCTCTATCCTTGTAAAGAAGACAGTTCCCTTTGTGCTGGAGTCAGTACAAACGGACCCATGGGGAAGATATGTGTTTTTAAAGTGTAAAATCCACTGTACCCCTCTGCTTTTGCTGTCCGTATATGTGCCTCCCCCGTACTCCTCCGATGTCCTAAAAAGGGTTGCAGGGTTTGTGGCCTTGTCACCGGGTATACCCGTGGTTTGTGTGGGGGATTTCAACAATGTATTGGATAAAGCGATGGATAGATTCTCCACCAATCCCTCTGGTCCACATTCTGGTAGAAATGATTTTGCTGAGGTTGTGTCGGGACTGGGCCTGGTTGATCCCTGGAGACTGAGACATCCATCTGTTAAACAATATTCATGCTTCTCACACTCTCACTCCTCGTTCTCTAGGATTGACCTGGCCCTTCTCTCGAACGATCTGATTCCTAGGGTCCGGGATAGCAAATATGAGACTAGGGGTATATCGGACCACTCCCCTTTAACATTGACCCTGGACTTTGGTTGCTCTAGAGGCCAGGCAGTGTGGAAGTTTAACCCGTTTTGGCTAGTACATATGGGAGATGGCTCCGATTTGGTGACTGCGTGGCGGGAATTTTTCGAGATAAACAAGGCTGGGCAACCTATCTCTAATTTATGGGATGCGTTCAAGGCCTTTTTGCGGGGAACCCTAATTAAACGAGTGGCTAATTTAAAAACCTTTTTCAGGCACCGGGAGTCCGAGCTAGAGACCCTGAGTGTTGCTGCAGAGGCACAATATTTACAGGATTGCTTGGATAGTTCCAAATCTGCATGGTTGACAGCTCAGGGGGAATGGAAGGAATGTCTAATGGAAAAGACTCAGCATAGACTCCTTTTCTCCTCTCACACCTTTTACGCCTCCGGGGATAGGCCGGGATCATATTTAGCCTCCTTGGCACGAGGTGAGAGATCCGCTAATACCGTGGTTGAAATAGAGGCCTCAGACGGTACCACTGTAGTGCAGACCCCACAGATTGCGTCGGAATTCGTGTCGTACTATAGGCATTTATATAGCTCTAAACTGGACTGTACCCCGATGCAATTAGACGAATATTTACAGACTATACAGCTTCCCTTGCTGACTGGTGAGGCGCATGATTTCCTCGAGGCACCTATTTCACCGGAGGAGATTGTGGGTGCGATCAGTGCTGCCCCCAATGGGAAGGCTTCAGGGCCCGATGGCATACCGTCTGAGCTATATAAACGTCATTTAGATTTTTTTGTCCCCCAATTGCTTGAGCTATATAGTCAAATATTCACACAGGAATCCCTCCCATTATCTATGGCGGAGGCATTGATTATTGTGCTTCCGAAGCCCGATAAGGACCATAGGAAGGTTGATTCTTATAGACCTATCTCCCTTCTACCGACCGATGTTAAAATTCTGGCCAAAATCCTGGCATGTAGATTAAATAAGGTAATTACGCAGATCATACACCCAGATCAGACGGGATTTATGCCAAATAAATCAACATCCATTAATCTCAGACGATTATTTACCCATCTCCAGGTCCCCCGTGAGGCACCCTCATCCATAGTAGTATCATTGGACGCCGCTAAGGCCTTTGACTCCGTGGAGTGGGAGTACTTGTGGAAGGTCATGCGCAAGTTTGGTATAGGCCCTAGCTTTATCAGATTTGTCCGCCTGATGTATTCCTCTCCCCTGGCTAGAGTGGCGGTGAATGGCTTTGTGTCACATTCCTTTCCATTGTCCAGAGGCACTCGTCAGGGATGCCCATTGTCCCCTACCCTATTTGCTATAGCCATTGAACCCCTTGCATGTCTTCTGCGAGCGAACCCTGAGATTATTGGATACACCGTGGGCACCAGGGAGGAGAAAATAGCTCTTTATGCCGATGACATCCTGCTATTTGTGGATCGCTATGCTGAGTCTATGCCTAAGATTTTAGATATTATTAATAAGTTCGGATGTTACTCCGGGCTCCTGATCAATTGGGAGAAATCCTCCATTATCCCGCTTCAGGGTGAGGTCCCTGCCTCCCCATTGGTTGTTCTCCCGCTAAGGTGGGTGAATTCCTTTAAGTATCTGGGCATTTGGGTATCCAACGACCCTCATAAATTTACTTCCCTTAATATTACACCGCAAATATCTTATCTTCGCAATAAAGTGAAGGTCTGGGGGAAATTGCCCCTGACAGTTACAGGGAGGGTTAACCTGGTGAAAATGGTTTTTCAACCCAAACTCCTGTACATACTTCAACAATCCCCAATATACATCCCCCAGAAAACTTTCAAACAGATAGATGGCTTGATGTCCTCTCTGGTTTGGGCTAGTAAACGGGCACGGTTGAAACTTAATACTCTGACTAGGCCCAAAACCTCAGGGGGGCTGGCTCTTCCCAACTTTCGTCTTTATTATTTTGCAGCACAATTAGCACATCTATGGGAATGGGTTAATGAATCTGACACTTCAAGTTTGCATTCACAGCTGGTATTGCAGGAATATCCAGGTGGTTCCCCACTGAGACTGCTTCTCTGTGGAAGCGTCAAAGTGTCGGCACTACCACTCATTAAACAATATATTACTGTTTGGAGACTGGCGCATCGGATATTGCAAGGACAGGTCATTGACCCTGACACTCCGCTGGACAATAAATATGGATTGCCAGAGTTGTGTCAGCTTCAAGTCAGGGAGGTGTGGGAACCATGGGGAGTAACTTCACTGGGACACTTATACATTGATGGGTTTTTTAGATCCTTCCAGCAGATTCAACAGGAATTTAACGTCCCCTCTGCGTATTTTTATCGCTTCCTTCAATTGAGACATGCGGTGTCTGCCCAATTCCCTGATGGCCCGCCGGCGTTTACCGATTCCCCGGTCAAATTGCTGTTGCAGACGGTGGGATCCGGTCACTTAATATCCAAAATATATGGCCGGTTACTTCAAATGCATCATATAGACCCCCTTAGCTCCCTCAAGACCAAGTGGGAATCTGATCTAGGTCCAGTGTCGGATGAGATATGGGAGGGTGCCCTGGGATCGTGCCGGCTTTCAACATCATCTGTCCGATATCAACAAATTCAGTTGTTCGTGCTGCACAGGGTATATATGTCACCTCTGCGATTGTCACATATAGGGGGATCCCACAGCTCAAAATGTCCCAAATGCGGCACTATGGGAGCAGACTTTTGGCATATATGGATATGCCCTCTGGTGTCGAATTTCTGGGAGGAGGTTATACGGGCCATAGTTGTTACGGGTATCCCCTCTACCGTACTTACACCTATCTCTTGCATATTGGCAACTATAGATGAGGAAACTCTAGACCCGCCCAGTCGACGCTATGTTATAAACCTCAGTGCTCTGGCCAAGGTTTGCATAGCCAGATTATGGATGGCTAATGAAGCCCCAGCGCCACAATCCTGGATTGCTCTGGTTAATACTACTGTTGCACATGAAAAATTCGTATATCTGGCCAGGAATGCGGAAAAAAAGTTTATTGCTATATGGGGAAGGTGGATGAGCTCTCGCTATTTCGCTTCAAGGATGAATACTGCTGTACCCTAGATTTATTTAACTGCCCGATATGAGTGGTCTCTGTGTGGGTTCTCTGGGGTGAGTGGCCCGTGGCCGGCCGGATTCAAAGGCACGATAATTTTAATAGGAACAGAATAAATGCTAAGTTTTAGATTACTCATTATCACATTATCAACCTGTTTAGATTAATTATAATTAACAATAAGAGTGCTCCCAAAAAGGATTTCTTTTGTCTTTCCTTTCCTATTATATGTGACGATAATATCGTGACAAAGGATAATACAATGTGGGTTTAATATATAGGAAATCTGGGTCACCACTGCTCTATTGCTATTTATGACTCTGAATGGGATATTTAATACCACATCACACTATGCTCTATATGCAATACCGTAAGCATGTTGTTGTTACTTGTTTAAGTGTTATAGTCTAGTTGATGTAAGTATGTTATGTTTGCCCTAGGCAATGTTTAAATGTTAAAACATTGTAAAAACCAATAAAAAACTATTGAATTTAAAAAAAAAAAAGATTGCATAGCTTTGATATAGTTTTATTTTTAACTCAGGCCTAAAATAACTTCAGGGGCTTGCATGGTGTGTGATTTCTTTGTGACAAAGGAAGCCGCATGGTTTGTCCTCCATTTTGGACTAACCACATGGCCTGTCCACCATTTTGTTTAACCCTCATGGATGTGGAAGAGAGAGGAGCAGCGGCCATTTTGGGAAGGTCATTTTTTTAAAATGGCTGATTTTCACTGCCCGGAATAATCAGCCATCCTTGGTCAAAAAGAAATCACCATTTATGAGTTACCAATGCATTTATTTAACCCATGCCATAGTCAATTACAAATAGTTTCAGATGGGGCTTAATAAAAGTTAATAGTAAGATGAATACGTGATGTAAGAACCACATACAGATATAAACAAAGTTTTTTTTTCTTTACCTCTAGGATTCAGTTAACTCTGCTTGTTGTAAGATAGCCATTGAAATGCAAATTAACCTGTGTAACTGCTTTTTCCTAGCAGTGAAAAACCACCTTTACAGACAGCCAAAAGCACAGCGTTCATATGCAAATTAGGAGCACTTAATGAGTAAATGAGTCTCAGGAGACCAGTGAATGGTACATATATATAATATTATAATTATGTGTGTATCAATGTATGTTCTGCAAGATAGCTATCCAATATGAATCATACTATTGGAAGCATTGATTACTAGATTCATTTAGACCTGTATTTTGTACTCTGTATACCTGCTCGCATTATTGCCATAAGCATTGATTACTAGATTCATTTTGACCTGTACTGAGAAAATTTGTTGCTATTTAGTTAAAATATAGTTAATATTTAAGGGAAGTAAGTGTAAAACGCACACATAGCCTGGCCTAGTTGTAAAGGTTTATACAGTGGAAACTGTGTGTGTGTTAAGTAAGTGATTATAGTTAAATATCGCTTACATTTATAGAAGTGTGGGATTTGTAGTACTGCGGACGTACGGCCTTGGTACACGTGTCTCGGACAGCGTTCGGGACTGCATACGCAACGTAAAGGCGTACACACGTGGCGTGTTTACGCAACGTGCGTACAGATACGCCCACTAAATACAAATCACACAATAGCATTGTTTCAGTTTAGGCGATACGGTAGCCACGCGATAATAGCACAAATTTGTTCAGTTTCCAATATTTAGTTTAAAAGAAACCTTCTCTTACTGTGTCACCTCTGGGACTAGACTGTTTTATCTGAATGAAAGTTAATTTTCTGTACAGAAAAATCAAAGTGTATATGAGTGAACGAGCGTGAGTGTGCAAATAAAGGTTTTGTGAACCCAGAATTCGGGAACCTGTAGGAGACCACATCAGGTGAGTGGACACTTGGTGGCGTGGGAGTGGCTTTCTCACGTTAACATTGATTAAGGTATAAAGGAGCAATTAGTATAACAGCAGACCAAGAGGTCAGCGAAGTCAGAAATCCGCTGACTAAGTCAAGCGAAGCTCTGAATACCGTGGCCTGAGAAAGGTCAGCGGTGAGAGCGCAGCCCCGGGGATTTGCGTAGTACTCATATAGGCCCGTTCAGATACGCTCCGGCTGAGGTTTCGCAGCCTGAAAAACGATTCCATTGGTCGTATAGCGGATAAGTAATAGTTACTTATACGCCGTGCGATTGTACCGCGCGTTAGTGTGTGCAATAGTTAGTTCAACTTGATACCCATTACGCCATTTGCGTAAAATCGCGGGATCATAGACGCTAATTGTACACGCAACGTTATTTGTGTAACAGTTTTTTTTATTTTAAGGGAGTTTCGCTGGTCGCTCAGGAAATCTCCAACGACCAATATTTACTGGGAAGGGTAAGTCACTCCCACACACTCTCAGTAAATAGAGGTTACGTAGGGCCCTAGGTTGGGTACGACCAGCGCTGAGGACAGTGTGTAGGTGTATTGGCCAACGTGGGCGTGAGTGGGTGAGAGCGCTCTGAGAACTTTCACCGTCGCCTTACCTCTGAGTAATTTGGTTTTTGTAGGAATTAGCTGAGATGGCAATACCTGCAAAGAATGGGGGCCAGTTGCTCAAGTAAGGGACGATCAACCAGGGTTCAGGTTGATATTCCGCGGCCCAAAGGGTCGGCGAGGTACATAATGTGTGAGAAATATGGATCACACGCAGAGGTTTTATGCAATGAATGGGAACGTATGACTGCGGAAGATAGGGAACCGTTCCCTAAGGTAGGCAGTTTTAGTCCTGAGGTGTTGCAAAATTTAAGGAGAAGGATATGTCTAATAAAATCCAGAAAACAAAGGATTAGACATTATAATTGTTTACATTTATGGCAACAGGAGGGTGATATGCAAAGGGGATTGGCTCAAATAGCTGGTTCCAACCCTAGCAGGAAACTGATAGCAACTGCACCACCACCACCGTACATTACAGGAGAGAAAGTGGCTACAGAGAATGGCGTACTAATATATGATAAGAGTGACTTAATAAATGTATTAATACTAACCCGTGCAAGTTGTATCCCATCTTAAACTTCCCTCAGGACTGCGACCAAGAAGATGAGCCCAGCACGATATCGGCACTCTCTCTAGCAGCCACCATACAAGATACCCAAGTGGGCACGGCCCAACCAGTAAGAGCAGTAGCAAAGGCCCCTAGCGGAGGGACAGGTGAGGTCGTGTCCACAGGTAAGTACGGTACAGTACATTATGCAGAGACAATTGCACCTCACATTGTAGAAGCAACCCAGAATGATGTAATTGAACTGAATCCTGTCAGGGTGATCGCAGTCCCCAATGGGAAGACTGACGCTCTGGGAATCACTCCCGTCAGGGACATTGCTATGCATTGCCCCTGGTCCCGGACAGAATTGAGGACAATTATGTCTGAATTTCCCGATCCCAGGAAAGATCTAGCCGCATGTCAGAGGTTTATTAGAGAACTAGGTAACGCCACCGAACCCAATAACAAAGATTGGCGGACAGTGCTACGGGAATGCTTGCCCTCTAATATTGACCCTGTGAAGTTCATTGCTGACTGTAAATTAGATGCAGAGGTACCTCTCACTGATGAATACAATCAGGAGAACGTAAAACAGATCAATCTGCAGTTAGGAGTATATTTCCCAACTGTTGTCAAGTGGAATAAAATCTTCTCCATTAGACAAAAAGAAGGTGAAACGGCTTCTGACTATTTCCATCGAGCACTGCAGGAAATGGCTAGATACACAGGGGTCGCGGACATTAAGGAAAATGTGCATCATAGGGAGGTAGCGGTGTCCGTATTAATGGACGGTTTAAAAGAAACGTTGAGAACAAGGGTACAAACCACTCAACCTAGCTGGAGAGGTATCTCGGTGGCTGCATTAAGAGAGTCCGCTATTGAGCATGATCGGAACATCATTAGGCACAGGGAGTCACAGGGGGATAAGCTGATGACAGTAAGTATAAAAGCCCTGACAACGAAGCCACATCAGCCTAAACCCCAGACCCCTGATGGTAAGTCGTATGTGGTAAAATGTTATAAATGTCAGAAGGAAGGACATTACGCACGGAACTGTAATTTTAAAGACCTACATAAGGTATATTGACCCGCTAGACCAGAACATGACTCACAGTATGACACACGTAATTGGGATCAGGGATAACATATGAAAAAAATTGGGCCGCACCTGTAGTCTGCAGCCAGTGAAGTTAATTGCTAGCCTTGGAAGTGAATCTGAGGTCACAGTTGATGTAGTTGGTAGATCATTCCTTGTAGATACAGGGGCGGCCAGGTAAACTCTGTAATTTATCTTTAAAAATGTTTCCTCTTCATCTCTGACGTTCACCGACAGAACTACAGCTCAAACGTCACATGTCTACTCAGTCTTTTCAGAGGTCTGCCCAGCCCCAGTATATCTCACCAGCACCATTGTGCCTGGCCATGCACAGAGGGTGGAGAGTGGAAATACTGGTGGAGGAAGACTGTGCAGAGATACCGATAGACATGATGGTGTGACAGCCTGATGGTGAACGCAAATCTGACAAATTTTCTTTTTATCACTCTCTCTCTCTTTGTTTTTTTCATGTTCTACGGATGGTTTATTTCACACAACAGTTAGACACATGGTAATGCAAGATTTATGTTCCCTACAGAAAGGTCGCTGACTCGGTAGAGGAAATCATATCACTGGAGTGTCTGTTCCGTGAAGGTTGAGACGGCACCTGAGCACTGAGAACAATAAGACCAGAGGCGGTTGTCGCACCAGTTTTTCTTTTTCCCTTTTATTATTTTCTCCAGCTCCCATCACCCTCCTTCTCATTCTTTTCCTCTTCCCTTAACAAGATGGACTTACCCCAAGAGACTGCATTCTGGGTTTTCCTGTTGACCCTGTTGTTGACCAGAGCAGTCTGTTTCGGTGAGAGTACCAGAGAGGTCGAGAAAGGATCTGGAATGGGTTCTGATGGCAAGGACGGATTTGTAGAATTCCAAGAGCAACACATTCACCGAGCAAAGGCGAGTATCAGAAAACGATCTGGTAGTCAAGAAACTAGGAGACACTGTGAAGGGTTATTGGCTGAAGAAAATTGTATCTGTAGAAATTGTGAAAACATAGTTGAGGACGGGTGCATCTCCAGATGTCAGTCCTGCCTTAATATCAACATGGACCGTCATCCATTGAGTGATTATCACTCATTAGTGGGTAAGGTTTTAAACCAAACAGAATGCTGGGTGTGCTCACAAGTACCTCAAGGTCAGAGCAAGTCAGGACTAGTACCGTATCCTTTAACAATAGATGAGGTACTTGAATTAAGGGGTGGAAATTTAATATTTCTAGGCCCCCTAGTTTGAAGCTCCACCAATATCAAGTGGATAGGTCCTTAGTATGTTTCAACATTTCCAATTCCCGAAAGCCGGGAAATTGGGAAGTGACATGGAATAACCAAACCATGGCATTTTCACACAGAGCCGACAGAATGCCCGTAGACTCAGAACTTATACGCCAAATAGCCGACGGTGGAAGGTATTTTCGGTACAGGTATACTCTAGGAAGTGGGACCATGCGGGTTGGAAAAGTATCTCCAGGGTACTGTGCGCATATCTTACAGCCTAATACGTGTACTGAACAGATGAGAGAGTTAGGGATAGGATTTTTCACCTGGAAGGTTTGCAATATGGTAATGTCATATTCTGTCCCATATGTTCTCCCCGATGATGCTTATTTCATATGTGGGAGGAAGGCGTATAAGTGGTTTGCCCCAAACTCAGAGGGATTGTGTTACATTGGAAGAGTGTTGCCAGAAGTAATGACCATAACCCATAATAAGATGAAGGACGTTCACCGCAATGCTCAAGCTCCTTACACTCATACTCATTATGAACACATCGTTAAGAGACACCTTATAGATAGGACAGAGCACGCAGCCTCTGATTTGATCCACGAATCCACCGGGATTCAAGTCATACTCGCATTAGATATCACCCGTACCGCCAGAGGAATTATACATTTTAGGTATATTCATGCGCTAGCGAACCTGATAGATAATATCACAGAGATGTATGATGACACCTTCAGGTATACTGGGAGGGAATTGCAAGCTTACAAAACGGAACTGATCCAGCACAGGATGGTTCTCAATTACATCACAGCGGTGACAGGCGAGTACTGTGTCACCCTAGCAACTCAGTATGGTGTGAAGTGCTGCACGTACATTACAAACAGCACTGATGACCCAACCGAGGTCATAGATCAAAAGATGGACGATATCTTGCAATTGAAATGGGAGTTCCGAAGGAGACACAACCTTACCCTTACTAAAGAATGGGCTCAAAATGTTATCGTGAGTGTAGGAAAGTTTCTCCTTTGTATCCTGGGAGTCGTCGTAATGATTGGTTTGATATTTAGATGTGTTCGGATTTTAATGCAGTGCAAGCACAGTACCAAAGTGATGAGTTTGAGGAGCGGGGGCATTGTTACACAAACTGATTTAATTTATGACCCATCAATTGAGACAATGTTGTGATAAAACGTGATTCCACGGTCCGTTTCTTTCACCCGTTTCTCCTTTGTTTTTCTCCCAAGCAAAAATACATCCATTCGGAAGAAGATCTTGATGGACATTTCTACAGACTTTGATGGACATTCTAAAGACTTTGATAGACACTTTAAAGACTTTTTATGGACACTTGAAAGACTTTGATTACCACCCACAGCAAGGATACACCCATCCGGACAAGACTTCAACCAACACCCAAGGATGATTGCACACATTATTATGTGAATGTATTTGTGATATGTTTCTTATCTTCATCTCTACAACCTTCAGGTAGTGACACACATAGTCGACAGGTGATATAGATACATATATTAGCATTCACATGTTTTTCCCCCTCCATGTATCATCAACTAAATGTGCACCCCATTTGTTGGAACAAGAAGCCGAAAAGAGCTCGGTAGTGTTTGTTGGCCCACTCACAGACCCTTAATACGGGATAAGAAGGATTTAATGTATACTTCGCAATACCTCGAAGCTTATCTAGAACATGTACGGCACGATGATACATGCCCCTCAGACATGAATTTCATACATACATGCTTTTACTATCCCACTAGGCCATACATTTCCAGACTACTCCTCTCCTCTTACCATCCAATTATTTTGTAGATCGTATTGTATATTTTTCCGTTTAATGTTTAGATAGTGGCAGTTATTGTTGACTGCCAAAGGGTGGACTGTCAAAGTCGAAAAATATTGTAATACATGCCCCATGTACTAACCCCATGCACATGCCCGCTGCGCGTGCACTCGCTCTGCCGTGCTTGCGCATATCCGCAACTTGCGTAACGGAGCTTTCCACGGCCATGCGCCTTGGCGCGTGGTATGCGCATTTACGGTAGGGTTTGTGAACGCATAGAGGGTTGTTAGAACATTACATATTTAACCCTGATAGTGCACATTGTACACATAGCCCCCTGCACCACATCAGAAAGAAATAGCTGTTTAAAATAGTAACAGAACAAAGGGATTCACCTTTACAGGATAGGAGGGGACAGAACAAGGTTACAAGGTGGTGTTTGGTGTCCAGCTGTAGGGTATTTTAAGGGAAACATTCTGGTGTTGGTTTGAGAAAGATCGCTTGTTCCTGCGTATCGTTATGTGCAAAAGTAGAATATGAACATTGACTGTGTTTACTGTGTATTGTGTATGCAGGGGGAGTCCAGAGGAGACCACCCACAGGGGCAGTTGGGGAGGGACATCGCCCACCTATTCAAATCCACCTATGACCTCTCCTGTAATGTAAATGACCATCCCTGTGTCCAATGGACAAAGAGATTACAGTATCCATTGTGTTATGTTTTGGATGAAGTGAATAAAGAGAGCCTACAGCAGGCTTAGTCGGACAGAAGGCTCACAACGCTATCTATCAGATGGCAGAGGACCGGATCTGGGTTGCGCTTGCGAATATTCTCACGTACGTACATTCTCTGTAGCCATTATTCTGTTTAGATTTACTTGTTAGTCTGTAGTGTATAACTTGTATTGTTTTATCTTTTGGAATCAATCCACGGAGGCCTTAGAACCCTGTGGTTTCAACTACAAATGGTGTTGTGTTTTCACTTTCCTGCCTGGGCTTTAAAGTAGATTAACCTGTTTAAGGTGTATAAGCATTGTTAAGGTGTACGCACTGCGGATACTTTGTATCGCCAGCGCTGCATAAGGTTTAAAGGTATAACATCATTGCAGAGCTTTGCTGCATAAGGTTTAAAGTGTAATCATATCATTGCATTGTATAACTGTTTTTTAACTGTATAACTGGTTATAACTGTATAACTGGTATAACTGTATAACTGGTTTTAAGGTGTATTAATTGTGTGTGCGCACGCTGTGGGTGCTTTGTACCCACAGTGCGGCGTTTGTACGCTGAGTGCGTATACGGTACGGGACTCTGTGCGCAAATAGCGTACGAAGTACGTAGCGTGAGCTAGCGACCTCAGCAGCTCCATGGTAAAGGTGTGTTTAAAGGTATAGCTTTATGGTTTAAGATAATATCAACATTATCAACATGGTATCTAGTCTAGAGCTCAAATATTCTGAAAGGAATTAAATATGCCCATAGGGGCCCAGGCAACGAAGGGGGTCAGAGAAAATAATTTGCCTCCAAAATCCTGCTCACCCTGGTTTCACACTGATTTATTCCTGAAACAATTAAATTCTCAGCTAAGAGCAATATAAAGCAAGTGAATGCCGTTCAGACAGTGTAAAAGCAGATGAATACATCTAATGAGACAATCTTAGTGGTCTCATGTGACTTTAGAAATGTAACTCTAGATATATATATATATATATATATATATATATATATATATATAGCTGCTTCCTGCAAATATTGGAAACTAATGAGGAATTATTTTTATTATTCATTGGAGAAACAAAAATATTAAAATAATATCATTAATAAATATAGTCATTTTCTCGTGAAAAAAAAGACCACGCTCTACAATTTATGTTTTGGGTAATTAGAGTTTATAAATCATGAATAAAAAAAAAATATGAATATGGATTCTCTTTTTCAGAGCAGATAAAACTGGCTGTTATGGCTGTCATGTTAGCTTGTTTCCTACAGATGGATGCTGCCAGATGGCCACTGTGGGCACTGAGCAGGATCATATATGTCCAGTGTTCATCCAGCTATGCCTTCTAATCGCCTGCAGAGCTTTAGGTACTCTGCAGTTCCACAATGGTTGTAATAGCAAATGTGCTACACTGCCAACTTGCATCATTTGACTTTCTTGTCATTCTTTATCTCAAGGGTCCTCTCTGTGGCTCTCTGGACATCCTCCAATGGCGGATGCCAAGTCTAATAAGCCTTCAGAGCAGTGTCTAGCTGTGTTATCTGACATACATTCTGAGCTCTCAGCTTATATCTTCTATGTGACTGAGGTGGCAACTGCCAGATCCCAGAGGCATCGTCTTCAACATGATGACACAGTATGTCCCATATGATACACACGCAGTGTGATCTCACATCATTATGTCCGGTGCTAAGAGAAAGCACAGAATTATAGCTTCACACTGGGATTACTGGTTACCATTTCTTGCAGGTTTCTAGGTGATGAATCATTCCTTCAGCTAATGCCATGTACTGAATACCATGTGCTGGGCTTATGAGATGTGACTTAACAAAACACATCAGGGATTTGCTTTTCACTCTTGTCCACGAGCCCACGCTTTCCATGAATAGCAACTGAGGCTTATTGATACAGTATTTATAATAAATATGAGCATAAAGCCACCACATCAGGGGTTCCTACCTCCTGATAACCATATATAATAGGCAACAAAATACAGACATAACTTTTGAAAATACTGTATGATACATTTTAAAATCCATTCCTGTTAGTGCAGCCACTGTCTGAAAATGAGGAATAAAAAGATTTTTGATCTCTTCTTCTCACCCGTATTATATTATTGCAGTGTTTGGCTACAATTTGGGATACTGTCTTCACTATAGCATTCTATGGATAGTGATGTCAATGCCAATATATTAAAAAGAAGAGGAGTCATCTTATGATAGTAAATAGCTGAGGGAGCACTGTTCCCACTGTGTGGGGTAAATTTACTAAAATGGGAGTTCTATTTAAGAAGGGATGTTGCAACCAATCAAATTCCAGGTATTATCTTCTAGAATGTGCTAGTTAAATGAGAAGTAGATTCTGATTGGCTGCTATGGGCAAGATCCCATCTTAAATAGAACTCCCAGTTTAGTAAATTTACCCTTAAGTCTCATATTCATACACAAAGGTATAGTTACACTTCTAAGTGGCGATATCCCTTTCAACAGGTCCAGTCTTCAAGACAGATCTCAGCCTGATTTAGCTCTTACTATACAGCACATGTTCGCCATCATGCAGTCAACTGGCTTATTGCAAAATAGCAGTATCCAAGTAATAGAGAGTAGCAGTGCCGTAACTAGGCATTTTAGCGCTGTGTGCAAGAAACGACATTGGCGCCCCCCCCATGCAAGATAGGGGCAGTGCGCGCCGTAGGCGCGCGAAAAATATATAGGGCGTGGCTTCATGGGGAAGGGGCGTGACCACAAAATAATAGCAATTCATACTACGGTGCACAGTAGTCTCCATTATTCAAATTACGCTGCACAGTAGCGCCACTACACCAGGTAGAGCCCCTTTTATACATTACAGCAGACAGCATCCCCCTTTTTACACATTACAGCAGACAGTCCCCCTTTTTACACATTGCGGCAGCCAGTCCCCCTTTTTACACATTGCGGCAGCCAGTCCCCCTTTTTACACATTGCGGCAGCCAGTCCCCCTTTTTACACATTGCGGCAGCCAGGCCCCCTTTTTACACATTGCGGCAGCCAGTCCCCTTTTTACACATTGCAGCAGCCAGGCCCCCTTTTTACACATTGCAGCAGCCAGACCCCCTTTTTACACATTACAGCAGACAGTCCCCCTTTTTACACATTACAGCAGACAGTCCCCCTTTTTACACATTGCGGCAGACAGTCCCCCTTTTTACACATTACAGCAGACAGCGTCCCCCTTTTTACACATTACAGCAGACAGTCCCCCTTTTTACACATTGCGGCAGCCAGGCCCCCTTTTTACACATTGCGGCAGCCAGTCCCCTTTTTACACATTGCGGCAGCCAGGCCCCCTTTTTACACATTGCAGCAGCCAGACCCTCTTTTTACACATTGCAGCAGCCAGGACCCCTTTTTACACATTGCAGCAGCCAGGCCCCCTTTTTACACATTGCAGCAGCCAGACCCCCTTTTTACACATTGCAGCAGCCAGGCCCCCTTTTTACACATTGCGGCAGCCAGCCCCCTTTTTACACATTGCAGCAGCCAGGCCCCCTTTTTACACATTGCAGCAGCCAGACCCCCTTTTTACACATTGCAGCAGCCAGGACCCCTTTTTACACATTATGGCAGACGGTGTCCCCCAGAGAGAGAGAGAGAGAGAGAGGGAGAGAGAGAGAGAAAGAGAGACAGAGGGATATACTTACCTTCTCCCCGCTGACAGGCTCCTCGTGCTGGCAACTCCCTCGGTGCAGGCATCGGACAAGGAGGAGGAGGGAGGGGGACTGGAGCCGCAGCAGCGCTATGTCATTGGTAGTAAGCGCCGCTGCAGCATCCCCCTCTCCTTCCGTATAGGCTGCCTGGCGCTACTGTGGATGCTGGGATGGAGGAACCGCATCCCAGCATCCACAGCAGCGCCGGGCAGCCAATACGGAAGGAGAGGGGGATGCTGCAGCGGCGCTTACTACCAATGAAATAGCGCTGCTGCGGCTCCAGTCCCCCTCCCTCCTCCTCCTTCTCAGCTGCCTCCGGCGCTTCTCTCTCCTCCAGCGCGGCTGCGGCGCACGGCGCAGACTTCAGAGGCGGCATGTAATGAGTCAATTTGACTCATTACATGCCGCTGGCCGTGCACCCTCAGGGCAACTGCGCTGTGTGCCAAGCCCACTTGGCACACACGTAGTTACGGCCCTGGAGAGTAGTACCTAAGAACAAACGGGATCAGTACTAAATCCCGCTGGACGGGATCCCGGCGGTCGAAATACCGACGCCGGAATCCCGACCACACAATCCCGACAGGGGTGGCGAGCGGAACGCGGCCCCTTGCGGGCACGGTGCCTCGCTGCGCTCGGCACACTATTATATTCTCCCTCTATGGGTGTTGTGGACACCCATGGAGGGAGAATATGTTGGAATTGTGCTGGTCGGGATTCCGGCGTCGGTATTTCAACCGCCCGGATCCCGTCCAGCGGGATCTTGACCGCCTCCCGAACAAACCAGTGCCCTGTACTCCTCTGCCTGATTGCGACCTGGCAAAGAAGCTAAGAGTTAATAATCTATCCATATGTAGTATTTTACGGGTTGTAAAGTTTGTCCCACTGAATGCACAATGTAGTGGGGAACACTATTGTTATAAAAAGCAGTTATACTCAGTTTTACAAACATGTCTATACTGTATGTTCTAGATTATTTTATTATACTGCAAATTGCTTCTTGACTTAGATACTGAGCTGTGTGTACTCACTAACACATTAGGTAGGGATTGCTGAAAGTAGAATTTACCCTACCCTCCATAAAAAAGTCCACTTCTAATTTAATACTTTTAGAAAAGGAGAAATAATACATGGTATGACAGTAGACAGAGTTTAACAGCGCGCTGCTCGAAGGCCATAATTTACAGTCACGTCCCCAAACTAAGTGGTTCTCGCCCACATTCAGCCCAACGTCCGCCATAGTACTGTTTGTGTCAAAAATATACAGCTCTATTCATGCCCTTCATTACAAACATATGTATCCTCCAAGACATATACTGGGTAGCAAATAATAGTGAAGCAAACGAATGTCAGAAGCCCATAAACTATCCATTGTAATGGTTTCAATATGTACAATATCAAATTAACTTTTATTTAATAATTGTGCTATTTATAGTTTGATATTACTGGTTCCAGTATGTCCGGCACTCAAGGTCACAAATTGTATGTTGCTGCGGTGCCGTCCTGGTGATGTATATATATACTTCACAAAATCTCCAATATGTCTGATGGCGGCACTCAGCAGTCTTGATGCAGTTTAAATGAACATCAGTTTATTGTGCCAAAATATAGATAAAGATTTTATATATATATATATATATATATATATATATATATATATATATATTAAAAGGAGCCCCCTACATAGTCTGTCAAGACATACCAGACAGTGTAACCAGGGTAATATAACTGACATAAGAGTGAATCCTCTAGAACAGATTCAACTGACAGTCAGGGGAGGAGTCCATTTCAATGTATTATACAGAAGGGAGGCATTTTGGATTTTCCATTTGAAAACTCTGGAATCATTAGGTTTAAACCAAAATATTGAACTAAACAACATATAACTGTCTTATGTAGAACTATATCTGTTGTATATTACATATATTGTGCTACTAATTGAAAAATCACTCTCTTTTTGTGCTTAACATTATAACATATTGTAATGCTATATTGAGATATCCTATAATCATATGTTTGTTACAAATAATATAACATATGACTATCTATCATCATAATATCTCCTCCTTTTTGAGTGACAGTATTTTGAGTATTAGGACTTTACAAAACCAATCAATAAATGAACTCTGTACAAAGGACACGCAGACACTCTCTGAGGAAAGAAGAGAAAGTGTAATACCCAATGAAGGAGGTGGTTCTTCACAATAAGGGCAGTAAGGATCTGGAATACCTTGCCAGAGAAGGTAGTTATGGCGGACTCAGTAACTGAGTTTAACAATGGGCTGGATAAATGTATAACTGATAAAGATATCCAGGGATATAACATTTAAAAAGACTGTACTGCGCTACTAGGGGTATACCTTGAGCCCGTTTCACATCTCCAATGCCGGATCCCACCCGGGAATTGGAAACGGGTCCTTCCCAGGTGGGACCTGGCATTGGACCCTAAGATCTGGCTTCCCGAGCTTGCAATATGCCGGGCGGGTTGCCATAGCGGTGGGTGGCAGAGCCGGCATCGGGGGCAGATGTAGGCTGGGAGATGATCATGAGCTCATCTCCGCTCTGCCTCTCCGTGTGTAGTGAATGGGTCCCAGGTCACATCGACCCGGCAACCTGTTCATACTGCCACTGACCCGGTATTCAACCCAAGAATAACCCTTCTTATAACCAGGGTTGAATTACCGGGTCAGGTGACCGCTTTCACATCGCACAGTGACCTGTGTCGATCTAGCAATATACCGAAAGCGTGTATGCCCAATCTCGTCCAATCTTGGAAGCAAAACAGTGTTGGGCCTGGTAAGTACTTGGTGGGTGACCACCCGGGAATACCAGGTTTTGAAGGATTACGGATGGTTTTGAAGGATTACGGATAAGAGTCATATATGAGTATAGCACCCTTACATGTTCCTGCATACCTTGCTGGTTATACAGTAATAATTTCATGATAGAATTTCACTGTGATCACTAATTTTGTGGGAAGCAACTTTTTTATTCCTGAGATCATAATTTTTAAGGCATACCTAATGAAAGCGATTTTAACAAAAAAAAACAAACCTTTCCCCGGGCTCCCTATCAGGGTTATCTTTCTTCTCTCTATCTGTTTAGTACTTAGGGGGTCATTCAGACGCCTGAGCCCGCCTGCATTTTTCCGGACATTCCCTGAAAACGGTCAGTTGCCACCCACAAACTGCTTCTTTCTGTGAATCTCCTTGTGAAAGCTCGTGCGAATGGATCCTTCGCACAAGCACAATCCCGTCGAAGGGCACCGATGCCTGTTGCAGCTGTGCGATGCGCTGGCACAGTGCGGTGCATATACGCAGTTCAGATCTGTTCGCCCGCTGAGCGAAAACGCACAGCTGCGATCAGATCTGAATGACCCCCTAGTGACAAACCCTTGGGAGCATCACTGACCATCACAACTGCTTAGCTACAGAAATTCTCTATACAGAGACAACTATCATTATCTTTAAATACGTAAATATCCTGTGTGGCTCTACTAAACCACAACTTGCTAAGGGCCTAATTCAGACCTGATCGTAGATGCGCTAAATTTAGCACATCTATGATCAGTCACACCAACTTGCGGGGGGACGCCCAGCACAGGGCTAGTCCGCCCCGCATGTCAGGCCCGACCCCCCTGCACAAGTACAGAAGCGTTGCACAGCAGCGATGCTTTTGTACTGGAAGGACTGGCGCACTGGCAGGAGCTACTCGTAGCTGTGAGGGTCGCGGCGGCCTGCCCCCGCCCCCCCCCCCCCCCACACACACACACACACACACACACACACACACGGTCCGGGCAAGCCTGCGTTGCCCGGACCACGACCCCTAAATGGCGGCAAAATGCTGCCGGCCCGCACCCTCCCGCCACTGCCTGTCAATCAGGCAGAGGCGATCGCAGGGCTGAGATAGCCGTTGGCATGAGCAGTTCAGACCTGATCGGTTGCTGTGCGAAAACTCACAGCACCGATCAGGTCTGAATTAGGCCCTGTGTTACTATATTGTCTGTTAAAACTGGACCTAACGATGTAAATAATACAAAAACAAAAATACTGTACGAACAGCAAGTTGCACACATAAATGCACTTCAATATATATGGATGTGCATTAGGTGCGTGCGCATATACTGTATTTATATGGATATACATATAGGCATCTACAGTATGTATGTATAATTACGTCTTTATGCGTATATGTGTCTATTTCCAGTTTTTAATTTAATTTAATTTTTTTACTTTTATTTTATATTAAGTGTATGCTAGGCACCTCATTGTGACATTAACATTAAAATGATAAATTATGTAAAATACAAAACATGTATTAAAGATTTTACTAAAGGTGGATTGAGATCTATAAACACTTGATGCTGGTTTGTAATTAATGCCAGGTTGCTGTTTAGAAGTGATAGCGCAGGTACAAAGCAGATAGCTATGGCATGACCAATCAGGAGCCCCTAGAAGGGATATATTGAAGCTATGGCAACTGGCGATCCAGCCTCTGATGAAACCACCACCCAATCAGGTGGAGAAATGCATCGGAAGCGTAAACAACGAGTGGAACGCAATCTACTGGAAGTAGCGAACTCCACAAGCAGCTGCACAGTGAGGGTCATTTAGAGTTGATCGCTAGCTGCCGTTGTTCGCAGAGCAGCGATCAAGCTAAAAATCGGCACTTCTGCGCATGCGCCGCAATGCGCACGCGCGAAGTATTTTCACAAAAGCTGATGCAGTTTCACACAAGGTCTAGCGACGCTTTTCAGTCGCACTGCTGACCGCTGAGTGATTGACAGGAAGTGGGTGTTTCTGGGAGGTAACTGACCGTTTTCAGTGAGTGTGCTAAAAAAACGCAGTCGTGTCAGATACAAACGCAGGGCGTGTTTGTGACGTCAAAACAGGAACTAAACAGTCTGAAGTGATCGCTAGCTAGGAGTAGGTCTCGAGCTGCTCAGAAACTGCACAACCTTTTTTTGTAGCCGCGCTGCGAGTCTTTCGTTCGCACTTCTGCTAAGCTAAGATATACTCCCAGAGGGCGGCAGCTTAGCGTTTGCACGGCTGCTAAAAGCAGCTAGCGAGCGTACAACTCGGAATGAGGGCCAGTTTGTGCACACAGCATCCCAGTCATATCTATTTATTAACCGTTTCTTATATAGCGCAGCATAGTCCTTTGCACTTTACAATTGGAACAACAGTAATAGAACAAAACTGGGTAAAAACAGACAGACATACTGTAGAGGTAGGAAGGACCTGCTCGCAAGCTTACAATCTATACAAGCCCTCCAGCCCCAGTTCATCAGTTGGGACCCTAAGCTACAACATGGAGCATTAAGGAGGAGGCATAGGACTGTGCAAAACAAATTAGGAGCGCCTCTAGATCACCACAATAATACAAAAATGAAATATAATTATCACCATGAGCTCTTATTACTCATAGTGACAAAACAGACTGCATGCAGACATGCTTACTAATACCTGCTCGAAATCAGCCCCTTGTATGTGGGGTACACACAGTGTGCACAGATTTCATTGTTTATGTATTTTTATGGGATACTTTTTTTAATGCGCTTTTTAGCCAAATATATATTCTAAATAAAACCGTTTTCAGTATATTTAAATCAAACCAGCAGCCAACATTTATTTATTTATTTTGTGCACCTTCATTACTTTTTTGTATGGTAGAAGCCCACACTTGCATGCTTAGAATGTGGGGACTGCGGTGGGGCGGACACCTGCTGCGCCACCATCATTTTGCAGGGCTCGGCACTGTAGTGTTGCACCCCTGGCTGCTAATCTGCACAATGTGCTGCCATGGACATGAAAGGGTTTTGCTGGGCATAATGCTCTGGGTAGTGGAATGGCAATCAATTAGCTTTGAGGTAACATTTTTCAAGTGCATTTTATACAATTATATTTAGCAGCAGATTGGTTGCCATGGGAAACTTCTCCACTATAGTCACTGCTTCATACATCTCTCCCTCAGTGAGCAATGTGTGTCTGCTATGAGGCTGTTGTGGGACCACATATGGATTGAATGAAACTATATGTGATGGAACATAATGTACTCTTTGCTAAAAAGCATACTGTATCGATTTTCACCATGCCAGCATGTTACGTATTCTTTTCAATGTCCTCTGCACTATGCTACACATGGCACACTCTGTGCACTGCAAATACCATACCAATTACTTATTAACCACACTGTGCCCAATGCTGTCCAGCCTTCACCACACAACTTGTGGTGCTTCATAACTTAAGACGCTACTTTATATTAATTATAATATTTGCTCATTTGTTATTATTTATTTATTTAATAACAGTTTCTTACATAGCGCAGCATATTTCTTTACGCTTTACAACTGGAACAACAGTAATAGAACAAAACTGGGTAATTACAGACAGATGTAGAGGTAGGAGGGTCCTGCTCGCAAGCTAACAATCTATAGGGAAATAGGCATTGATACACAAGGATCAGTGCTATCTATTGCATAATGGCCCATCAGATTGCAAAAGGATCTTAATGAGCTTTATGATATGGTCACCCAGCAATGTTGGACAAGGGTCTGGAGGGTGTGAAAGTGAACAAAGACAAAATATGTGAGATTATGTGTGGGGGTTACATATGTTTTACCGGCGGCCGGGATCCCGGCTGTCATGATCCCAACAGTGGGGTCCCGGCCACCAGTATGCCGGCAGCGAGGCAAGTGCTAGAAAGCCCCTCGCGGATTAGCTGCACTCGCCACGCTGTCGTGGATACCCAAAGAGGGAAAAAAAAGAATCTAGCGCCGGTATTCCGGCAGGGGCATTTCACCGCCTGTTGGGGTTCCAGCAGCGTCATTGTGACCGCCAGGATCCCGACAGGAATTATGAGCTAATTTATTGTGAGTATTAATTACGAAATTTTCTCACTATTATTTCTTTCATATTTTATGCATGTGGAGTGAAACCTCAAAAAATCTACTTTGTCAGTTTATTTTTAATAAAAAAAAAAAAACAGAAAACAACAATGCTGAAATCGTATTAATATATAGTTTTTAAATAGGCTACTATAAAGAAGTAAGCTTGATGCAACATCATGCCGGAACTGTGTGTTCTAAGGGTTTACGCAATCGTCCACTCAACGTAAGTATTGTATTCATTATCTGCAGCATGTTCCCATGATTGATTACATTTTATATGGTCCCCTAAAGTAAGCTTATGCTTTCCCTTGAACTTATACCCTAATTGTACTGCAGAGTTGTCCTGAAATTTGGAGGGGGGAGGGAGGGGGAATGGACTGATAGGGAGTGGGTTTACACATTTGGTGGTGGATTTGTAAAATGAGTGTGAGATGTGTGTGGAACAGACAATAGCTTGTATCGCACTTGGACAATTTGAGCTAATTTTTTGTAATTATCTAAATGATGGAATACATAAATGTCTGATCCCACAGGGGTACATTTTCTTAGTACCAGCTTACATAGTATTTACTGTTGTATAGGTTTTTGATGTAATGCACCCCTGTGATTACTATGTAAATAAAGAGTACTTACAATACCACCTGAACAAGGATTAACCACTTGCCTGGCACTACTGTATGTGATGCACCCGAAGCTAGATGTCGGCAAGTTCCACTGTGTGCCCCCTGTTTATCTAAGAAACTTACTCCTGCTGCTGTGGCCCCGGGAAGTGATGTCACGGTCCGTGACAGCCGACATCACTTATGAAGTCGCACCCCAGGATGCCTTACAAGCGGCATTCCGAAGGGAGGGGGGGTATGATGATCAGCCCCCCTACCCCATACTCCACTGCGCTGGGGTGGGGCTATATGGGGGATAGTCTATAAAGTGCAGCGTTTCTTTTGGCGTTAGGTGGGTTATGCTGGGGGGGGGGTGATAATTAAGGAGCTCTTATGCCACTAGGAGGAATATGTGTGACCTGAGGTGGTAAGTAAAATTACAATGGGGGCCTATGGACACAGGGTGTGGAGGAGGGGTGCGAAACACCCCCTGGGTATATATTTATTTTTAAATAAAATAGGTCAACCCAATATTGGCGACATGCATTAGGCTGACAAGGTCAAAAGGTCGACAGGTAAAAGGTAGGCTCAAGGTCAATATGGTCAACAGATGGACATGACCATGGTTGACATAAGTTTGACAAAGGTTGACCATATGGGGTCGACCTAATGACTGTCTATCCAGACAGTGTAGATCTATACCACAGCCAGGATCAAACCTATTACTAACATAATAGTTATTACAACAAAGTAATAAATTAATTAAAAATCAAACATTGCAATAAATAAAGAATGCCCTTTCCCTGGCAGCACTACAGCTGTTCCCAAACTTTTATGGGGGTTTGCAATGCAAATAGCATATCCACTTAGAACCATGTCACAGATTATTATTTGTCTGTGCAAAATTGATGGCTTTGTAGAACAATATCATGTTTACCTTTAATACGAGAGCAGATAGGCCTCTGGTTTACAGCATGTGCATAAGCCGGTATTATCAATTAAGGACACTGTTATTATAAAGAGCGAGAAGTGGTAACATGTGCGATGCATGCTAACAGTAACACACGTACATTCATTTCCTGCTCATTCGTTACCACAATGGACAAACTGCTGTAACACCACAATAAAAACATTCAACAATCAACTTAATAACCTTCATGGAAAAGAATGAGAAATACATTGTGTATATATAATTACAGTATATACACTTTATACCCACAGAGAACTCACAGATATGATTATTCCTTAACCCCTCAATCACATTGCCATACAAAGTGATACATTATCATGCAACCTTCAAATGACAACTAAAACAAGTTTGATGCACTATGCCTTGTTTGTACAAGTTAATAATACTTCATTAGGAAAGTGCTAGCTTTATGTAATCTGTAGTTTACGGTTTCTGCTGTGTGCATGCATCTGCGGATGCTTTTCCGTTTGCCCGCAACAGGCACCTTACTTCTTTATGCTGATGCGAAAATCCGCATGCATACAGTATGTCGGAGATCCGTGCGTCTGCATGTGGAAGCTTCCCAAACTATAACTAGACTTACCATACTATCCCTTTAATCCGGCACACTCATGAATTACACAGGTTCCCTAGCTGATTAAAACCAGGTGAAATGTAGGCTTGAATTCAGCCAGCCACAGAACCTGTGTAATGTAACCCAGTTTAACGAGATAGCATAGTACAGATGGGTCCTCCGTTATCTTGGCTGACTGAGGCGTTAGTCGCGAGCAGGCATGCGCAGCGTGCCTGGGAGCAAGGAGGCGCGCCTAGTCGAAGGGAGGAGGAGCGTTTGGCGTTACCTTTGAGTGTAATACCTAAGATTATCCACCAGATGTCTCTTTTTAAAATCACCAATGCGCATGCGTGTGGTCTCCATTAGACAGTAAAAAAAAAATATTCTTTTAAAAAATATATTAAATAATAATTGTGGCTCCTAATAGACAAACCCAAGTATATAATCCCTACTAATATAAATAGATATGCTATTAGCAATAAAAAAAAAAACACAAAAAAACCCATGTTTTTTAAAAAATTTATTAGATCCCACCAGCAAAATGAGGCGGACTGAAATTGACGAAATTACTGTCGAAAAGCACTGTTGTCGAATCGACATTCTTCAATTGAATATACCTTTGTCGAAAAGCCGCATTTTTACCATTGCAGACATGTCGAATTTGACAACTGTTGAATTGCAAAAAGTCGAATTTGAAACGGCCGTTTTTTTGTCGAAAAGTACTGTATTGCATTGTCGAATATTTTTTTGTGTCGAAAATGCCCCGTTTTTCGACATTTATGGCAATTCGACCGCAATTGCATATGGCCCATAGTGTTCTCTCTAAATCCCACCAATTTAGCTGATTTCTCAGCTCAATGACTGTTGAATCTACTAAATTTGATGTATAGCCTGTCTTGAAAAAGTTTTGTCATCGAACCGAAACGTTGATCATCAAAGGCTACCAGTGACTGTAATAAACTGTTGATTTAAATTTTGAAGTGCAATTAGTGGAACTTGCGATATACGTGTGAACCCCACCAGGGCCCATTAGGAGCACCCACCCAGTTGATCAACAACAGATGAGTGTGCAGGATTCTCTGTGGATATTGGCATCCCTAGTATTGCCAATATTGACTCTGACAGGTATATTCCATTCACATATTTTTTGGTAGGTCACTTACCTTAGCCATCATTGCTGCATATGCCGTATACAAGGGATCATCCTCAAGCTTGCTGTGGGGAAAACAATGTTGACCAATGTCAAATATATTTATTTTTGAATAAGGACCTCTACTAATAACTTAGTGGAAAAGTCCCCTTATGGTATCAACACAATAACACATTTTTCAAAATGTTTATCTATGATAAAAATAGATTTAAAACACTTTGTGGAAAACAAAGAGTGACTCTGTAAGAGAAAACACACTTTAATAAACACATGCACACAAAGGACTTTCATACATTGCTCACTAAAATCATACCTAGTCCAAAGGTCCTGAAGTAGATCACAATCAGAGCCTTAAATACATAAAATAGTCCATCTGGGGATGGCTGGAACTACTTCAAGATGCATATCATTGCGCTTATACCTAGCATAGTTTTTTCACAGCTTGACCTCAAGCAGCCATATTAAGCATAGGAACAATATTAAAAAGAAAAAGCACAATATATTTTCCTTATCTCTGGTACTGTTCCCAGTCCAGTCACATTTTTCTTAGGTTTTTTTTGGAAGGGGGGAGGGGGATACAGCATCCATTTGGACTACTTGAGAACCTATGGACTAGATCAGTGGTTCCCAAATGTGATCCTCAAGGCAGTCCAACAGTCCAGGTTTTAGGGATATCCGTGCTTGTGCACAGATGGTATAATCAAACTGACGAGTTACTAATTAAGTCACCTATCACTAAGCATAGAGATCATTAAAACCTGGATTCTTGGGTTGTCCTGAGAACCGCGTTTGGGGACCCCTGGACTAGGAGTTTAATAAAAGATGTCTGTAAGTAATTTGTGTGCATGTGTTTATTTATTGTGTTTTTCTTAAATTGTGTCTGTATCTGTAACTACATTTTTCCTTGTCGAACTATAGTTCACCAAAGACATGCAGAAATCTATTAGAAGATTATGGAAGTTGAAGTCCAACAACATCTTATAAACCTTAAGTGCTCACCCACTATACAAATTAAAAAAAATGCTATATAACAGTAGCATGAATTACATGTCCCCATTCCGTTTATTTTCAAAATGTTACCTTCTCTCAGTGAGGGCATTGCGACTGAAGTGTAAAATAATCTGGTGAAGAGGATCTGGCTTTTTCTCCGTCTCTTCCTCCTCCTCTTCATCAGTCTTCTTGGGTTTCTGGGACACATTAACAATTATCACACAATTATCACCATGGATGAATTCATCACTAGCAGAACCAGCCAGATGACTGGCAGGTTTACAGACTGTTTGTTAGCATTACCCGAACTGCGATTTAGGTGGTGATTTGTTGGTGCCTTCCTAAACATCCTTACATATTCTATCATTCTAGAAAGGAGTCTAGATTGGCACAAGATACATTCAGATAACACTAAAATACTACTGATGATTGCATAGGTGCCTTCTGGTAAGTGTGTAACATAATATTTAGACAGTACTTTGAGAGCATGTACATACAGTATGATGCAGAGTATCGGAGGGCTTTCCTTTCATTATTGCCGAACATCTCCAGCCGTAGAGCAACAACTTAAGACTGGTGAAATTTAAATGAGGACTGAAGCAAGAATGTAAACACAAATCTAACAGAAAGACTTCAATTGCTATGGTAGCAAACAATTTCTTCAATATACTCTGAAACCCATTGGGTAATAAATTAATCATGCAGCTCATGAAAGTAAAAGTAACTTGAATAACTCATGCAAGGACATTTGTGAATACTGGTGCAATTAAATAAAATGTACTGTAACGAACAGCAACAATTCCGATATCTACTTTCGATTTTCTACTAAACCACACTAGGAAAATAAACAGCAGCACTTTTCTCTCTGTGCACCAGTAGAATCAAATGTCCAACCATGATGCTTTCAGGTTGCTCCGTGGATGGACTCATGCACCTACTGATCTTACCAGTAGGATCCAACCCATCATGTATCTCTCAGTCAGCCATCAAATATTATTCAAGATAGGTTTCTAATTCTCTGACAAATTAACTAGGATAGTATCTGCATATTTTAGATTTTATTTCAAAAGAAATTCTGTAGCAATAGATATCCTTTACATTATGTGGCGGATGCACGAAATTCAGAATTAACGACAGCATATTGTTAACAAGGATTTTGTGAATTTTAATTTGCGTTAATTATGTTTTGCAGTAAAATTAGTAAGCTCAGTTGATATAAGCAGTTTCTTAGGTTACTTATCAACATAAAATCGCCCACTATTGTATTAGAAGGCAGCTGGCAGCATGCCTTCCATATTATAGTAACGCTAACTTACGGAATGCCAACTTTTGTCAGCTGTCATTTCTATTGGATATGTCATTATTATACAAGGTGATTTATATTTGCATATATTTATTATTTTAACTCCATGAGTGACCACTGCTTCATATTAAGTCTATTAATTAATACAGCAGTTGTGTTAATGGAACAAGAGGTTTATAGACCAATCATCTATAGAAAATCTGCTATATACAGTTATGTTCCCAGATAGAAATATTGCGCAGGGTAAATAACAGTTTGTAAGAGGTGAATCTTAACAGCAAAAATGAGACAACAGATATCTGCACTGGTTTACCTGGCACTCTCCTTTCACATTAAGGCATATTTTGAGAGAGGTGCATGATGGGACAGATGAGTATGCCGCTTTGGAAGTGGCTACATGATTAAATGCTAGGTTGAGCAATCTGTGTACTGAAACTTGCAGTATGTGGCTGCTCTGCTGAAAACTATAGTCTATTTACAAAAGGAAAATAAAAAATATATATACTGTATACTGTATATTTCAGGTTAGAGAGGAATTGGAACCAACTTGCTTAATGTTTTCATTTTTATTAACACCATAAAGGACTGGTATGTTTTGTGACCATGCAGGGCATGCAGGAGAGGGAGCCAGGGAAAGGGTGTATGAGGTACATGAAAATGGATTATGGCACACAGAATGAGGAGGGGAATGTGAGGAAATGTGTTCAGTATCAGAACCACAGCTGGCTTCAGCCCTGTCTTTCTATATAATCTTTTCAGGATTAGACAAACCAGGGACAAAGTCAACTGCTCAAGAAACACACAGGGAACCAGTCATACTGGCTGAGCTGAAACAGAACAAAATAGAATTATGAAAACGAAAGGAAAACAAAAAAAAAAGACAGTATTAAGGGATGAAATAATAGTATAAAATGGCATCAGTTATATTAAGTCTGTGAGCAAATTTAACATATTGCAAAAAGTTGCTTCTTACACAGATTTTAACTATCCTGTTCAGTGATTGTGATGACAGACCTACTGCGCCGTAATGCTAAGTTATCGTAGGATAATCTGTGAGAACCTGACACTTGAAACAGACAAAAAAAAGTATTAAAAAAGTTGATTATATTGCAAGTAGTTATATTGATATGCTACACATGTAGCCATGGATACGTTGGGTGTTACTTTTGCCGTAGTGGGTAGATAGGAGACATTCCGTGACACCTGGTTTTGACGCCTCCTTTGGCTCTACAAGGTCAGGTTATTGGAGTCCCCCTTTCCAATCACTCATTTATGTGTTTTCTGCTATACCGTTTGGTTTCATACATTGTCATTTTATTTTTCTACACCCCTGTCTCTCTCATGTGATTTGGAAGTTTAATAAAGATAACTTACAATAAAATGCTTTGTAGCACATTTAGATCTCTAGATAAATAACATGGGGGGTAATTCTGAGTTGATCGCAACAGGAACTTTTTTAGCAGTTGGGCAAAACCATGTGCACTGCAGGGGAGGCAGATATAACATGTGCAGAGAGAGTTAGATTTGGGTGGGGTGTGTTCAATCTGCAATCTAAATTGCAGTGTAAAAATAAAGCAGCCAATATTTAACCTGCACAGAAACACTATAACCCACCCAAATCTAACTCTCTCTGCACATGTTATATATGCCCCCCCTGCAGTGCACATGGTTTTGCCCAACAGCTAAAAAAATTCCTGCTGCGATCAACTCGGAATTACCCCCATGATTACCCCCTTAACTAACATATAAATTGACAAAAAAAAAAACCTGTTGACAAATAACTGGATAATTTGGATTTTGTTCTGGTTTAATAATGTAAAACTGATTAACTTCTTATAATTAAGTCACAGAGGCCTCTAGTATGTCACTTGAGGCTGATCTGTACAGTTACGACACACAGTTTTATTTTCAACGATTCTTGGGGTTGAGAGAGGAAATGTACCAGGGTGTTTTGATTTGCAGGCTTGCTGCAAAGGACGTAATATATACACATTATATATCCTGATATGTACACATGCATAGAGGAGGCGGACATGGGGTCTCAACTATATTTCAATAGAACACCATTTAAGAAAAATCTTATCAAGAGAAATCACAATTGTACCACTGTAATAAAACTATTTACATGTACAATTGTAACCCAATCCCAATTTCTCTAACGTCCTAGTGGATGCTGGGGACTCCGTAAGGACCATGGGGAATAGACGGGCTCCGCAGGAGACAGGGCACTTTAAGAAAGAATTTGGATACTGGTGTGCTCTGGCTCCTCCCTCTATGTCCCTCCTCCAGACCTCAGTTAGAATCTGTGCCCGGACGAGCTGGGTGCTACTTAGTGAGCTCTCCTGAGCTTGCTATAAGAAAGTATTTTGTTAGGTTTTTTTTATTTTCAGAGAGATCTGCTGGCAACAGACTCTCTGCAGCGTGGGACTGAGGGGAGAGAAGCAGCCCTACTCACTGAAGATAGGTCCTGCTTCTTAGGCTACTGGACACAATTAGCTCCAGAGGGATCGTACACAGGATCTCACCCTTTGTCGTCCGATCCCGGAGCCGCGCCGCCGTCCCCCTCGCAGAGCCGGAAGACAGAAGCCGGTGACAGAAGCAAGAAGACTTCAAAATCGGCGGCAGAAGACTCCAGTCTTTATATGAGGTAGCGCACAGCACTGCAGCTGTGCGCCATTGCTCCCACATTAAACCCACATACTCCGGTCACTGTAGGGTGCAGGGCGCAGGGGGGCGCCCTGGGCAGCAATTAGGAACCTCTTGGCAAAAAGTCAGCATATATACAGTTGGGCACTGTATATATGCATGAGCCCCCGCCATTATTTTACACAGAAACGCGGGACAGAAGCCCGCCGCTGAGGGGGCGGGGCTTCTTCCTCAGCACTCACCAGCGCCATTTTCTCTCCACAGCTCCGCTGAGAGGAAGCTCCCCAAGCTATCCCCTGCAGAAACACGGTAGAAGAGGGTAAAAAGAGAGGGGGGGCACATAAATTAGGCGCAAAAGCTTTATATACAGCAGCTACTGGGTTAACACTAAATTACTGTGTGATTCCTGGGACATATAGCGCTGGGGTGTGTGCTGGCATACTCTCTCTCTGTCTCTCCAAAGGGCCTTGTGGGGGAACTGTCTTCAAAAAGAGCATCCCCTGTATGTGTGTGGTGTGTCGGTACGCTTGTGTCGACATGTTTGACGAGGAAGGCTATGTGGAAGCAGAACGGGAGCAAATGAATGTGGGGTCGCCGCCGACACCTGTTTGGATGGATATGTGGAAGGTTTTAAATGATAATGTTAATTCCTTGCATAAAAGGTTGGATAAAGTTGAAACCTTAGGACAGTCGGGGTCGCAGCCCATGCCTGATCCTATGTCGCAGAGACCGTCAGGGTCTCAGAAGCGCCCACTATCCCAAATTGTTGACACAGATACCGACACGGAGTCTGACTCCAGTGTCGACTATGATGATGCAAAGTTACAGCCTAAATTGGCTAAAGCTATACGTTATATGATTATAGCAATGAAGCAGGTGTTGCACATCACAGAGGAAACCCCAGTCCCTGACAAGAGGGTTCATATGTATGGGGAAAAAAGGCAGGAGGTGACCTTTCCCCCCTCACACGAGCTCAATGAGTTATGTGAAAAGGCTTGGGAATCTCCAGATAAAAAACTGCAAACTTCCAAACGGATGCTTATGGCGTATCCTTTCCCGCCAACGGACAGGTTACGCTGGGAATCCTCCCCTAGGGTGGACAAAGCTCTAACACGCTTATCCAAGAGGGTAGCCCTGCCCAGGGCCGTAACTACGTGTGTGCCAAGTGGGCTTGGCACACAGCGCAGTTGCCCTGAGGGCGCACGGCCAGTGGCATGTAATGAGTCAAATTGACTCATTACATGCCGCCTCTGAAGTCCGCGCCGTGCGCCGCAGCCGCGCTGGAGGAGAGAGAAGCGCCGGAGGCAGCTGAGAAGGAGGAGGAGGGAGGGGGACTGGAGCCGCAGCAGCGCTATTTCATTGGTAGCAAGCGCCGCTGCAGCATCCCCCTCTCCTTCCGTATAGGCTGCCCGGCGCTGCTGTGGATGCTGGGATGCGGTTCCTCCATCCCAGCATCCACAGCAGCGCCAGGCAACCAATATGGAAGGAGAGGGGGATGCTGCAGCGGCGCTTACTACCAATGACATAGCGCTGCTGCGGCTCCAGTCCCCCTCCCTCCTCCTCCTTTTCCGATGCCTGCACACTGCACAGAGGGAGATGCCAGCACGAGGAGCCTGTCAGCGGAGAGAAGGTAAGTATCTCTCTTTCTCTCTCTCTCTCTCTCTCTCTCTCTCGGGGACACAGTCTGCCATAATGTGTAAAAAGGGGTCCTGGCTGCCGCAATGTGAAAAAAGGGGGCCTGGCTGCCGCAATGTGTAAAAAGGGGGACTGGCTTCCGCAAAGGGGGCCTGGCTGCTGCAATGTGTAAAAAGGGGGACTGGCTGCCGCAATGTGTAAAAAGGGGGACTGGCTGCCGCAATGTGAAAAAAGGGGGCCTGGCTGCCGCAATGTGTAAAAAGGGGGACTGGCTTCCGCAAAGGGGGCCTGGCTGCTGCAATGTGTAAAAAGGGGGACTGGCTGCCGCAATGTGTAAAAAGGGGGACTGGTTGCCGCAAAGGGGGCCTGGCTGCTGCAATGTGTAAAAAGGGGAACTGGCTGCCGCAATGTGTAAAAAGGGGGCCTGGCTGCCGCAATGTGTAAAAAGGGGGACTGGCTGCCGCAATGTGTAAAAAGGGGGACTGGCTGCCGCAAAGGGGGCCTGGCTGCTGCAATGTGTAAAAAGGGGGACTGGCTGCCGCAATGTGTAAAAAGGGGGACTGGCTGCTGCAATGTGTAAAAAGGGGGACTGGCTGCCGCAATGTGTAAAAAGGGGGACTGGCTGCCGCAATGTGTAAAAAGGGGGCCTGGTTGCTGCAATGTGTAAAAAGGGGGACTGGCTGCCGCAATGTGTAAAAAGGGGGACTGGCTGCCGCAATGTGTAAAAAGGGGGCCTGGCTGCCGCAATGTGTAAAAAGGGGGCCTGGCTGCCGCAATGTGTAAAAAGGGGTCCTGGCTGCCGCAATGTGTAAAAAGGGGGACTGTCTGCTGTAATGTGTAAAAAGGGGGACGCTGTCTGCTGTAATGTATAAAAGGGGCTCTACCTGGTGTAGTGGCGCTACTGTGCAGCGTAATTTGAATAATGGAGACTACTGTGCACCGTAGTATGAATTGCTATTATTTTGTGGCCACGCCCCTTCCCCATGAAGCCACGCCCCTATATATTTTTTGCGCGCCGCAGGCACGCACTGCCCCTATCTTGCATGGGGGGGGGGCGCCAATGTCATTTCTTGCACACAGCGCTAAAATGCCTAGTTACGGCACTGGCCCTGCCGTCACAGGATACGGCCACCCTAAAAGATGCTGCGGATAGAAAGCAAGAGGGTACCCTGAAGTCCATTTACACACATTCAGGTACCTTGCTAAGGCCGGCAATTGCGTCGGCCTGGGTGTGTAGTGCTGTAGCAGCATGGACGGATACCTTATCTGAGGATCTGGATACCTTAGACAAGGATACTATATTAATGACCCTGGGGCATATAAAAGACGCCGTCCTGTATATGAAAGATGCTCAAAGAGACATTAGCCTACTGGGCTCTAGAATAAATGCAATGTCGATTTCTGCCAGAAGGGTCCTGTGGACTCGGCAATGGACAGGCGATGCCGACTCAAAAAGGCACATGGAGGTTTTACCTTACAAGGGTGAGGAATTGTTTGGGGAGGGTCTCTCGGACCTGGTCTCCACAGCTACTGCTGGAAAGTCAATTTTTTTGCCATATGTTCCCTCACAACCTAAGAAAGCACCGTATTACCAAATGCAGTCCTTTCGTTCACAAAAAGGCAAGAAAGTCCGAGGTGCGTCCTTTCTTGCCAGAGGCAAGGGTAGAGGAAAGAAGCTGCATAACACAGCTAGTTCCCAGGAACAGAAGTCCTCCCCGGCTTCTACTAAATCCACCGCATGACGCTGGGGCTCCACAGGCGGAGCTAGGCCCGGTGGGGGCGCGTCTCCGAAATTTCAGCCACAAGTGGGTTCACTCCCAGGTGGATCCCTGGGTAATAGAGATTGTGTCTCAGGGATACAAGCTGGAATTCGAAGAGATGCCCCCTCACCGATACTTCAAATCGGCCCTGCCAGCTTCCCCATTAGAGAGGGAAATTGTGTTAGCTGCAATTCACAAATTGTATCTTCAGCAGGTGGTGGTCAAGGTTCCCCTCCTTCAACAAGGAAAGGGTTATTATTCGATCATGTTTGTGGTTCCGAAACCGGACGTTTCGGTCAGACCCATATTGAATTTAAATTCCCTGAACATATACCTGAAAAGGTTCAAGTTCAAGATGGAATCGCTCAGAGCGGTCATCGCAAGCCTGGAAGGGGGGGATTTTATGGTGTCTCTGGACATAAAGGATGCATACTTTCATATCCCCATTTATCCACCTCATCAGGCGTACCTCAGATTTGTGGTACAGAATTGTCATTACGATTCCAGACGTTGCCGATTGGTCTCTCCACGGCACCGAGAATATTTACCAAGGTAATGGCGGAAATGATGGTGCTCCTGCGAAAGCAAGGGGTCACAATTATCCCATACTTGGACGATCTCCTCATAAAGGCGAGGTCCAGAGAGCAGTTGATGATCAGCGTAGCACGCTCTCAGGAAGTGTTACAACAGCACGGCTGGATTCTAAATATTCCAAAGTCGCAGCTGATTCCTACGACGCGTCTGCCCTTCCTGGGCATGATTCTGGACACAGACCAGAAGAAGGTCCCACATTAAACCCACATACTCCGGTCACTGTAGGGTGCAGGGCGCAGGGGGGCGCCCTGGGCAGCAATTAGGAACCTCTTGGCAAAAAGTCAGCATATATACAGTTGGGCACTGTATATATGCATGAGCCCCCGCCATTATTTTACACAGAAACGCGGGACAGAAGCCCGCCGCTGAGGGGGCGGGGCTTCTTCCTCAGCACTCACCAGCGCCATTTTCTCTCCACAGCTCCGCTGAGAGGAAGCTCCCCAAGCTATCCCCTGCAGAAACACGGTAGAAGAGGGTAAAAAGAGAGGGGGGGCACATAAATTAGGCGCAAAAGCTTTATATACAGCAGCTACTGGGTTAACACTAAATTACTGTGTGATTCCTGGGACATATAGCGCTGGGGTGTGTGCTGGCATACTCTCTCTCTGTCTCTCCAAAGGGCCTTGTGGGGGAACTGTCTTCAAAAAGAGCATCCCCTGTATGTGTGTGGTGTGTCGGTACGCTTGTGTCGACATGTTTGACGAGGAAGGCTATGTGGAAGCAGAACGGGATCAAATGAATGTGGGGTCGCCGCCGACACCTGTTTGGATGGATATGTGGAAGGTTTTAAATGATAATGTTAATTCCTTGCATAAAAGGTTGGATAAAGTTGAAACCTTAGGACAGTCGGGGTCGCAGCCCATGCCTGATCCTATGTCGCAGAGACCGTCAGGGTCTCAGAAGCGCCCACTATCCCAAATTGTTGACACAGATACCGACACGGAGTCTGACTCCAGTGTCGACTATGATGATGCAAAGTTACAGCCTAAATTGGCTAAAGCTATACGTTATATGATTATAGCAATGAAGCAGGTGTTGCACATCACAGAGGAAACCCCAGTCCCTGACAAGAGGGTTCATATGTATGGGGAAAAAAGGCAGGAGGTGACCTTTCCCCCCTCACACGAGCTCAATGAGTTATGTGAAAAGGCTTGGGAATCTCCAGATAAAAAACTGCAAACTTCCAAACGGATGCTTATGGCGTATCCTTTCCCGCCAACGGACAGGTTACGCTGGGAATCCTCCCCTAGGGTGGACAAAGCTCTAACACGCTTATCCAAGAGGGTAGCCCTGCCCAGGGCCGTAACTACGTGTGTGCCAAGTGGGCTTGGCACACAGCGCAGTTGCCCTGAGGGCGCACGGCCAGTGGCATGTAATGAGTCAAATTGACTCATTACATGCCGCCTCTGAAGTCCGCGCCGTGCGCCGCAGCCGCGCTGGAGGAGAGAGAAGCGCCGGAGGCAGCTGAGAAGGAGGAGGAGGGAGGGGGACTGGAGCCGCAGCAGCGCTATTTCATTGGTAGCAAGCGCCGCTGCAGCATCCCCCTCTCCTTCCGTATAGGCTGCCCGGCGCTGCTGTGGATGCTGGGATGCGGTTCCTCCATCCCAGCATCCACAGCAGCGCCAGGCAACCAATATGGAAGGAGAGGGGGATGCTGCAGCGGCGCTTACTACCAATGACATAGCGCTGCTGCGGCTCCAGTCCCCCTCCCTCCTCCTCCTTTTCCGATGCCTGCACACTGCACAGAGGGAGATGCCAGCACGAGGAGCCTGTCAGCGGAGAGAAGGTAAGTATCTCTCTTTCTCTCTCTCTCTCTCTCTCTCTCTCTCGGGGACACAGTCTGCCATAATGTGTAAAAAGGGGTCCTGGCTGCCGCAATGTGAAAAAAGGGGGCCTGGCTGCCGCAATGTGTAAAAAGGGGGACTGGCTTCCGCAAAGGGGGCCTGGCTGCTGCAATGTGTAAAAAGGGGGACTGGCTGCCGCAATGTGTAAAAAGGGGGACTGGCTGCCGCAATGTGAAAAAAGGGGGCCTGGCTGCCGCAATGTGTAAAAAGGGGGACTGGCTTCCGCAAAGGGGGCCTGGCTGCTGCAATGTGTAAAAAGGGGGACTGGCTGCCGCAATGTGTAAAAAGGGGGACTGGTTGCCGCAAAGGGGGCCTGGCTGCTGCAATGTGTAAAAAGGGGAACTGGCTGCCGCAATGTGTAAAAAGGGGGCCTGGCTGCCGCAATGTGTAAAAAGGGGGACTGGCTGCCGCAATGTGTAAAAAGGGGGACTGGCTGCCGCAAAGGGGGCCTGGCTGCTGCAATGTGTAAAAAGGGGGACTGGCTGCCGCAATGTGTAAAAAGGGGGACTGGCTGCTGCAATGTGTAAAAAGGGGGACTGGCTGCCGCAATGTGTAAAAAGGGGGACTGGCTGCCGCAATGTGTAAAAAGGGGGCCTGGTTGCTGCAATGTGTAAAAAGGGGGACTGGCTGCCGCAATGTGTAAAAAGGGGGACTGGCTGCCGCAATGTGTAAAAAGGGGGCCTGGCTGCCGCAATGTGTAAAAAGGGGGCCTGGCTGCCGCAATGTGTAAAAAGGGGTCCTGGCTGCCGCAATGTGTAAAAAGGGGGACTGTCTGCTGTAATGTGTAAAAAGGGGGACGCTGTCTGCTGTAATGTATAAAAGGGGCTCTACCTGGTGTAGTGGCGCTACTGTGCAGCGTAATTTGAATAATGGAGACTACTGTGCACCGTAGTATGAATTGCTATTATTTTGTGGCCACGCCCCTTCCCCATGAAGCCACGCCCCTATATATTTTTTGCGCGCCGCAGGCACGCACTGCCCCTATCTTGCATGGGGGGGGGGGCGCCAATGTCATTTCTTGCACACAGCGCTAAAATGCCTAGTTACGGCACTGGCCCTGCCGTCACAGGATACGGCCACCCTAAAAGATGCTGCGGATAGAAAGCAAGAGGGTACCCTGAAGTCCATTTACACACATTCAGGTACCTTGCTAAGGCCGGCAATTGCGTCGGCCTGGGTGTGTAGTGCTGTAGCAGCATGGACGGATACCTTATCTGAGGATCTGGATACCTTAGACAAGGATACTATATTAATGACCCTGGGGCATATAAAAGACGCCGTCCTGTATATGAAAGATGCTCAAAGAGACATTAGCCTACTGGGCTCTAGAATAAATGCAATGTCGATTTCTGCCAGAAGGGTCCTGTGGACTCGGCAATGGACAGGCGATGCCGACTCAAAAAGGCACATGGAGGTTTTACCTTACAAGGGTGAGGAATTGTTTGGGGAGGGTCTCTCGGACCTGGTCTCCACAGCTACTGCTGGAAAGTCAATTTTTTTGCCATATGTTCCCTCACAACCTAAGAAAGCACCGTATTACCAAATGCAGTCCTTTCGTTCACAAAAAGGCAAGAAAGTCCGAGGTGCGTCCTTTCTTGCCAGAGGCAAGGGTAGAGGAAAGAAGCTGCATAACACAGCTAGTTCCCAGGAACAGAAGTCCTCCCCGGCTTCTACTAAATCCACCGCATGACGCTGGGGCTCCACAGGCGGAGCTAGGCCCAGTGGGGGCGCGTCTCCGAAATTTCAGCCACAAGTGGGTTCACTCCCAGGTGGATCCCTGGGTAATAGAGATTGTGTCTCAGGGATACAAGCTGGAATTCGAAGAGATGCCCCCTCACCGATACTTCAAATCGGCCCTGCCAGCTTCCCCATTAGAGAGGGAAATTGTGTTAGCTGCAATTCACAAATTGTATCTTCAGCAGGTGGTGGTCAAGGTTCCCCTCCTTCAACAAGGAAAGGGTTATTATTCGATCATGTTTGTGGTTCCGAAACCGGACGTTTCGGTCAGACCCATATTGAATTTAAATTCCCTGAACATATACCTGAAAAGGTTCAAGTTCAAGATGGAATCGCTCAGAGCGGTCATCGCAAGCCTGGAAGGGGGGGATTTTATGGTGTCTCTGGACATAAAGGATGCATACTTTCATATCCCCATTTATCCACCTCATCAGGCGTACCTCAGATTTGTGGTACAGAATTGTCATTACGATTCCAGACGTTGCCGATTGGTCTCTCCACGGCACCGAGAATATTTACCAAGGTAATGGCGGAAATGATGGTGCTCCTGCGAAAGCAAGGGGTCACAATTATCCCATACTTGGACGATCTCCTCATAAAGGCGAGGTCCAGAGAGCAGTTGATGATCAGCGTAGCACGCTCTCAGGAAGTGTTACAACAGCACGGCTGGATTCTAAATATTCCAAAGTCGCAGCTGATTCCTACGACGCGTCTGCCCTTCCTGGGCATGATTCTGGACACAGACCAGAAGAAGGTTTTTCTCCCGATGGAGAAGGCTCAGGAACTCATGACACTGGTCAGAGACCTCTTAAAACCAAAACAGGTGTCGGTGCATCACTGCACGCGAATCCTGGGAAAGATGGTGGCATCATACGAGGCCATTCCCTTCGGCAGGTTCCATGCGAGGACCTTTCAATGGGATCTGTTGGACAAGTGGTCCGGATCACATCTACAGATGCATCGGCTGATCACCCTATCCCCCAGGGCCAGGGTGTCTCTTCTGTGGTGGCTGCAGAGTGCTCACCTTCTCGAGGGCCGCAGATTCGGCATTCAGGACTGGGTCCTGGTGACCACGGATGCAAGCCTCTGAGGGTGGGGGGCAGTCACACAGGGAAGAAATTTCCAGGGTCTGTGGTCAAGTCAGGAGACTTGCCTTCACATCAATATCCTGGAACTAAGAGCCATATACAACGCCCTAAATCAAGCGGAGACCCTGCTTCGCGACCAATCGGTGCTGATTCAGTCAGACAACATCACCGCAGTGGCTCATGTAAACCGCCAAGGCGGCACAAGGAGCAGGGTGGCGATGGTGGAAGCCACCAGAATTCTTCGCTGGGCGGAGAATCACGTAAGAGCACTGTCAGCAGTGTTCATTCCGGGAGTGGACAACTGGGAAGCAGACTTCCTCAGCAGGCACGACCTCCACCCGGGAGAGTGGGGACTTCATCAAGAAGTCTTCGCGCAGATTGCAGGTCGGTGGGAACTGCCACAGGTGGACATGATGGCGTCCCGCCTCAACAAAAGCTACAGAGATATTGCACCAGGTCAAGAGACCCTCAGGCGATAGCTGTAGACGCACTAGTGACACCGTGGGTGTTCCAGTCGGTTTATGTATTTCCTCCTCTTCCTCTCATACCCAAGATGCTGAGAATCATAAGAGGAGTGAGAACAATACCCATTGTTCCGGATTGGCCAAGAAGGACTTGGTATCCAGAGCTGCAAGAAATGCTCACAGAGGACCCATGGCCTCTGCCTCTAAGACAGGACCTGTTGCAACAGGGGCCTTGTCTGTTCCAAGACTTACCGCGGCTGCGTTTGACGGCATGGCGGTTGAACGCCGGATCCTAGCAGAAAAAGGCATTCCGGATGAGGTTATTCCTACGCTGATAAAGGCTAGGAAGGACGTGACGGCTAAATTATCACCGTATATGGCGAAAATATGTTGCTTGGTGTGAGGCCAGGAATGCCCCTACGGAGGAATTCCAGCTGGGCCGGTTCCTTCACTTCCTACAGTCGGGAGTGACTTTGGGCCTAAAATTGGGTTCCATTAAGGTCCAGATTTCGTCCCTATCCATTTTCTTTCAAAAAGAACTGGCTTCTCTTCCTGAAGTCCAGACATTTGTAAAGGGAGTGCTGCATATTCAGCCTCCTTTTGTGCCTCCAGTGGCACCTTGGGATCTTAACGTGGTATTGAGTTTCCTGAAGTCACACTGGTTTGAGCCACTCAAAACCGTGGAGTTAAAATTTCTCACTTGGAAGGTGGTCATGCTCTTAGCCTTGGCTTCAGCTAGGCGTGTGTCAGAATTAGCGGCTTTGTCACATAAAAGCCCCTATCTGGTTTTCCATATGGACAGGGCAGAATTGCGGACCCGTCCACAATTTCTGCCAAAAGTGGTGTCATCCTTTCATATGAACCAACCTATTGTGGTGCCTGTGGCTACTCGTGACTTGGAGGATTCCGAGTTACTAGATGTAGTCAGGGCTTTGAAGGTTTATGTAGCCAGAACGGCTAGAGTCAGGAAGACTGAGTCGCTGTTTATCCTGTATGCACCCAACAAGCTGGGTGCTCCTGCTTCAAAGCAAACTATTGCTCGCTGGATCTGTAACACGATTCAGCAGGCTCTTTCTACGGCTGGATTGCAGTTTCCAAAATCAGTAAAAGCCCACTCCACAAGAAAGGTGGGCTCTTCTTGGGCGGCTGCCCGAGGGGTCTCGGCATTACAGCTTTGCCGAGCGGCTACTTGGTCAGGTTCGAACACTTTTGCAAAGTTTTACAAGTTTGATACCCTGGCTGAGGAGGACCTTGTGTTTGCTCATTCGGTGCTGTAGAGTCATCCGCACTCTCCCGCCCGTTTGGGAGCTTTGGTATAATCCCCATGGTCCTTACGGAGTCCCCAGCATCCACTAGGACGTTAGAGAAAATAAGATTTTACTTACCGGTAAATCTATTTCTCGTAGTCCGTAGTGGATGCTGGGCGCCCGTCCCAAGTGCGGACTTCTTCTGCAATACTTGTATATAGTTATTGCTTAAATAAGGGTTATGTTTGGTTGCATCAGGGTTGATCTGATGCTCCGTTGTTGTTCATACTGTTAACTGGGTAAGTTTATCACAAGTTATACGGTGTGACTGGTATGAGTCTTGCCCTGGATTCCAAAATCCTTTCCTTGTACTGTCAGCTCTTCCGGGCACAGTTTCTCTAACTGAGGTCTGGAGGAGGGACATAGAGGGAGGAGCCAGAGCACACCAGTATCCAAATTCTTTCTTAAAGTGCCCTGTCTCCTGCGGAGCCCGTCTATTCCCGATGGTCCTTACGGAGTCCCCAGCATCCACTACGGACTACGAGAAATAGATTTACCGGTAAGTAAAATCTTATTTTCCTCCTCACTCTGATGATTTAAGGCCATGAGAGTCTTTTAAAAAATCTTGGCAAGAGAAGTGTTTAACGAAAAATTCAGCCTACTCCCACAATCACACAAAAGTTGGTGCAAACACTACTTATGAGGGCAGTTCACAAGCGTGGAATGTAAACTCACACCAATGCTAGGTGGATAAAAAGCACATTTATGCATAAATAAGGGGGGAAGGGGAGCGGCATGATCCAAATTTGTTCTATTTTATGGATGTATCTGGGCAGTTATTGCTGTACATAAGAATTGTTTAGAGAGAGAAAGGTTTCTTACTGTATGTGCAGAACCTGTTCAAGCTGCTGGTGTTTTGATGTCCCAAACTGCTAGACAGAGAAAGTATCAAGAAACATAGGTCTACTGCAATACCGTTCCCAGCGACTGCAGAGTCTCCTAGGCTTTTTGCCATGAATAGAGGAAAATCAACAGTCTGCTACATTTTTTTCTGTACTCTGTGATAACTGAAACATTTGGAAACCCTCAAATACTTCAAAACTAACTCTGCAAAATAATTCACCTTATGGCCCTCATTCCGAGTTGATCGGTCGCAAGGCGAATTTAGCAGAGTTACACACGCTAGGCCGCCGCCTACTGGGAGTGAATCTTAGCTTCTTAAAATTGCGACCGATGTATTCGCAATATTGCGATTACTAACTACTTAGCAGTTTCAGAGTAGCTCCAGACTTACTCTGCCTGTGCGATCATTTCAGTGCTTGTCGTTCCTGGTTGACGTCACAAACACACCCAGCGTTCGCCCAGGCACTCCCACCGTTTCTCCGGCCACTCCTGCGTTTTTTCCGGAAACGGTAGCGTTTTCAGCCACATGCCCCTGAAACGCCGTGTTTCCGCCCAGTAACACCCATTTCCTGTCAATCACATTACGATCGCCGGAGCGAAGAAAAAGCCGTGAGTAAAAATACTTTCTTCATAGTAAAGTTACTTGGCGCAGTCGCAGTGCGAACATTGCGCATGCGCACTAAGCGGATTTTCACTGCGATGCGATGAAAAATACCGAGCGAACAACTCGGAATGAGGGCCTATATTGCTACTCAATCTGTCTGCCAGGATTGCAATACAACTATAGCTACAAAAAATAAAAGAAAACTAATAATAATCAGATCTACATCAGAAATTGTCTGAAATGCGGTGTTTTAATTATATTTACTACAACAGTTTGGTTTTAAATTGTGGATCTATTTTGGTTGGCCCCAGGGGCGTAACTCCCAGAGGCAATGGAGACGCCTGCCTCCTGGCTCTAAACACTGAAGGGGCACCTGCATGTACAGCAACACCTGTTTTGTTCACAGCGGGACCTAAGTGTGACCACTGTGGCGCACCTACTGCTGCTACAGAGTTAATCAGCTCTGCCCCAGGAGCCCTACTAACACCTGCAATAGGGGACAGGATGGCTTCCGTCTGGTACTGTTCCGTCTGCGCTGCAGCAAGTGACGGTGCACGAGCCGTTGCTGTTGGACTGTGAATGGAACCCACCAGTGAACGTTGATTTTGCATGCTACAAACTGCTGAAGCAAAGCAAATATATATATATATACACACACACACACACACACACACACACACACACGCACCACATTTTTTTATTCCTTTTGATTTGTTTTTGTAAGAGGGGGGAGCGACCAAACTCCAATTTGCCTCCAAGTGACTGGGATGAACTTACGCCCCTGGTTGGCCCTGTATGTTTGATGAGGACCACTCTTTCTTCCCAGACTCCTGTTTGAACAGATCCTGTGAAATACCTGATAACATTGCTATGTTGTCAAATACAAGTGCTGCTTATATCAGGGCATGGGAGATGTGATTTTAGTTTCTCTCTTCTGCACCTTAACATATATAGGTTTCTGGTAACAGTGGTATAATGTGACAACAGCTGGAATTTACTTTGATGCCTTCTGTTTGTAAATGTCATCAAATACTTTATTCACACATTCTTAGATAAAGACAAAAGACGGGCATCTCTGGTGGAGAAGGATGGTGCCACTCTACCTTAAACTTATACCTAAATGCAAATATGCATTTGATACTTTTGCCAACAGGGAAACAGTCCATGCTTTAAGTCAGGTGTTCCCAAACTCGGTACTCAACGACCTCCAATAGTGCATGTTTTCCAGGCCGGGATCCGGTCTGAAGATCGACAGTGTCTAGGTCGACCACTATAGGTCGACAGTCACTAGGTCGACATGGATGGAAGGTCGACAGGGTTTCTAGGTCGACAGGTCTAAAGGTCGACATGAGTTTTTCAAATTTTTTTTCTTTTTTTGAATTTTTTCATACTTAACGATCCACGTGGACTACGATTGGAACGGTAAAGTGTGCCGAGCGAAGCAGTAGCGGAGCGAAGGCACCATGCCCGAAGCATCGCGAGCGAAGCGAGCCATGCGAGGGGACGCGGTGCACTAATTTGGGATCCCGGTCACTCTACGAAGAAAACGACACCCAAAAAAAAAAATCCTCATGTCGACCTTTAGACCTGTCGACCTAGCACATGTCGACCTAGAAACCCTGTCGACCTTCCATCCATGTCGACCTAGTGACTGTCGACCTATAGCGGTCGACATAAACATTGTCGACCTAGACACTGTCGATTTGATGAACCACACCCTTCCAGGCCACCTAGCAGGTGCACAGGTGTATTCATTACTTTCTGACACATTTTAAACGATCCACAGATGGAGTTAATTATTTCACTTGTGATTCTGTGAGGAGACCTGCAAATTGTGAACTGTTGGGGGTCCTTGAGGGCTTATGGGCACTACACACTTGCCGATGTGTGCGGGCGATATGAATGATCTCGTTTAGTAATGAACGAGAAATCATTCATATGGCTTCGATGAACGATGCACGGCCCCGCAGTCGTTAATTGTTGGTTCTCCGTCGCTTTGCAATGCAAGTCAATTTGGACGATCATTCAGATCGATCATCATCAAATTGCAAGCATCGCTGAGTGTGTAGGCGCCTTAAGTTTGGGAACCACTGCTTTGAGCCCTCAGTCTCTCATTTGAGCAACTGAAGACTGGGTGAGATACCACAGTTTGTCTCCTTGTCCTTACTGGCACTACGAGCATTTATGCGAAAGGGAGATAGACCCTTGTCATATTTCATAATGAGATTTCTGTTTTTGTAGAAAACTATTATCTGCAATGACACTTAGGAAGACTGGGAAAATAGAATATGTTATGTGTTAAGATAGCACATGACACCTGTGTTTAAATAGTATATTTCATTTTCTCTACATTGTGGGGTTGTCCAGTAGTCACTGCTCCATAACACTATAGGTGATATTATATTTGCAAGAAGAACAATAAAAATATCTTGTTACCAGGTAACATGTGGACCAGGAGTCATGAACTCCCAATCTCAGCAACTTCCGGAAACTGTGAAATAGGACAGCACGTAACTTGACGTGTTTCTCTATCTGAGGTAGTTTAATCAGAAGGATCAATACATCGCATAAAGCCCATTTACAGGTCTGTAACTATAACTCTTACCCAGCGCAATTTACAATCGTTGAGTATTATTGGCACATATTGGTATATAATACCCAGTTCCTTATTGACATTTGCTCATTTACAGGTTTTATAAACTAGATCTGCTATTACTCTGAAGTAATTAGACAGTAGTTATTAAATGGTAATTAGTTATCATATATGTTTGGTTTTTAAGTAAATTATAATATTAGTAATCATTGTAAATAAATGACAATTTATTCTGGAAATTTGGAGTCTCTATAAATCCTTTAAGGGCCTCATTCATAGGTGGACGTAAAATGAATGCAATGCGAAGTTAGCGTTGCTGAGCGATTATTTGTTACTGTGCATGTGCAAATTATTTTGAAAACCCCAAGGCTCATGGGTAACACAGAGTGTACGCACAAAGGTGGTGTTGTGATCGGGAGCTGGTAACAGAACTTTGTGTTCTCCCCACACTATGTTACAGCCTGTGCCCAATCTCTGTGCTTAAGAGGCCAAGTGTTGTTTATTTCTTGGCTTTCTGTGTATCCATTAAGTGGGGCAGTATCTGTGCTGGCTATCAGCCTAGCCAGCAATTGGGCTAGTATCTGGGTAGCGCTGCCATCTGTGTGCAGCCAGCAAGTGGGACCGACTATCTGTGTCCATGCAGCATTCAGGTCAGTTTCTGGGCCGCTTCTAATAAAAATGTATTTGTGTCCAAAAAGCAAGTGTGCATGATATCTGGTCCACTCTTAAAAAAATTCTGTGTGTGCAAAAAGCTTGTGCGCAGTATCTGGGCCACCCTTAAAAATTATATCTGTCTTCAGCCAGCTGTTATCCATAATAAGATATAATTTAAATACAAAAACAACAATCTTATATTTCTTTAAGAAAAATTAAATTCTGAACACAAGAGAGCCAGAGATTTCCAGCAAGGACTTTGCAGACAAGGCTGGTCCGTCTGTCTGTGTCTCATGAAAACGGTTTCTCTAAACAATGCACATCAGGAGTAAACCGTGACTGGTTGAAAAAATTTCAGTGGTTGTTTATAAAAGATAACGGAATGCTGTGTTCTATGTATATAATATATGGAAAGAGACCGTCCACTAACATGGAGGTGACTTAGGTGACTATTCCATGCAAAAGACTTAGAAAAGAAAGTCTACTTGACCGTGAGCAAAGTAAGTTACACGCTGATGCATGTTCAGATATACTTCAAAAACATGTTCTTGGGAGAAACTAGATTAGAAGAAAATTGAACAATTATTTACAGTTTTAATTAACTTCCAGGGAGAAGTTTTGTGGGAGCTTTAAGAACTGCTGTACTGTATGTATTGGTTCTTGCTAGTACCCGAGCAGCTGCTTAGGTGCCTTACTTAGAAAAATGAAACAATATCATACAGTGGTGCAAGTATGGCGGTACGGGGTGGTATAACGTACCTTTAAGAAATTAGTAGCCAGTACTCCCCTACCACCCTTACTGACGACAAGGCTTAGTTAGTTCCATTTTCATGACTGACCCCACGTTAGACATGGAAACGGGACAAACTGCAGGGAACAAGAAGAGAGTGGAGGTGTAGCAAGGACAGCCACGCTGGGCAGTACGATCAAGTTTATTGTGCATAGGGACAGCGCACGTTTCCCTCCTGACATCATGCCGCTGGACACTGCAGAGGAGCCTAGCAGCACCCACGTAGACAGAGCAAAGCAGCATCCCCAGGTAGCGGGAGGTCAGTGTGGTCACGCTGGGCTGGGACTAGACACAGAATGATGGAGCCAGAGTGCTGAGAGATACTGGGGGGGAAGGGGGGATGTTACTGAAACACTCAAGAGGTAAGGGGGGGGGAGGCAGGGAGAGGAAATTATGTTATTTGGAGGCTCTGCCCTGATCACTGACCACTAAGAATGCACCAAACAGCATAGGGCTGGTACTCACAGTGAAAGAGCAGAGACAGTCCACCTATTGTTCTGAGCAAAGGTAGACTACACCCTCACCCACCCATGGGCGTATAGGGCCCTCTGGGAAGATTTCCGGTGAACCGATGTGCATGTGGTGCCTGTTTTTGTTCGTTGACATGTGAGAGGTGGTGCTGCCACCATGATTGCACGGTATACCTCTGGTACTTCCCATGTGAGTTCACTTCTACAAAATTTTCCAGGGCCACTTTCAGTCCCTAATCCGCTCATGGCTGACTTGAAAAGAAAGTGCAATGGAATATGCTAGCGCTACATAAATGTTAATAAACAAATTACTATATAGATGTTACAGCCAAGAATTATAAAACCTCTTGGTGTCACCAGAAGCATCCCACTCTCAGAACAAATTGTTCACACATATAATTCTAGCAGCTAGATGCACCATAGCAGCTCGTTGGAAGACTTCTGAGATTCCTTCTATAGGAGAGATTATTGCTAAAATGTGGCATATTCACTACATGGAATACACTCCAAGCATATTGAAAGGTTTTTCGAAGAAATTCATAAAGATTTGGGAGCCTTGGACTTCTTACTTTAAGGTTCCCCCGGCATTTATTAAAAGAATTCTTTCTAATTTTTATATCCTCTCTATTAGATCTGTCAGATTATTTAAGCGCCATCGTGGGATGGATGTGACCAGTAGGGTTTTCTTCTTTTCCCTTTTTTTTCTCTCTCTCTCTTTCTCTTACTACCTCTTTCTCTTTCGCTCTTTTATCTTTCTTAAAAATTAAAATAAAATGAGATTATATGTTTATGTTGGATACAGGGCCGGATTAAGCCCTCGGGGGGCCCGGGACTCCAAAGACAGCAGCCCCCCCACAGTTACCCCCCCCAACCCCCACCTCCACCCCGCTGCTCACCTCCCGCGGTCACAGGCAACGGGAGCCGCGCTGTAGCAGGGGGAGAAGAGAAGACACCAGGCTGCCGGGGTATGAGGGATCCACGCTGCCGGGGGAGGAGTGCGGCTGTGCATGCGGCTTCCTCCCCCCTCCTCTTGGGCAGCACGGTCGGGCACTGAGTCAAGCAATCTCCAGCCTCTGCCGCCAGCAGCATCTCTCCTGGCAGCAGCGAAGGCTGGAGATTGCTTGACTCAGTCCCCGACTGTGCTGCCAGAGAGGAGGGGGGAGGAAGCCGCATGCACAGCGTGGATCCCTCCTGCCCCGGCAACCTGTAGATCGGTGCAGAGCTCCGGCCGGGGGGCCCCTTAAAACAGGGGGGCCTGGGATACTGACCCCCCGGGGCACCCCCCTTAATCCGACTCTGGTTGGATAGACTTTCCAGACCTTGCCACATCTAACTGTTGTTTTAAACTTATGGTCTGATTTATCTTGTGATACTTTTATGCTCAACGCATTTGCACCTATGCGCAGGTCATGTCTGTTTTATTTCTCATCTAGCTAATAAAAAATAAGAATTTACTCACCGGTAATTCTATTTCTCGTAGTCCGTAGTGGATGCTGGGGACTCCGTAAGGACCATGGGGAATAGACGGCTCCGCAGGAGACTGGGCACATCTAAAGAAAGATTTAGGACTATCTGGTGTGCACTGGCTCCTCCCCCTATGACCCTCCTCCAAGCCTCAGTTAGGAACTGTGCCTGGAAGAGCTGACACAATAAGGAAGGATTTTTGAATCCCGGGTAAGACTCATACCAACCACACCAATCACACCATATAACACGTGATAGGAACCCCGGTTAACAGTATGATAACAAATGGAGCCTCTGAAGAGATGGCTCACAACAAAACCCGATTTTTGTAACAATAACTATGTACAGGTATTGTAGACAATCCGCACTTGGGATGGGCAGCCAGCATCCACTACGGACTACGAGAAATAGAATTACCGGTGAGTAAATTCTTATTTTCTCTGACGTCCTAGTGTATGCTGGGAACTCCGTAAGGACCATGGGGATTATACCAAAGCTCCCAAACGGGCGGGAGAGTGCGGATGACTCTGCAGCACCGAATGAGAGAATTCCAGGTCCTCCTCAGCCAGGGTATCAAATTTGTAGAATTTTGCAAACGTGTTTGCCCCCCGACCAAGTAGCTGCTCTGCAAAGTTGTAAAGCCGAGACCCCTCGGGCAGCCGCCCAAGATGAGCCCCCTTCCGTGTGAAATGGGCTTTTACAGATTTAGGCTGCGGTAAGCCTACCGCAGAATGCGCCAGCTGAATAGTGCTACAAATCCAGCGCGCAATAGACTGCTTAGAAGCAGGAGCACCCAGCTTAGTGGGTGCATACAGGATAAACAGCGAGTCAGTCTTTCTGACTCCAGCCGTCCTGGAAATATAAAATTTTTTAGGGCCCTGACTACGTCCAGCAACTTGGAATCCTCCAAGTCCCTAGTAGCCGCAGGCACCACAATAGGTTGGTTCAAGTGAAAAGCTGAGACCACCTTTGGGAGAAACTGAGGACGAGTCCTCAATTCTGCCCTATCCATATGGAAAATCAGATAAGGGCTTTTACAAGACAAAGCCGCCAATTCTGAAACCCGCCTGGCCGACGCCAGGGCCAACAGCATAACCACTTTCCACGTGAGATATTTTAAACCCACAGTCTTAAGTGGTTCGAACCAATGTGATTTCAGGAATGCCAAAACCACATTGAGATCCCAAGGTGCCACTGGGGGCACAAAAGGAGGCTGAATATGCAGTACTCCTTTGACAAAAGTCTGAACTTCAGGCAGTGAAGCCAGTTCTTTTTGGAAGAAAATCGACAGAGCCGAAATCTGGACCTTTATGGACCCCAATTTGAGGCCCAACGTCACCCCTGCTTGCAGGAAGTGCAGGAATCGACCCAGGTGAAATTCCTCCGTCGGGGCCTTCATGGCCTCACACCAAGCAACATATCTTCGCCAAATGCGGTGATAATGTCTTGCGGTGACATCCTTCCTGGCTTTGATCAGGGTAGGGATGACTTCCTCCGGAATACCCTTTTCCTTCAGGATCCGGTGTTCAACCGCCATGCCGTCAAACGCAGCCGCGGTAAGTCTTGGAACAGACAGGGTCCCTGCTGCAGCAGGTCTTGTCTGAACGGCAGAGGCCAAGGGTCCTCTGTAAACATCTCTTTAAGTTCCGGGTACCAAGCTCTTCTTGGCCAATCCGGAACCACGAGTATGGTTTTCACTCCTCGCCTTCTTATTATTCTCAGTACCTTGGGTATGAGAGGTAGAGGAGGAAACACATAAACCGACTGATACACCCATGGTGTCACTAGAGCGTCCACCGCTATCGCCTGAGGGTCTCTTGACCGGGCGCAATATCTTGTCAACTTCTTGTTGAGGCGGGACGCCATCATGTCTACCTGTGGTTTTTCCCACCGGTTGACCAGCATTTGGAAGACTTCTGCCATCCTGCTTCTCGTGCCGCCCTGTCTGTTTACATGGGCGACCGCCGTGATGTTGTCTGACTGGATCAGTACCAGCTGGTTTTGAAGCAGGGGTCTTGCCTGGCTTAGGGCATTGTAAATGGCCCTTAGCTCCAGGATATTTATGTGAAGATAAATCTCCTGATCTGACCACAGTCCTTGGAAATTTCTTCCCTTTGTGACTGCCCCCCAGCCCCGAAGGCTGGCATCCGTGGTCACCAGGACCCAGTCCTGTATTCCGAATCTGCGGCCCTCTAGTAGATGAGCCCTCTGCAGCCACCACAGCAGCGACAACCTGGATCTGGCCGATAGGGTTATCCGCTGTTGCATCTGGAGATGGGACCCGGACCATTTGTCCAACAGGTCCCACTGGAACGTCCTTGCGTGGAACCTTCCGAATGGAATTGCTTCGTACGAAGCTACCATTTTTCCCAGGACTCGTGTGCATTGATGTACCGACACTTTCCTGGTTTTAGGATGTCTCTGACCAGAGATGACAATTCCTCTGCTTTTTCCAGTGGAAGAAACACTTTTTTCTGGTCTGTGTCCAGAATCATTCCCAGGAACAGAAGACGTGTCGTCGGGACCAGCTGTGACTTTGGAATGTTTAGAATCCAGCCGTGCTGTTGTAGCACTTCCTGAGAAAGTGCCAACCCCACTATCAACTGTTCTTTGGACCTCGCCTTTATCAGGAGATAGTCCAAGTACGGGATAATTAAAACTCCCTTCTTGCGAAGGAGTATCATCATTTCGGCCATTACCTTGGTAAAGACCCTCGGTGCCGTGGATAACCCAAACGGCAGCGTCTGGAACTGATAGTGACAGTCCTGTACCACAAATCTGAGGTATCCTTGATGTCTAGGGATACCATGTAATCCCCCTCCTCCAGGCTCGCAATAACCGCCCTGAGCGATTCCATCTTGAACTTGAACCTTTTGATATAAGTGTTCAAGGCTTTTAAATTTAAGATGGGTCTCACCGAACCGTCCGGTTTCGGTACCACAAACATTGTGGAGTAGTAACCCTTTCCTTGCTGAAGGAGGGGTACCTTGACAATCAATTTCTGTGAATACAGTTTTTGAATAGCCACCCACACTGCCTCCCTGGCAGAGGGAGTTGCCGGCAAGGCAGATTTTAGGAAACGGCGGGGGGGAGACGTCTCGAATTCCAGCCTGTACCCCTGAGATACCACTTGAAGGACCCAGGGATCCACCTGTGAGAGAGCCCACTGTGTGCTGAAAAACCTGAGATGTGCCCCCACCGTTCCCGATTCCGCCTGAAAAGCCCCAGCGTCATGCTGTGGACTTACCGGACGCAGGGGAGGACTTCTGCTCCTGGGAACTAGCTGTGTGCTGCAGCTTTTTCCCCCTTCCTCTGCCCCTCGGCAGAAAGGATGAGCCTCTAGCCCGCTTATTTTTCTGGGCCGAAAGGACTGTACCTGATAATACGGTGCTTTCTTTTGCTGTGGGGTAGCCTGTTGCAAAAAAGTCGATTTCCCAGCAGTAGCTGTGGAAACGAGGTCTGAAAGACCTTCCCCAAAAAGTTCCACCCCTTTATAGGGTAAAACTTCCATGTGCCGCTTGGAGTCGGCATCACCTGACCATTGCCTAGTCCATAACCCCCGTCTGGCGGCAATGGACATAGCGCTTATTTTTGATGCCAGCCGGCAAATATCCCTCTGTGCATCACGCATGTATAAGACCGCGTCTTTTATATGGTCAATCGTTAGCAAAATATTGTCCCTATCCATGGTATTAATGTTTTCCGACAGGGAGTCTGACCACGCAGCAGCAGCACTGCACATCCAAGCTGATGCAATAGCGGGTCTCAATATAATGCCAGTGTGTGTGTATATAGCTTTTAGGGTACTTTCCTGCTTTCTATCAGCAGGTTCCTTTAGGGCGGCCGTATCCGGAGACGGTAGTGCCACCTTCTTTGATAAGCGTGTCAGCGCTTTATCTACCCTAGGGGGTGTTTCCCAGCGTGACCTATCCTCTGGCGGGAAAGGGTACGCAGCCATTAACCTTTTAGAAATGATCAATTTCTTATCTGGGGAAGTCCACGCTTCCTCACACACCTCATTTAATTCGTCAGATGCAGGAAAAACTACTGGTAGTTTTTTCTCACCAAACATAATACCCTTTTTTGTGGTACCTGGGGTATCATCAGAAATGTGTAATACATTTTTCATAGCCTCAATCATATAACGGGTGGATCTATTGGAGGGTACACCCGTCTCATCATCGTCGACACTGGAGTCAGTATCCGTGTCGACATCTGTATCTGTCATCTGAGGTAGCGGGCGTTTTATAGCCCCTGATGACATTTGAGACGCTTGGACAGGCACAAGCTGAGTAGCCGGCTGTCCTATGTCGTCAAACCTTTTATGTAAGGAGCTGACACTGTCACGTAATTCCTTCCATAAGTCCATCCACACTGGTGTCGACCCCGCAGAGGGTGACATCACATTCACAGGCATTTGCTCCGCCTCCACATCATTATCCTCATCATACATGTCGACACAGCAGTACCGACACACAGCAGACACACAGGGAATGCTCTAACAGAGGACAGGACCCCACAAAGCCCTTTGGGGAGACAGAGGGAGAGTATGCCAGCACACACCAGGGCGCTATATAACACAGGGATATCACTATACAGAGTGTTTTCCCCTATAGCTGCCTATAATATATATATATTGCGCCTAAATTGTGCCCCCCCCCTCTCTTTTTTACCCTTTCTGTAGTGCAGGACTGCAGGGGAGAGCCAGGGAGCTTCCTTCCAGCGAAGCTGTGAGGGAATAATGGGGCCAGTGTGCTGAGGGAGTTGGCTCCGCCCCTTTTTCGGCGGGCTTTCTCCCGCTATTTTATCGTTTCTGGCAGGGGTTAATATACACCTATATAGCCTCTGGGGCTATATATGGTGTTAGTTTTGCCAGCCAAGGTGTTATTATTGCTGCTCAGGGCGCCCCCCCCCCCAGCGCCCTGCACCCATCAGTGACCGCAGTGTGTGGTGTGCATGAGGAGCAATGGCGCACAGCTGCAGTGCTGTGCGCTACCTTGGAGAAGACAGAAGTCTTCAGCCGCCGATTTTCCGGACCACCTTCTTGTTTCTGGCTCTGTAAGGGGGACGGCGGCGCGGCTCCGGGAACGGACGACGAGGTCGGGTCCTGTGTTCGATCCCTCTGGAGCTAATGGTGTCCAGTAGCCTAAGAAGCCCAAGCTACCACCACTTAGGTAGGTTCGCTTCTTCTCCCCTTAGTCCCTAGTTGCAGTGAGCCTGTTGCCAGCAGGTCTCACTGAAAATAAAAAACCTAAACTATACTTTCTTCTAGGAGCTCAGGAGAGCCCCTAGTGTGCATCCAGCTCAGCCGGGCACAGAAATCTAACTGAGGCTTGGAGGAGGGTCATAGGGGGAGGAGCCAGTGCACACCAGATAGTCCTAAATCTTTCTTTAGATGTGCCCAGTCTCCTGCGGAGCCGTCTATTCCCCATGGTCCTTACGGAGTCCCCAGCATCCACTAGGACGTCAGAGAAATACTGTTCTAAAAAAAAAAAAAAACCTCGGTGTTACAGGGCCTTTCAAACAGCAGTGGAAATTTGAAACAAATTGTAATACCAAAAGCTGTATTATACATTTTTTTTTCGCTGTGGGGTCCAATTTGTTTTGTTGTTTTCTGTGGGGGCCATTGTGTTTTATTTTTTCTTGTGCAATGTTTTTCATCTGCGCTTGTGTCTTCAGTTGCAACATGCATATGCATACACCACAATAGTGGCATACAAAGCTGCAGTACAGTCTGACGCACGCACCAAGAAGTGTATTAGAAATGTGTTAGGCATCACTGTGTTATTACAAGGGGTGACTAATCAGACGCACATATAACGTAGTATGGGCGTGTTGCTGACAGTGGTTACAAATGTGTCCACTTACTGTACATCAAGCCTGCCTGCATGTTAAACAGCCTTTCTGGCGTGAGTGACTTAGGAATGCTGAGCGTCTTTAAGTGCAACTTATTCCATTAAAATGCATCCTATTCACAAAACTATATAAATATTACACACAACCAGACTCTGTTGATTAAAATGATATGTGGCATGCCTATATTCTGTGTGCGACCGTGACTGTATCTGCATATAAAATGGTAGGTTAAAGTGTTTTCCTAGAAAACACTATAGCATACAGTACCATTTCGTATGCAGTTACAGCTGCAGAGGCACAGGGTGTATAGGCACGCAGCATATCATTTTAATCATCAGAGTCTGCTTGTGCATCCTATTTACATAGCGATGCAAATAAGACACATTTTTGATATAAAAAGATGCTCCGATGCTAACGGAGTTGCATGGGACCTGTCAGATCACTCAAGGCAGGCATCTCCCGCTACGTAATGTGTTGAGGCAGGATGTACAGCTGGAGCCTCAGTCATTTCACCCTGCCTAGTCGCAGGCGTGTACTCCCGGCGTGACTAAGCGATCCTTCCGCCTAGTCACGCAGTGAGTACACGAGCCGCTTCCCACTGTAAACGCCTCTGTCTGGGAGTGTGCGCCCGGACGGAGATGCTCTGCATTCAAATGAATGGGGAGCGTCGCCATCCGGGCATGCGCGCCCGTCCAGACGGAGACGCTCACACAGTGACTAGGCGCGCCCAGGGGGGTGTGCCTAGTCACAGATGGAGCCTGAATAGTGGAGGCTCCATCTGTATAAGGACACATTTGTACATAGAGATCTGCACCTAGCATAGGGCTGGTGAAAGTTACAATGATGCGACCAATGGTGGCAGCTAAAGATGCATAAATCATGACTGCAGGGTCTGTAGAAAAGGATGAATGTCTTTTGCATATTTGTACGCATGGATGTACACCAGTGAAGGGCATTGTAGCATCAATAGCATAAAGTCATAGATGCAACTTCCGCAAAAGATGCAAAGAAGGCCGCAACTCTGGCCAATTCAGAATCAGACCCCACGAGGAGGAATCCCACCACCTCAATAGACTGTATTCCCAAAAAAGACCCTGCCCCCATTAGGACTGCTCCATAAATTTCCCAGGCTGGTTCTCTCCCCCCCCCCCCCCCCCTGCTGCAGCAGCCAGGTACAGTCCTCATTCTCTCACACAATGAAGGGGTAGCTGTGCAGACTGGGAACTGGCTCCTGTCACATCTCTTTCTATATCTCCCCTCTGGTTACTTTTTAGCACATGTAGGATTGGGTCTATACAGCAGACAATGTGCCTGGGTTTAGAGGGCAGGCTTGGGGGACTACAATACTCAACATACCCGAGGTGATCTGCCTGTGTGCTGTGCAGTGGTGAAAGTAGGAGGACTGTGGGATGAATATGTGTAATCCCCCCTCCTGTAGCCAGTAGGTGTATATATAGTTTACTCTATCACTATATACACTGTGTGTAATAGAGAGTATACTGGCAATAATGGAGCGCTATACACAGAACCAGAAGGAATCACAGAGTTGTGTGTCATATAATGGCAACCAGACAACAGACACTGTTATATATAGGACATACAGCACAGTATCATTCCTGTATATAGGATATATATATATATATATATATATATATATATATATATATATATATATAGGGCAGTATAGCGGCCACATCGGATTCAGGCCCCAAGTGTCCTAACTGGTCACATACTGACTTTTATTATTCAGGAATTACAGGCGCTGATTCTATTCCTTTCTCTGGTGACTATTGGGGCAACAGACCAACGGGACAGCTGCCATCTTTCCTGGCAATAATTTGGGATCTATGATACATTAAGCACCTTTGTTTTAATTTACTAACTTTTTATTTTCTAAATTTAGAGCTTTCAAGTTTTCAAAACTGACACATTTGCCTCATAATGTAACAATACAGTTGTATACTAGACTGCACAAGTACATGCCCCTAGCACTGCAAATGTGAAAGGCTTAGTTATCTTATCCAGCTGTAAAAGGAAACATTGCGTTAAACACCTCTGAACACTAAAACAAATAATTAAAAATCATTATTCAGAAATAATGTAATTAGTACCCCAGTGGTTCTTAGAAAGTTGAATTAACAACTGTTTTCAAAGAAAACTCACCATAAGATGATGAGCAATTTATTTAACTGAAAACCTATGCTCCACTCCACTAATTACATCTATTAATCATCACAGGAACATCACCCCCAGAATATGAGTGAACAATACAGTACATGCACAGGAGTATGGTGCCCTATGTTTAAAATCTGTGTAAGAAGCACACTTTGTTTTTGAGATGTCACTCTTTAGAAGCAATACATGAGCTGTAGTAATTATTTAATTGTGCTTTGAGCCAAACTCCAGCTAATCCCGTACTTACAGCCAAATCTTGAATTAGTTTCTCCTCAAAGGAATTTTCCTCTGTTTCTATCCAAAATCTCAGATAACCATGGAGGAAGAGGTTAATAGAACGGTGCCTGGCAGGGGGTGAAAGTGGGATTCAAGAGGGGTACAAAAGAACATAAAAATAAAAGTTCAGGTGACTCGTGATTAGTAGGGTTTGGAATCTTGTACAATTCGGGATCTCCTGATTGGTCAGCGCAGCTTTCGGTTCCAAAAGATCATATGGTGATAAAATTCCATTTATAATGGTATCTAGATCAAATCCACAATTTTCAGGTTTTGCTAGGAAGATTTTTCACTATTGTCATTACTAAAAAAGTATTGATATTAGTCACATAGTCACTTGCTACAAGCAGTTCTGTCTTGTTGCAGGTGCACATAGACAATGTAGCAACATTTGATCTGGAACCATGTTTTGAACAACTTGGTAATCAATCAGTAGTTGAGATCAATTTTGTCATGAGAAGAAATGTAAACCATATAGGTTATTTTGTGCATTGGACAGAACATTAAATAGTGTAAACAGGTAAATGCCAATTTTCAAAATCCTGAAATCACAGTTATATTTGTTACTTCTCATATGCTCCTCACAGATATATAATACTTAAAACCTGACCAATCAGAATCTCTCTGCAAAATTGCACAAGCCAATGAAAACATCACAACATGGCTGGGGTGGAGTACTTGTGTGCACAAAGACAGGTGTAGCCACAAGTTACATTACCGTTAACACGAGTATTAGACTGTCATAGTCTGAGTTCTCATGTACTTTTTCCAGCCAAATACGTTGGTAGGAGCTCAGGAAGAAATTGTTAATTTTGTGTCTGAAGAAAAGCATATAGGTTTTTATTCAAGCGCCAGCAACACAAGGAACAAAATCACAAGTATTAAAATTTAAATGACTTTCCAAAAAAAAAAAAAAAAAAAAATGTAAATCAAAAAATAAGAAGGAAACTATTTGCATTGGACATGACTCAAATAAACGGTATTCTTATCCTAAAATGAAAAAGGATAAGAATTGCCCGGTGTAAATAAATAAATATAAGTAATCACGGTTAGGTGCATTTTCTATGTTTAAAAAAAAAAGTATTGCACATGCATATCACTTAGTACTGTAGTCCTGGTATGGCAGACTGGACTGAAGTAAAATCCTCTCCATCGCCATAGCAAACGTCGCCACATGCAGTTGCAGAAAAACCGTGGTATCACTTTAGTACATTCTGCCATTTTTCAGGATTAAGCTGTCTTTTATTACCGAACATCTGTAGATTGTAACCTGCGCTGTTTCCATAGTATTTTTCTATCAAACTAAACCAATCTGGCCTACAAGGCATTCTGTTACAGAGGATTAGATCTAGGTCTATCAGCCTGTCTGCCTCTGATGAACATGGCTTTGCAGTGTGGGCACATCATATAATTGCATCGCTCATGTGAATATGTGAATAACCAGTCAGGACGGTACTGTACCGGGCTGACTGTTTTTGCAAAGCAATCCCTCCAAATCGGTTCCATAGCTCTTTCTGAATCAATCTTTGACAAACACATCAGCCAAAGTACCAGTTTGGTACGACATAGTGTTATGCTACATGTATAAACTGATATGACATCTGCAATGTGTAGACAAACTACAGACAAATGGAACACCATGCTTAGAACCATCACATAGCTTTATGTATTCTAAATGCATGTGCAACTCATTTTATGCATGAATTCACATCTCAGCATACATGACGCATGCATATCTAATGCATGGTTTCATGTATACCCTTTCATGCATATATCAAACGGATTCTTGTAAAGCACTGTTGGAAAACTTAAGTCATTGCCACATTGCATTCTCTTCCCTGCCTGCCACTGGTAATTAAATATGGAGCTGTCAGTGTGGCCATAGTAAGAACACACTGGCCTACTGTCTGGGTAAATCGTTATGTGCAGTCATATTTGACATCATCTCATCTCTATAATAGATCATGATTTTAGTATTTTCTGCCTAACTGAATGAGAAGATGTACTGTATAAGAGATCTGCAATCTTTCATATTACACTTTAAACAGAACATTACTGGATGCTGTTGGGTATTTTCCGTTTTAACAAGTTATGACATTGGAGAGATGTAGATCAGTAACATAAATAATAATAACTGAACAGTCAAGTTATATATAATATGGTAACATTTACGCTACAAGAGGGCAGATATGGAACTACAAGGAGTGACTTATGAGTAATCTTGACTTTTTGCAATCCTTTAAAATGTAAGCATGAGGGACAATAGGGGCTTTAGGCAAAATGCAAATTGCAACCTTATAACACAGCATAGAAGTAAAGCACAATGCTGCGTGTGGGTTATTATGTAGCACAAATCAGTCACAGAAGGACACCCAGAGACCCTAGTAGCTTCAGGCTCAAAAGTAATGACAAGAAAAAGAAATAGGTTGCATCTCAGGAGTCTAACCTTGGCAGATTGTACAAAGGAGCCATACGAAAGCATGCCACAACAGCCCTCTTTCTCTGCTTCGACAAGAGCTTATGCCAGACAGCCTTCTTGGATCTCAATGGCTGCTCCACCTGTGGCAATAGTGTGGAAATCAGAAGTTCAAATCACCATATGTAGGGCATATCTCTATAAAAAAAGATCTACACGACAGTCAATGACTGTTGCCATGGAAAGTGGAAACTTAATACAGTATTACATGGTGATAATGATCATTTTGGGTTTCCAGAGGAGTAACTAATATTCTCATGTCACACTAAGAGGTCCTTTACCTGTTCAAGGTGGAAGACGGCAGCTGAAATTTTCTGCACACGTTCTACCGTTTTCTCAGGATCATTCTCCTCACTTTTCAGTATATCCTTGTATAGATTCAGCTGCCATTTCACTGCAGGGTCTTCAGACTGATCACCAGAAAACGACAAGGTCAGTGTTCAAGGTGTGGAGGACAAGTGGGGAGTGGGAAGCGCTGATGCTCGCCTTCGCTACAAACTCGCTAACATCAATTAGCTTTAAATTGAAGAAATCAGGGATAATTTGTACAGCATGAGCAGGGAACAGCAAATTAATTGGATCCAGGTGTGTCAAAAATACATTTAAAACCAGAGCTAGTAAAGTGAGCAATACTGTAACACTATGCAGTACAGGCCTCCGCTAAAGAAAAAACACATGTAAATGAACGATTACAAAGTGTTTAATCATTTCTGTTTCTCATTCAAATAGAACTTTGTAATAACTGTGATAAGAGAGACTAATATCCGACTAACTGCTGCAACAAACAGAATACAGAGGAGTGCTTGACAGATTGAATAATGGGGTTTATGATAATGAACAAATTAGTAACAAACATGTTGCCCCCGAGTCTTGATTATCAGCCTTGATGAATTTCACCTTTGTGAATCAACACCTCTCGAAATTTACTCCTCATATTTCACTAACGGCAGTGGCAGACACTACAACATTACCACAATTATCCCAGTTTAAAATGCTCTGCTACTCTTCACAATTATTTTACTATTACAGTTATTTGCCTTATTAATTAATTGATTTACTGGGAGGGTGGATTATTGCTTTATTAAATCCCAGACATTATTTATTATTTATTACCAGTTATTTATATAGCGCACACACGTTCCGTAGCGCTTTACAAAGAGTATTTGCCCATTCACATCAGTCCATGCCCCAGTGGATCTTAGAGTCTAACTTCACTACCACATGCACACGCACAAATGCGCTAAATTTTGTTGGAAGCCAGTTAACCTACCAGTATATTTTTGGATTGTGGGAGGAAACCGGAGTACCCAGAGGAAACCCACGCAAGTACGGGGAGAATATACAAACTCCACACAGTTAGGGCCATGGTGGGAATTGAACCAATGACCTCAGTGCTGTGAGGCAGTAATGCTAACCATTACACCATCCGTACTGCCCAGGTGAGGTGTTGAGAAAGGGGAGGCAGGAACAAAGCATCTGGGCCTATCTCGTGGGACATCTGCCTATGACGATGGGTGTGAATAGAATTTCCAAACCATCTGACAATCTATTGCTATACCTAATACCCTTTTTCCACTGCTGCTAAAACAGCAATAACCCGGGTCCCAGCTCAATGGAAAAAGGTCAATACGGGTCCAGTGACCCAGAAATCCAAACCCAACTAGCTTGTAGTGTTTGTCCCGGGAAGGACCCAGGTTAAGGGACAGTGTAAATGAGTAAGCCGGGTCATCATGTTTACAGCATCCATGGGGACACGGCTTCCTGCAGCGCTGACACTGAAATGGGGGCGGAGCCAATAACGGCAGGGAGCAGCGCTGGAGTCTCTACTGGGGCTGATGCTGCTCCTGAGACTCCGGGCGCTACTGTACCCGTGTGCAGAGTAAACGGGTCAGACACGGGAAGAATCTAGGTCGGAGTCGTGGTGGAAAGGGGTTAGTCCCAAGGCTGACTCAGTTTGGAACTGTGTTACAAATCTCAGGTCAGACCTGGAACTTAGGTGGAAAAGGGGTATAAAATTAGACAATAATAGGCAGCGGAAGTGACTGCTTGGACTAATAGCTTTCTATTTGTACTCATGGTCATTTCACCCCTTGGCTGCACACAGAATTGACTTGGGCCAAATCTGGGTACTTATGTAGGGCCACACATTAGGCGACCCGCTGCCGAGCTGCCCGATACGGCAGATAGGCAACCCAGCGGCGGGGGGAGTGAAGTTTCTTCACTCCCCCCCACCACCCGGCTCCGTATGCATGCATGCTAATATGGACGAGAATGTCCACATTGGCCTGCATGCACAAGCGACCCGGCACCAACTGTGAATGAGCGCGGGGCCGCGCATCGTTCACCGTTGGTGCCTACACACTGACTGTTATGAACGAATTCTCGTTCATTAATGAACGAGAACGTTCATATCGATCAGTCAAATCGCTAGGTGTATAGGGACCTTAAGTCTAAGGAGCGCTCCTTGCACTCAATCAATTTAGTGGCCTAGTGAAGTTGTCGCTGACTTCCATGCAGACATATCTTGCATTCTTAATAACAAACACAGCCATAGTGCCGTTGGTATTTTGTTAGAACAGTAAGTTGTTGGGCTTTGTTTTGGTAAAAATACTTTTTTTTCTTCCTTGGACACATTATGCACAAATCTCTAGCAATGTGGTTGGGTACTTACTCTCTCCTGTAGATGGAGGTTGCTGCGCAGGTGATCTTTCACTTCTTCATCTGTATCTTTCTGCAAACAATATAGTATATAGATAGTCTGCATGGTTTTCTGGCATTTATATGATCAAATTGTTCCATTATTGCAGTCACACATTTCTGTGTTAGCACATACATTGACAAATATTTAGATACTGCAAGGGGTGTGGATCATCAAATCGACAGTATCTAGGTCGACAATGTTTAGGTCGACCACTATAGGTCGACAGTCACTAGGTCGACAGGGATGGAAGGTCGACATGTGCTAGGTCGACAGGTCAAAAGGTCGACATGAGGTTTTTTGTTGTTTTTTTGTGTCATTTTCTTCGTAGAGTGATCTGGAACCCCAATTAGTGCACCGTGTCCCCTCGCATGGCTTGATTCGCTCGCCATGCTTCGGGCAAGGTGCCTCGCTCCTCTAACGCTTCGCTCAGCACAGATTACCGTTCCAATCGTAGTCCACAGTGGATCGTTAAGTATGAAAAAGTTCAAAAAAATAAAAATAAATGTGAAAAAACTCATGTCGAGCTTTTGACCTAGCACATGTCGACTATAAACCCTGTCGACCTTCCATAAAGTCTTTTATGTGCATGTTCACTTCATCAACTTTATAAGATGTAGGCTGGGGTGTATTAAAGTCCAGTTTTTCAAATTCGCATTCTATATTGAAGAAGAAAAAAAAAATCTGCTAAACAATCTGGGATCTCTTCCTGCCATAGCAGAACCAGACCAGTGGTAAGCATGAGGATGGACCATCAATGAAGAGGGGCTATGAAATAAACATGGTCCAACTTCTCAAAGACTACCAAGCCTGTCCTGAAAAGCACTGTGGCTCTTTCTGGCACCTCGTTATACCAAATTTGCAAAAGTTAATAAAAACAGACATTTTTGAAAATAACTTTTCATGCATAAAGATGCAGGCTGTTCCCATGGGGAAATGCATCAAACCTTCTAAACAGAATAAGTGGAAGTTTTGCCCATAGCAATCAATCGGTAAATAAAATTATAGCTAGAATATGATTGGTTGCTACTAGAGATGAGCGGGTTCGGTTTTCAGAGAACCAAAACATACCGAACTTCATGCTCAGAGCCCGGTTCCGAGCCCGGCTCAGGTTTTCCCGCCTGACTCAGAAACCCGAACTAGGCAAAACGTCATCATCCCGCTGTCAGATTCTCGTGGGATTTGGATTTCATATAAGGAGCCGCGCGTCGCGGCCATTTTCACTCCAGTCTCGGAGAGTGTAGTTAGAGGACATGTCTCCATCCTCAGTGTCTGTGTGGGGGTGGGAAAGTGGGGTGGCGAGTCTTGTGCTGTGTTGTGCTGCTCAGTCCAGTCCAGTGTAGTCAGTGTATTGTGCTGCATCAGTCCAGCCAGTCACAGTCCTCTGCTGCTATATGTCCCCAGTGCTGCTGGCTGCTGTATAAGTCCCTTGCATTTTTGCTGTGTTGTCTTGCATCAGACCAGGGGAAGTGTCTTGTGCAGCATCAGTCCAGTGACCAGTCACAGTGGTGGTGTCCTCTGCTGCCATATATCCAGTGTAGCTGTATAAGTCCCTTTCAGTGGTGCTGTGTTGTCTTGCATCAGACCAGGGGTAGTGTCTTGTGCATCAGTCCAGTGGCCAGTCACAGTGATGGTGTCCTCTGCTGCCATATATCCAGTGTAGCTGTATAAGTCCCTTTCAGTGGTGCTGTGTTGTCCTGCATTAGACCAGGGGAAGTCTCTTGTGCAGCATCATTCCAGTGACCAGTCACAATGGTGGTGTCCTCTGCTGCCATATATCCAGTGTTACTGCCGTATAATTCGCGTGATACTGGCGTATAATTCCTGTGATATTGCTGTATAATTCCCGTGATACTGGCGTATAATTCCTGTGACATTGCCGTATAATTCTCTGAATACTGGCGTATAATTCCTGTGACATTGCCGTATAATTCTCGCAATACTGGCATATAATTCCTATGATATTGCCGTATAATTCTCGCAATACTGGCGTATAAATCCTATGATATTGCCGTATAATTCCTGTGACATTGCCGTATAATTCTTGGAATACTGGCGTATAATTCCTGTGACATTGCCGTATAATTCTCGCAATACTGGCATATAATTCCTATGATATTGCCGTATAATTCTCGCAATACTGTCGTATAATTCCTGTGACATTGCCGTATAATTCTTGGAATACTGGCGTATAATTCCTGTGACATTGCCGTATAATTCTCGGAATACTGGCGTATAATTCCTATGATATTGCCGTATAATTCCTGTGACATTGCCGTATAATTCTAGCGCCCAAGATGGCTGCCTCACCTTTTGTATGCTCCTGATCATCTCCATAAAACAGCTTAAATTCACCACAACTGACCTATGAATCATCATAAATATCCAAGGACTTACCTTGAACTTGTACTACTCTACGCGGACATTTCATCAAAACCAACGGATTGCATTCCTGCGCTGAGATACACACTGGATTGAATCCTGGACTGAATCCTCTGCATATCTCCACTGAGAAATCCTTCAGTTTAGCAGCTGCTGTACTCTGCATTGGACATTACCCAGATAAGGTACTGTGGATTACAACCTATCTTTGGCTACATCAGGCCCCTCACTTAGACATCATCCACCTCTGTTCTCTGAGCAACAAATAACTGACTTATTGCATTAATCTACTAATATCAGTATATTCAGGCTCTGAATTGCTGAAGGCTCACTGTTTAAAATCAGGATCCATTTCCAGGACACGTTATCACTACCCCCACAAAAAAAAAATCTACTTCAAAGGCCTCTCACACTGAGACTTTTCACACCTACACAGTAGGAATTGGCTTCTAACACCTTTCCAAAAGGCTGCCTATCCTAGGATAATTGACTAAATCAGCAGTTATTTTATTTATTACTTGCTTCAAATATACACAATAGGTTATAGCAATAACTTTGTTCATAATCCCATTATCATTTTGGATCACATACCGAATTGGGGGAAAACAAAACACAAAAAGGAAAAAAAAACAAAAAAAAAAACACTGCTTTCTCTCCCTCTCTCATCATCATATGCAGCTCAAACTTATAGTAATCTGTCATTGATGACCAAATGTATACGTATTGCTCCAGCTTCATTCTCTGCCCACCACGTTCTGCAGTTCCTATCACACCATCACAGGCTTCTATTCTCCAATCCCTTGGCATTTTAAAAAGAAAACACTGGCGCATTCGTGGGAAGCGAGCAGGCCGGAAATGTATTTCCCCCGGTAACCATCTAAGTCCTTTGCCCACCTGCTCACCCCCATACTCAAAGAACAATCAAATAGAAGTGATACCCAAAAGACGGCCCTGTGTTTGGAAGGACAGAACTGTCAACTCTCACTTTGTGACCCCCATACCCAGAGCTCCTGCACTTAACATACACAAAACTGAAGCCCCCCTGGTATGCCCAATCAGGTCAGTCCTTTGTAATGCCAGATCTATAAGAAACAAGACTGCAACATTTGCTGACCTTATTGAATCTGCAGATCTAGCCTGTATTACAGAGACCTGGCTAGATGAAAATGCAGCACCTATATTGGAGGCTGCAGTACCAACAAACTACTCTGTCATCCACAACCCAAGACTGGACCACAGGGGTGGCGGGGTGGCTATCTGCTTCAAAAAAGAACTTAAACTTAGGGTCCACCCTATTGAAACTACTCGCTCATTCGAGTGCATTGCTGCCCGGAGTTCGACAGGATTAGGTTTCAGAGTACTTCTCATATACCGGCCACCTGGAGATGGAAAGATATTTCTGCAAGAAATTGCAGACACTGTCGCTGGCCTGGTTCTGGAACATCAAAGATGGCTCATCCTCGGGGATTTCAATGCATGGGTGGATGATGAGCTCTCACGCCTTGGCCAAGACCTCCTGTGCACAATGAATGGTCTGGGCTTCACACAGGTCATTCCCTCTGCCACACATAAAAGTGGTCACACTCTGGACTTTGTCTTTCAGATTGGATTAGAAGTCACTGACCTAAAAATAAACCCAGTCATCTGGTCAGACCACTACTCCCTCTGGTTCTCAGTTGCAACCCCTCAATTAAGATCTCTGCCCGTGGAGTTGACCAGGTATCGTCCAAGGAGGGGTATGACTCCCCAGGCTCTTGCAGCTAATCTGGATCTCTCTGCTATACTGGGTGCCTGTGAAGATCCCTGTTCCCTAATCCGTTATTATAATAGGGATGTTATGGCTGCAATTGATATTATCGCCCCTGTGCGTATAAGACCTCGCAAACCACAACGTCAAGCTCCATGGTTCGACAACAGTGTTAGTGAGCTCAAGAAAAGGGGGCGTAGACTGGAAAGACGATGGAGGAAGACTAACCTAGTGGATGACAAAATAAAACTAATAAAGCATAACGTAGAATATCAATCGACAATCACTCGTAAGAAAGCACAGTTCCTGTCAAATGAGATCACAGCAGCAAACAATAGGCCAGCTCAACTTTTCCGCACAGTGGAGATGCTTTGCAAGCCAGCATGCCTGCAGACTGATGAGACCCTCTCCCAGGCAAGATGCAACGAGTTTGCAAACTTCTTTGCAGATAAAATATCCACCATCCGGGCTGGAATCTCCACAGTGCCATCAAAGGAGTGCCAAACTACAAAGCCTGCCAATATAAGCTACCTGCCTTCATGGACCAGCTTTGATACAGTGGATGTAAAGGACACTGCTGAAATTGCTCGGATTTTGCGTCCCACCACCTGTGATCTGGACCCAGCCTCAACCAAGCTTCTAATAGGTTGTATGGATATAATTGGTCCTGTCTTTACAAAAATTGTTCAATGCTCTTTGCAGACAGGCATTTTTCCTGGACCCCTAAAGGAAGCAATTGTTAGACCGCTTCTTAAAAAACCTAATTTAGATCCCGACTGCATGACCAACTACAGACCGGTATCAAACCTACCTTTCCTAGGAAAGGTTATTGAGAAAGTCGTTGCAAATCAACTGGAAACCCGCCTGACAACCCATGATATTTATGATCCATTTCAATCAGGATTCAGGAGAAGACATAGCACTGAAACAGCCCTGGTGTGTGTGTTAAATGATCTTCTGATGGCAAAAGACAGAGGTGACTGTTCAATATTAATCCTTCTGGATCTCTCGGCAGCATTTGATACCGTGGACCATGGGCTTCTGATTGAGCGACTGATACATTTCTGTGGTCTGGATGGCACAGTTCTAAGCTGGTTCAAATCATTTCTCACAGGCAGGTCACAGAGAGTATCATCTGGATTATACTCATCACCACCAGTGCCATTGCCATGTGGTGTCCCACAAGGTTCTATACTATCCCCCATGCTTTTTGCAGTATACATGCTCCCATTGGGCGAAATAATCAGGCGCCATGGCCTGGTCTACCACTGCTATGCAGATGATACACAACTGTACTTGTCCTTTGCTCCGGGCACTGATAACCCAATAGCAACCCTAAATGGCTGTCTAGCTGAACTACTGGAGTGGATGAGCGCCAGTTGGCTGCGACTGAACCCGGATAAAACAGAGGTCCTTATGATACGACCGCAACATCAAAGGACAAGACTGCAGCATTGCAGCATAGCCAACCAACTGGACTTACACTCGGGGATTCAGGATTACAGACCAGTGATCGTGTGCAGAATCTTGGCGTTGTCCTGGATGGTGGCTTGACACTTAAACCTCAGATATCAGCCACAATCAAATCCTCATTCTTTCACCTGAGGAACATAGCCAGAATCAAGCACTTAATTCCCTCAGATGATATGCCAAAAGTCATACATGCATTTGTATCATCTCGTTTAGACTACTGTAATGCCCTCTACCTTGGTCTACCAGCAAAAGAATTGCAGCGCTTACAGCTGGTGCAAAACACAGCTGCCAGGCTATTAACCAACCAGCCCCGTTCTAGCCACATAACACCCATCCTCTACTCCCTTCACTGGCTGCCTGTACGATGGCGAATCATCTTCAAGATTGGCTTACTGAGTTTCAAAGCATTACATGACCAAGGCCCAAGGTACCTGAAACAGCTTCTGACCCCATACTGCCCCACTCGATTACTGCCATCTGTAGATGAAGGACTTTTAGCAGTACCTACAATCTACCGAAATTCATCTGGGGGTCGAGCTTTTAGTCATGTGGCTCCGACTCTATGGAACTCACTTCCCCGCACAGTGCGAGAGGCCCCAACTATAGAATCTTTCAAAAGTAGACTCAAGACTTTTCTGTTTACTCAAGCATTTCCATAATGTCCCTTTTAGTATCTTCATGCTTCTGTATTTTATGAAAATGTACTTCATTATTTTCTGTACTATATTATGCTATGTATCTGTTAAGCGCCTTGGGTCCTATTGGAGAAAGAGCGCTATATAAATAAAATTATTATTATTATTATTATTAATACTGGCGTATAATTCCTGTGACATTGCCGTATAATTCTCGGAATACTGGCGTATAATTCCTATGATATTGCCGTATAATTCCTGTGACATTGCCGTATAATTCCCGTGATACTGGCATATAATTCCTGTGATATTGCCGTATAATTCCCGTGATACTGCCGTATAATTCCAGTTATCCTGCCATATAATTCCATATAACTCCATATAATTCTGTATAACTCCAGTCCAGTGGTGCTGCCATATAAGTACAGTGGTGCTGTCCTGTGCTGTATATTATTTACTCCAAATAAAAGGGTTATTAATATTTAATCCAAATAATTTTTACAGGGTTTGCCCTGTGAGGTGTAGGGGTATGCCCTCTTGTGCCGCATATTGTGTTATATAACTCCAGAAAAATAATGGCGAACAAACATTTGGAGGATAAAATAGGTAAAGATCAAGAACCACTTCCTCCTAGTGCTGAAGCTGCTGCCACTAGCCATGACATAGACGATGAAATGCCATCAACGTCGTCTGCCAAGGCCGATGCCCATTGTGATAGTAGAGGGCATGTAAAATTCAAAAAGCCAAAAGTTCAGTAAAGAGACCCAAAAAAAGAAATTTAAATGGTCTGAGGAGAAACGTAAACTTGCCAATATGCCATTTACGACACGGAGTGGCAAGGAACGGCTGAGGCCCTGGCCTATGTTCATGACTAGTGGTTCAGCTTCACATGATGATGGAAGCCCTCATAACTGAGGCCTTGACACTTATGTTGGTGTTAGATGTGCGTCCGGTATCCGCCAGTAGTGCAGTGGGATTTAGACAATTGATGGAGGTATTGTGTCCCCGGTAACAAATCTCATCTAGATTCAACTTCACTAGGCAGGCGATGCCGAGATTTTGCCAATTAATTCCAGTGATTTGGACGTATAATTATTAATTACAGTGATCTTGCCAATTAATTCCAGTATTTGGATGTATAATTATTAATTATAGTGATCTTGCCAATTAATTCCAGTGATTTGGATGAATAATTATTAATTACAGTGATCTTGCCAATTAATTCCAGTGATTTGGACGTATAATTACAGTGATTTTGCCAATTAATTCCAGTGATTTGGACGTATAATTATTAATTACAGTGATCTTGCCAATTCATTCCAGTGATTTGGACGTATAATTACAGTGATTTGCCAATTAATTCCAGTGATTTGGACGTATAATTACAGTGATTTTGCCAATTAATTCCAGTGATTTGGACATATAATTACAGTGATCTTGCCAATTAATTCCAGTGATTTGGACGTATTCCAGTTGGAATTGTTTGTGTTGCTTGGCTTAGTCATACAGCTACCTCATTGCACCTCTTCGACATCTTTGCATGAGGTGCTGTTCAGGGCCTAGTTTTTGAAAAGTGCCATCCTGTGTGAAACTGCCGTATGAGTCCAGGGGTACTGCTGTATTAGTCCTAGGGTACTGCCGTATAAGTCCACCAATTGCAGATTTTTTTAAAAGTGACTGGAGCGTGCTGGAGATGCTGTCAGTGGGCCGAACAACTGCGGCCCACTCTCGACATTCAGCCACTGCGTGACACTACTAGATGGGCCAGGTGGTTGTGGCACTTAGCTTAGTCATACAGCAACCTCGGTGCACCTTTTTTTCTTCTTTGCATCATGTGCTGTTAGGGGCCTTTTTTTGATATCTGCCCTCCTGTCTGCCACTGCAGTGCCATGCCTAGATGGGCCAATTGTTTGTGTCGCTTGGCTTAGTCATACAGCAACCTCGGTGCACCTTTTTTCTTCTTTGCATCATGTGCTGAAAAGGGCCTTTTTTTTATATCTGCCCTCCTGTCTGCCACTGCAGTGCCATGCCTAGATGGGCCAATTGTTTGTGTCGCTTGGCTTAGTCATACAACTACCTCTTTGCAATTCTTTTTCTTCTTTGCATAATGTGCTGTTTGAGGCCTTTTTTTTTATATCTGCCCTCCTGTCTGACACTGCAGTGCTACTCCTAGATAGGCCAGGTGTTTGTGTCCACTTGTGTCGCTTAGCTTAGTCATCCAGCAACCTCGGTGCAACCTTTTGGCCTAAAAACAATATTGTGAGGTGTGAGGTGTTCAGAATAGACTGGAAATGAGTGGAAATGATTGTTATTGAGGTTAGTAATACCATAGGAGCAAAAGTACCCCCAAATTCTGTGATTTTAGCTGTTTTTATGCTTTTTTCAAAAATCATCCAGATCTACAACCAAAACCAAAACACGAAAGGGTGGTTTTGGCAAAACCAAGCCAAAACCAAAACACAAAAGTGGAATTAGAACCAAAACCAAAACACGAAAAGTGCCAGCCGCACATCTCCAGTTGCTATGGGTAACACCTCCACCTAGACTCTGTGGAAGGGTTAATACATCTTTCCATGTCCTCTTAGCTTACTCACTTGCATGCGGTGCAGAGCACATTTGTAATTTACAAGGTTTTATGTAATGAATATATCACTATGGAATGGATTACAGTTTTAGCGGGTAGTGCTAGACCTTAAAGCAGAGACTCATCAATGTACTATAGCTGGGATATAGTAAAATAGATCTCCCATCCTGAATCAATAGGTTCAATATGGACACTTCTACATACTTTCAACACTTGGACAAGGGGATAAAACACTCAATTGCCTCTGAGTACATAGTTTACATAAGTTGACATAATAATTTAATTAAACTGTAAATAAAAGTCAGAAATGCCTCTTGTAACGTGGGGGTTGGAGGTGTGTAAGTAGCAGCATCCTCTACTTCGAGTTTTGCAACAATCTAGTTTTGCACACCCTCCTCCATAAAAGTGTTTGTTTCCACTCTATCAATTAACTCTACACTCATTGGCCCCTTCTTTAGTGGGAACCAGCCTAAGCCAATGGCATCACAAGGTGGGTGCAGGGCACACCCAGATGTCACCCATGAAGGGCTGACACCAAAATGCCGGCTCCTGCTCAGTAACAGGAGCTGAATGCTGCACTGTAATATTACGTGCAGCACCCAGCTCCTGTCATTGTATAGGACTCGGCACTGCAGTCACAGCAATCCCTGGGTGCAGCCTGCATCTCCCAAACCCCTGGAGTGCTGAACACAGAGGTTTGGGCCACGAGGCCATGCCCCCTCATATGAATCCATGCCTTCTTTCATGGCCGGCCATACCAGGTGTCATCAAGGAAAGTGGAACCTCTGGCCTAAGTTGCACAGGTTGCACAGGGCTAGTCCTTTTTAAGATTGAGTAGAGAATTCCACTCCTGGGGTACATTTACTAAAGGTCGATTTGAGGGGGTCATTCTGAATTGATCGCTAGCTGCCGTTGTTCGCTGCGTAGAGATCAGTGAAAAAAATGGCTAATCTGCGTATGCACCGCAATGCGCACGCGCGTCGTACAGGTACGAAGTTCTTTGTGGTTTTGCACTGGTTCTTGTGACGATTCCAATCGCACAGCCGATCGCAAGGAGATTGACAGGAAGTGGGAGTTTCTGGGTGTCAACTGACCGTTTTCTGGGAGTGTTTGGAAAAACGCAGGCGTGGCAGGGCATTTGCTGGGCGGGTATCTGACGTCATTACCATGTCACTCGTCGCAGCAATCATCGCACAGGATAAGTAAATACAGGGCTGGTCTTGTTTTGCACAAAATGTGTTTGCAGGCGCTCTGCTGCACAGGCGTTCACACTCCTGCAAAGTGAAAATACACTCCCCCGTGGGCGGCAACTATGCGTTTGCACGGCTGCTAAAAACTGCTAGCGAGCGATCAACTCGGAATGACCCCCTTAGTCAATTTGCTGTTTCTTTGTGAAAAATATGCAATTTTGGGAATCGCAAATTTATTATGGAGCAATCTACATGGAAGTTGTATGTCAAATGCAACTTTGCAGTCCAAATCGCACTAGATCACCAACGGCACAAACATTGTCAAAATAACATTGGTATCAGTGGAAATCACATATTTACTAAAACATCTTTGCAAATGCGCATGAATTAGCACCAAAATCACGAAAATTTGCACCTCAATACATAAAATCAATGTACTGTACTGTTTTTTTTTTTTTTTAGCATCTAGACGTGAAAAAAATATTTTTGGCATAATCAAAAGCCCCACCAAAATCTCTCAATAATCGCACCTCAACGCACCACTTACAAAAACCAACATGTGAAACCCATTTTAATTATCACTAAACTAACCAGAATGTGTTTGGGGATTTTGCTGCTTTTCGGCAACTTGTGATGCAAATTAAGGTGCGACTTGTGGAGGGATTTGAGCACCTCAAATAATTTCATCATCCTGTTTGGCTCTTAAACAATTATTTTTGTCCAAACCCATGCTTTTTAGGGTTTATAAATCTAACACACATTCACAGTGGTTTTAAACAAATCACTGCTTATTAATTCACGTGATTTGTTTTTTATAGTTTCATGCCTATATCTGTCACAGCCAGTAAAGGGAAATTATTACATACCGGCAGTAAATCACTGTGCATGCATACTAACAATCATCAAGATATCATATGTGAGAAGAACTTTAAAATTCATACAATTGTTATTTGTGTGGACATTTTCATTTTCTCTGGATTTTAAACAAAGCGGGTTAATTAGACTGCAGTACTACTTCTTGCTGGAGCTGTCCAAGGTGCTGAGCTCAGAGCTGTAGTCTTACATGATTGCAAATGTTTCATTATTACATACAAACAGGCCTATTTATTTGATTAAACTAGTTATTATCCATGTGCAAACTCACACAGACAATAAAATGAGTAGCTATCAGAATAAAATGAGGATTTGTTGCCTGTTAATTTCCAGTCACTTCTGAAAGAATACATGTCAATGTCTCCATTCTAATACTGCGGTATAGGAATACTATGCATGGGAATTTATACAGATTAATCCTTACATACAGATAGAAATGCTAATGTGATATTTGCAGGCTACGCACATCCAAAATGATAATAGCATTTATTTGCAGTCATCAGCAATTCTAGACGAACATAATTTGTATATAAATGAATCTAGAGAAATGCACATTTTTCCTCGCACACATTTTTGAGCCAAGATCGAAATTGTCATCCTGGGAATATTACAGGAAAATGAATTTTACTTACAAGACTATATCTGCTCTTTGCCAGTGATATGAGTTCCTGGTCCCCTGGTGTGCACATGTTGAGACCAATGGGTAACATCTTCTTCAGGGCAGCCACAATCAGGGATGTCTGTATGGAGTACAGGTCTCCTCTGCGCTTGGTTCTCTTCCTCTCCTGATCTTGCCCTCCAGACTAGAATAGTGACACCATCATGGAATGGTTAGGGTCTGCATTACACATACCAAGGGTTGAGACAGACTGTTAACTTAGCAGCACATTGACCGCTTTGTCCAATATTGAAAATGGTTATATCAATGAATCTTTAGCAAAGGAAGCACCATTTTGTCTTCTATATTGTACTTACTCCGGCCAGGAAAACACTAGGCGATGTCGCTCACCGAGCACATTGCCTAGTGTGTACACACCTTTAGGCCAACAATGTAACAAGAGTTTCTAAATTGTTTGATTAAATACACAGAGGGGGCATGCATGGACACTGATAAACAGAACAAAGGGCTGTAAACCACAGCAGCCAGTCACATCATGGAGGCCATTTATGCAACACAAAATAGCAGCTTTGCAATGCAATGGTTGGAAACAGTATGTGCCTCAATTTCCACAAATGTACCTACACGGTTATCTTGACTAGTTTTCTCAGCCTTGGCACAACATGATTTATTAGCATAAACCCTTCATCTATTGTTCTCAACTGCAATACAATACAGAGAACAATACAGCAGGGGATTAAGTCAGACTGGCCAATCTCAGTTAATCCTATTAAAGGTCAAGATAAATGTGGACCCATCTGTACATGTTCACAGGGGAGCATAAGAAGGATCAAGTATAGAAAATGTAATTTGAACTACAAATTTATTAAAATATTAAATACAGTGATTATGCAGGGTCCTGACGAGTCTCTATGTTAATCACTCTTATTTTTCAAAGAAGTTGTGTATGCATCTTTTTTTTCATAGGGACACCTGTCTGTTACACTGGGACTACATTTACCACTCCAGGGCTCCCTGGGGAAGATGTATTAAACCAGGAGAAGTGATAAAGCATTGATAAATGCAAGGTGATAAGTAACGCACCAGCAAATCAGCTCCAATATGCAAATTGACAGTTAGGAGACGACTGGCTGGTACGTTATCTCCTTGCACTTATCACTTCTCCAGGCTTAATACATCTGCCCTATCTTTTAATGACCCTGGCCAAAGGAAGTCATAGTGCCCTAGCACTTTTCAGCATAGTTCTGCAACCTCCGGAAGGGTACATTCTGTATTAGTGTCAGCTGTCCCACAGACACACTCTAGCAGGTGAAGATCGGAAAACTTTGATCTATTGTAAGTGAAGGAACTAAAGGAATAGGAGGTGGCACTACAATCTAACTTTTCCACTTTTTCCAAAGTGCATTCCTAAAGATTTCTCTACCACTCTGCACATAGAGATAGGAAGCGAGTACCTTGGATGCGTGCTGGATTCACGATCAATGCACAATAATGCCAAACCTTGGCGTGTAGTTTTTAAATGAACTTCTTTTTTCTAGTGTAGGTAAGACAAGGAAAGTAAAAGCCCAACTAGTTTCTAGGAGTTACACACCATTTTGTCTGTGGGCCAGTTTTCTATATGTGCTCCAATATAATTGTTGGGACCAATATACATTGTAGCCTAGATTAATACTACAACAGTTCATAATCAAACACCATGTTGAGAGTGTGTGTGTGTTTGTTTGTGTGCGCGTGCGTAGATAGAAATAGATAAATAGATAGATAGAAATACACATACACATATACATTAATCTTACTCACCACACTTATTTTGGGGTCATGAAATACTCAGACCAAGTACTTACCTTTTTCCACTGATGTAATGCTACCTGAATAAAATCGCACCTGATAGTCTCTCACCATCCCAAATACTACAGAGTACATTAAACTCAAACAATAAGTCACTGACCTTCTATAATTCTGCTGAAACTGAATGGTTACACTACCTGATACAAGTTACACAATTATAACTATACTATAATAAACCAAAGCAATATCTGTATGTAGCCACTATGTGGAATATCTTCTACTTTGCCCTATAGAACAGATTTACTGACACTGACATTACAGATCACAAATAAGAAATAAATAAAAAACCAGCCTGCAATGACATACTTACCACTCATCATACACAACAAAAGACAATACAGGGTAAAGACTAAAGACTAAATGGAACCACAAGTTTGACACTTGGTGAAACCTCAAAACTCATGAAACAAGGCACATCAACTGAGCAATGAGTCTTAAAGCAGTAGTCCCTCTGGATAAAGTTACAGAAAAAAATAAAACATGACAAAAAATTGAAGATAAAACAAAGAAGCATCCCAAATCTGTTTAACAAGCGTATTTATATAGGGAAGGTTTGGCTGGTCTTGAAACAGGTGGTGAATCAAATAATGTATTGAGATTAAAATAAAAATGATCAGGTAAATGTAGAATGAACTGAGAGGCAGGAGGCAATAACAGAGGGACTTATGCTTTAGGACCTCGCAAGTCAAAGCTCTGAGCTACACAAGCTTGTGTGGGGATTTTACAGATTTGTCACTTAGATGTAATGTACACAACCGGACTTCACCCTATAGTAATATAGTAGAAAGCTTTTTTTCATAGAACTGTTCAGATGTGTTAATAATTAGTTAATCTTACTAGTACGCACCAAAATGGCATGCACTTGTCCTGGTGTTACATCTTGCTACGATCTGCCTGAGGCTGAGGAAGAATGGGCATACAATGTGCCTGCCTGAATAAGTCCTTCAGAAAGATATTCAAGGAGTGTTAAAAAAAAAGAAAACAAAAGAAAGAATTATAAGAAAATGTAATAGAAAGCTGTTTTAACATATAGAAACTTGAACTGCATTTGTATCTTTCTTCTGTAACGACTGCTCGCAAGAGAGCTAATGCATGTAGGGAAGGTAAGACTGCCTTCCTTGCACATGAATACAAATTCACTTGCAAGGACTTATCGAAATTAATTGTTGTATAATTTCAGGGTATGCCTGAACCTCTAGTTAGTAAGGCGTGCTGTTTAAGTGATGACTGCCCCCTTGTATGCCTTTTCAGACAAGGATACATACGTGAAGTAGTATAGCTAAGGCCTTCCTTTGTTATGCTGCTTCAAGCATGGCTACCCTTGTGTTGTATTGTTTCAGGCACGACTGCCCCTGTGTTAGCTTCCTCTAGGCAGACCTGCCATGGTTGTATCAAGTCAAGCATGGCTATTCCTGATGGCCTCTCTTTTCTATTCTTAAAATTACATCAGAGTTCCCCTGTGTAATGCTGCTTTGGAAAGGGCCATATTAAATACAGTTTCGAAACAACTGCAAGCTTAGTGGTCTTCAGACAGAGTGCCTCTAGTGGGACTGTGATGATACAGAGCAGAACTGTGTGCGAATGAGGAGTACAACTACTTGCTGGGCATCAAAGCTTTGCTTACATTTGTGCCTTCAACACATTTCTGCAACAGTGATCTACAAAACGTACTGGAATAGGCCAACACATTAACTGTACCCATGTAAATGACAGATACTACAGAAAACATCAGTGGCGTCACAAGGGTGTATAATGTGAATGGTCTCCCTTAGTAAGCACCCCAATAATGACATACTGCAGATATACTGGTACCGTCCAGGTCAGATTACAGTAAATAAAGTGGTCAGTCACCTCCGTGTTAAAAAGGAATGCAACTGAAATGTTTGCCAGCACGTTCAAATATCAAAGAAGAACCCGGAACACATCTTAGTTAAAAACTCAGGTATGTCTGACTAATAACAAGCATATCAACCAGTGGGTATATGGGTATAAGTGAAAAATTGAGCCCAACTTTAAAACTTTGCTCCATAACCTGTTCATTTGTACTATACTAAAATATAGAGATCTGTATTAAACCAATCTCACTAACCAACATGACAGCCACTTGCTTGTACAATGTACTATCTATGTAGAGTTAAGAACATTTGGTCCACTAAAGATATACTGTAGTCTTTGGGTTATATTGTCACCACGGTTCTACTACAAAATTAGGTAACATTTTTTTTTTTTAACACCAAAATTCAGCAGCAATCTGATCTAAATGACATGAACCATGACTGCCCTTGGTGACGCCACTGCTAAGACTAATGGAACATATGGATGGATGGAGCCAGGCTAGCTAATACATAGACAGGTCATGCATGCTGTACCTTCACTTGTATGGGCTGTGTGAAAGAAAAATGCAGGAGACAAGTAAGTAAAACAAATGGAAAATGAACCATATATTCCTTAATTACTTGTGAGATGATTATTCATTCAGTCAACAGGTATAGTAAATGTGAGCCTATAAACAAACAGATCTAATGGGCTCTACACGTTAGGTGGCCCGCCGCCGAGCTGCCCAACAGCTGATACGGCAGACGGGCGACCCGGCGGTGGGGGGTAGGTGACGGGGGGAGTGAAGTTTCTTCACTCCCCCCGTCACCCGGCTACATATGCGTGCATGCTAATATGGATGAGATTGTCCATATTGGCCTGCATGCACAAGCGACCCGCCACCAACGATGAACGAGCGTGGGGCTGCGCATCGTTCATCGTTGGTGCCTACACACTGACCGATATCAACGAGTTCTCGTTCATTTATGAACGAGAACGTTCATATCGGTCAGTGAAATCGCTAAGTGTGTATGGCCCTCATGAGTCCTTGATCTGGCCTATGTGAACTAATTTGGAAATATGAACACTAACTCTAAAACCTGACTTTATTCTGAAGTATGTCACAAAACATCTGTTACAACAGATCGTTCTTGGAGGGGATTTTTTTTTTTTTAAACTTCTGGATTAGATCTCATACTTACCAAGCTGTAGAACATTTTAAAATAGGAATTTAATACCTACAGGTAATTGCTTTTCTTGTAGTCCGTAGGGGAAACTGGGATGGATTAGTACCATGGGGTATAGATCGGGTCCACTGGAGCCTGGCACTTTAAGAAATGTTCAGTGTGTGCTGGCTCCTCCCCTCTATACCCCTCCACCAGACTCGGTCTCGGAAAACTGTGCCCGAGGAGACGGACATACTTTGAGAGAAGGAAAACATATAACAACAGCGGTGAGGCAACGAACCAACACACAAGATAAAAAAGGATAGCCGCGCTAGCCAGAACAAAGGATAGCCATACTAACAAAAGCAACAGATAGCAATGCTAGCCAGAACAGTAACAGAGACAGCAACAGCAGACCCAACCAAGAACATACAACCAGGCAAGCAGGAAATATAAAGCACTGAGACAGGCGCCCAGGATCCCCTACGGACTACGAGAAAAGGTATTACCGATAGGTATTAAATTCCTATTTTCTCAAACATCCTAGGGGATTCTGGGATGGATTAGTACCATGGGGGAAGTCCCTAAGCTCCCAGAATGGGTGGCAGAGTGCGGAGACCCCTGCAAAGCCACCTAACCAAACTGAAGTTCCTCACTGGCCAAGGTATCAAACGTATAGAACTTTACAAACGTGTTCGAACCAGACCAAGTAGCAGTTTGGCACAACTGCAAGGCTGAGACGACACGGGCAGCCACCCAGGAAGAACCCAACGACCTAGTGGAGTGGGTCTGAATAGAACTTGGCAGCAACAAAGCCGCAGAAGAATAGGCCTGTTGAATAGTCAACCTGAGCCAACGAGCAATGGATTGCTTAGTAGCAGGACATCCAATCTTGGTAGCAACGTAAAGGACAAAGAGGGAGTCAGACTTCTTGTGACGAGCTATCCTTTTGACATAAATCTTCAAAGCTTGAACCACGTCCAAGGACTTTGGAGCAACTGATGTGTCAGACATCACTGGAACCACTATCGGCTGATTAATGTGAAAAGCCGAAACCACTTTCGGCAAAAACTGTGGGCGAGTTCTGAGCTCCGCCATATCCTCGTGAAATATCAAATAAGGGCTCTTACAGGATAAGGCCCCTAATTCCGACACCAGCAACATGGCAGTCTTCTAAGTTAGAAATTTCAAATCCACACAGTTAGAAGTTAAAACCAATCCGACTGGAGAAAGGTCAGAACCACACTGAGATCCCACGGAGCCGTGGGAGGGACAAAAGGCAGTTGAATGTGAAGGACACCCTTCATGAATGTCTGTACCTCCGGAATCACAGCCAGCTGTCTTTGGAAGAATCTGGAGAGAGCCGAAATCTGTACCTTGATGGAGCCCAACCGTAGGCCCATATTTACTCCTGCTTGCAGGAAGACAGAAACAGCCCAAGTTGAAATTCCACAGTAGAATATATTTTACCCTAACCCCAAGAAAAATATGTATTCCAGATATAGTGGTAATGTTTAGATGTGACCACCTTCCGGCCTTGGACCATAGTCATGATAACCCTACTGGGAAGCCCTTTCCTGGCTAGAATCTCCCTTTCAACCTCCAAGCTGTAAAATGTAGCTGCAGTAAATCTGAATAGATGAACGGCCTTTGTTGAAGAAGATCCTTGAGAAGCGGCAGGGGCCAGGGCTCCTCTAGAGACATGGCCAGGAGGTCCGCATACCAGGCCCGGCGAGTCCAATACGAGGCAATCAGAATTGCTTGAATGCTTTCACTTTTGAGTCTTTTTGGAACTCTGGGAATGAGAGGAATTGGAGGAAACAGGTATACAAACTTTTAAGACTATTGTGCCGTCAAAGCGTCCACCACGGCAGCCTGCGGATCCCTCGATCTGGAACAGTAGCCACGCAGATTCTTGTTGAGACGAGAAGCCATCACGTCTATCTGCGTACAGCCCCACTGGTGAACCAGCTGTTGAAACACCTGAGGGTGAAGGCCCCATTCCCCGGAATGGAGGTCGTTCATGTTGATGAAGTCCGCTTCCCAGTTGTCCACTTTCAGAATTAATATAGCCGACATGGCTCTTGCGTAGGCTTCAAACCCGGAGAAGTATCCTTTACACCTCTCGCATTGTGGCCCTGCTTCTTGTTCCTCCCTGTTGGTTTATGTCTGACTGCACCTGTATGACCTGATGACGGAGGAGATAGGAAGCCTGTAGAAGAGCATTGTAAATTGCTCTGAGTTCCAGAACATTTATCGGAAGCGAAAACTTCTGGTGCGACCACTTCCCTTGGAACTGAGCCCCTTGGGTCACCACTCCCCAAGCGCGGAGGCTGGCATCCGTTGTCCAAGGCTGGGTTCTGAAACTACAACCCTCCACAAGGTGAGAAACTTGTAGCCTCCACAACAGGGAGATCTGTGCTTTTGGCGACAGAGATATACTCTGATGCATGTGCAGGTGAGACCCTGACCACTTGTCCAGCAGATCAAGCTGAAACGGACAGACATATAATCTGCCATACTGGATTGCCTGAATTGTCAAGGCCTTATCCATGGGGAGGAATACCTTCTGAGACACTGTGTCTGGTATCATTCCCAGGAACTGGACTCTCTATGACGGTTCCAGGTGAGATGTCTGGAACTTTAGGATCCACCCATGGTCCGTAAGAAAACAAGTAGTCAAGTTGATGCTGTTCAGCAGACTCTCCCTGGACACCGCCTTTATTAGGAGATCGTGCAAGTAGGGAACTATGTTGACTCCCATCATGCGGATTTGGAGCATCAGCGTACAGGGAGAAAGCACTGAGTACATAGGAGAGATCCCCCTGGTGAAGGGGAAAACTTTTTGTTGCATAAGGGACACACAGCCTTTCTCCCTGACATTCTGATACAGTAGAAATACACACAGTATCAAATAGATAACACAGGGGGTAATTCAGACCTGATCGCTAGGCTGCGTTTTCGTACAGTGGGCGATCAGGTCTAAACTGCGCATGCACCGCAATGTGCAAGCGCGTCGCATGGGTACAAAGTGGATCGCCGCTCAGCGATGGGTTTGTGCGAAGGATCCATTTGCATGGGCGTTCGCAAGGAGATTTAAAGGAAGAAGGCGTTTGTGGGTGGCAACTGACCGTTTTCTGGGAGTGTTTTGAAAAATGCAGGCGTGTCCATGCGTGTGCTGGGAGGGTTCCTGATATCAATTACGGTCCCGGACAGGCTGATGTGATCGCAGCGGCTGAGTAAGTCCTGGGCTACTCAGAGACTGCACAAGATCTGTTTGTACAGTTCTGCTACACATGCGTTCGCACATCTGCACAGCTAAAATACACTCCCCCTGTAGGCGGCGACTATCTGATCGCAGCACTGCAAAAATCGCCTGCTAGCGATCAGGTCTGAATTAGGCCCATAGTGCAGTGAAATAACACAGGACCCCAGACAGCCCGAATGGAGTGATATACTGTAGAGTGGGATGAGACCAGCACACAATGCCACACAGTCAAAGCAGTGCACTGCTGGGCATAAACCAGAGCCTTAGATAAGACAGCTGGCATTTGTTATTATCTATTTGCTCCCCCCCTTTCTATAAATCCCCTGGTACCAGTACAAGGTGATTTAGCAGGGTCTGTGGAGGAGCAGCACGTTGCATGCAGCCTGGAGTTCAGTAGCCGCTGGATATGGCGCCTCAGAGCCGCTGGTCCCGCTCTCTGGGAAGCCCCGCCCCTATAAGATTATACTGGCTAAAACCATTATTTTGAGCAAAACTGAGTCAAAACCCCTATTTACACCAGCGTCAGTGTCCTCAACGGGCACCGCAGCCTGCAGCGCTCTTATGCCGCCACTGTCACCGCACAGCGTCTTTGGCATCTGTTAGGGATGGCGGCATGATGCCGGCGTGTGCGCACATCCTGGGGGCATGTGAAACGGCGCCTCAGGAGCGATTGTCCTGTCAGCGGGGATGCGAACCATTAACCCTACAGGAGGTTGGTTAGATTTCCCCCCCCTAAGTCCTAGGCAGGCAGACTGGTGCCAGCCAGTGCTGCACGAAAATAATAAACTAAAATACATTTCTGAAGAAAACACTCTGGAGCTCCAGAGAATGCACCCGGCTCCTTGGGCACATTTTTCTAAACTTAGGGGCAGATATATTAATCTGGAGAAGGCATAAGGAAGTGATAAAGGTGATAAATGCCCCAGCCAATCAGCTCCTAACTGTTAATTTACATATTGGAGCTGATTGGTTGGTGCGTTTACCACCTTGTACATATCACTGGTTTATCACTTGGTTATGCCTTCTCCAGGTTAATACATGTGCCCCTGAGTCTGGTGGAGGGGCATAGAGGGGAGGAGCCAACACACACTGAACATTTCTTAAAGTGCCAGGCTCCAATGGAACCGATCTATACCCCATGGTAATAATCCATCCTAGTATCCCCTAGATCGTTAGAGAAATAAAAGTGACACTACAAGGTAAGTCTCTCTTTACACTCTGTGAAAAAACTAACTTTTAGAGCAGTGTTTGTTGTACAGTATGTATGATCAAAATCTGTTATCTCATTTATAGTGGATATAAACAGAATTCACTCTCTGACCTTTCGGTAATCAAATATAGGCTTGGTGGCACAGTGATTAGCATTGCATGGACACCGTGCTGGTGCCGTAAGTGCCATTATTTTTATTTGGCAGAATATTTTTGCTGCTCAGAAATAACTCCTGAATAAAGCCATTCTGTATATATTATTATGTGAGTAGAAAGTGAAAAATATAAAGAAAAGTTAATATTTATTTTACAACCAACGTATGTCATTTGCCATCTGTAATATAAGAATATGACAATGGTATAAGATAAGGTCATCAATGTTTAGAGACCCTATTTGTCAATATTTTCCCAAGTTCCATTATTTTTGCCCATAGGACATTCTCTACTTGAGATCCTTATTTTCTGCAGTAACAAGATGTCACAGGATTTCCTGGCTTCTGTTTAAAAAAATCATGGACCTTTAATCAATATGCTCCAGCACACTATCCTGACATCTAATCAATCTTCCAAACGAAAGACAATTTTTTGGAATGATGTAATATGCTTAAAATTATTGCAAAACACATTAACTGCATTTACCCATTTTAATGTGAACCTTGTCAAATCTTTAATGCAGAGAATGCACTCTGGCACTATCCAATGCTGCATATATATCAGCCCAGGAGTTATTTAACCCACACGTTTAAACATATATGCTAATTAAGTGTAAATTTCATATGGTCAGTACCGGAAAATGCAGTATATTCCTGTATTGCAGGGGTATTCAACATGTCACTCTCCAGCTGTTGTTGAGCTACAAATCCCAGCATGCCCTGCAACCATATTGGTATCTGGGCATGCTGGAATGTGTAGTTCTACAGCAACTAGCGGGCGGCATGTTGTGCACCCCTGTTGTATTCAGTTGCGGTCTCTGCATCATCCATAATCAATTAACGTGTTTATTTTATAACCATTAAATGTTATTCCTATAAAGACAATGTATCTACTTAGGCCAGATTAGGAAGTGAATACTATTGCAGCTGCAATACCATCTGATGGTCTGCCTACTGAGATGCGCACCAACTGCGGCGTGTGAACATCATTCACACATCGGCCCCAGCATCGGATATTCCACCAGTCCTCTGAACGCACAGAATGTCGGTTGGAACCTGGCTGCAGGTGGTAGTGCAGCTGCTGGCAACAACTTCATCCCACCGCATCTGGCTAGCCCCTCCCCTCCATTCCCTGAATTTATATTTGTCTTTCTGCGGTAACCATCGGGGCTTAAGCGCAGACTGCACACTCTGGATGCTTGTGTCCGATACTGCAATAGCAGTCACCCCTGAATCAGGCTCTTCAGTTTTTTTTTCCAAACATACAGAAACTCACAATGTCAACTTCAGTTTTATTTATTTGAATTGTAAAGTATAAAATATCTGACCAACCACAAAGGGGAAGAATCAGTTAAGCATGAAGACCTGTAGGAGCCTCACGGGACGTTTCTGAAATGAAACACGGCTTCATTTTTGCTTGCACCAAATATAAGTTTTTTTCTGTATCATATTTTACAAAAATACAAGTGCATCGCACAACGCTCCTACAGGACCATGCGCTTACTTGAATTCCCCCCAAAGTATGTTAAACGCCTCCAGGTCTTTTCTAACGGACTTACTTTTGACATCTTACTCTTGTTGTTTCCAGTCAGGAATGCCAAATTATTGATCTCATTTTGAATCACGAAATTCTGTTCTTCTCTTTTAAAATTCTAGGACGTTGAACAAAAAGCAGTTATGTTATACTCCGAGCCCAACCTGCTAACTATATCTACTGAAGCCCAGAAATAACCATCCCTGACCAGTGGCACATACATAAAACAAAAGTAACTTTCATCCTTTTGCTATGACCCTCATGACGTGTATGTCAATACAAGTAGAGCAATGCGGGATAGATATAGGTTTTACTATGTTACTGATTGTATATTTGAAATGCTGTTGCATGTGTGAAACATAATGACTGTATGCTGCCATGTTGCTCATACTATGTTCTATGTTTCTGAAATATATTTAGGGCTAAAACTAGATATTTTTAGGATACTTCTTAGTAGGTGTCAGGATGTTGTTGAGGTAATTCTGGAATACCTTATAATAACGTACAATAATGTCACATGCCACAGTATTGTAGTATTATTTCAGAGGTTGTTAAGCTGTAATGTGTAGAGTAATATGTGAGTGGAGAGGAAGAAAGAGGACACATTTTGGAGAGTATTTTCAGTGATAAAGTCTTGAACTTGCAGTCCCAGGTGGGGTAAAATAAAATAAAATAAATAAAAAACATCACCCTACTGAAGGCGCCTGTTACTAAAATGCATGGGCGGTACAAAGCTGCAGAGATGGGTGTGACCACATGGACCAATAATAAAAAACAATCACGAAGACTTCTCACTAGGCCCCTCCTGCAACTAATACCCCTTTTCCACCTACGAGCACGGGTCGCAGCCGGGAGCCTGACACGGGAGCTGCCCCCTGCTGCGACCCGTGCTCGGCCCCTTTCCCATCAGCAGTCACAACCCGGCATATGCTGGGTTGGCGACGCTTCTAGTGACGCGGCAGGGGCGGCGCAGGGAGATCACATGATCTCCCAGCGCCGCCCTTCCATACAGTGTAAACGGGAGCCGTGTCGCATCGACGCGGCTACCGTTTACACTACAACCCTACCCGGATCATTCCCGTGTCCTACCCAGGTAGATAGCCGGGTAGGATTCACGGGTCACTTGATCCGGGTTTACCCTTTTCCACTTGCAAAAAATAAGAATTTACTTACCGATAATTCTATTTCTCGGAGTCCGTAGTGGATGCTGGGGTTCCTGAAAGGACCATGGGGAATAGCGGCTCCGCAGGAGACAGGGCACAAAAAAGTAAAGCTTTACTAGGTCAGGTGGTGTGCACTGGCTCCTCCCCCTATGACCCTCCTCCAGACTCCAGTTAGGTACTGTGCCCGGACGAGCATACACAATAAGGGAGGCATTTTGAATCCCGGGTAAGACTCATACCAGCCACACCAATCACACCGTACAACTTGTGATCTAAACCCAGTTAACAGTATGACAACAGAAAGGGCCTCTTAAGATGGCTCCTTAACAATAACCCGAATTAGTTAACAATAACTATGTACAAGTATTGCAGATAATCCGCACTTGGGATGGGCGCCCAGCATCCACTACGGACTCCGAGAAATAGAATTATCGGTAAGTAAATTCTTATTTTCTCTATCGTCCTAAGTGGATGCTGGGGTTCCTGAAAGGACCATGGGGATTATACCAAAGCTCCCAAACGGGCGGGAGAGTGCGGATGACTCTGCAGCACCGAATGAGAGAACTCCAGGTCCTCCTTTGCCAGGGTATCAAATTTGTAAAATTTTACAAACGTGTTCTCCCCCGACCACGTAGCTGCTCGGCAGAGTTGTAATGCCGAGACCCCTCGGGCAGCCGCCCAAGATGAGCCCACCTTCCTTGTGGAGTGGGCTTTTACAGTTTTAGGCTGTGGCAGGCCTGCCACAGAATGTGCAAGTTGAATTGTGTCACAAATCCAACGAGCAATCGACTGCTTAGAAGCAGGTGCGCCCAACTTGTTGGGTGCATACAATAAAAACAGCGAGTCAGATTTTCTGACTCCAGCCGTCCTTGCAATGTATATTTTTAAGGCTCTGACAACGTCCAACAACTTGGAGTCCTCCAAGTCGCTAGTGGCCGCAGGCACCACAATAGGTTGGTTCAGATGAAATGCTGATACCACTTTAGGGAGAAAATGCGGACGAGTCCGCAGTTCTGCCCTATCCGAATGGAAGATTAGATAAGGACTTTTATAAGATAAAGCCGCCAATTCAGATACTCTCCTGGCAGAGGCCAGGGCTAGTAACATAGTCACTTTCAATGTGAGATATTTCAAATCCACCTTTTTCAATGGTTCAAACCAATGGGATTTGAGGAAATCTAAAACTACATTTAGATCCCACGGTGCCACCGGAGGCACCACAGGAGGCTGTATATGCAGTACTCCCTTGACAAAAGTCTGGACCTCAGGGACAGAGGCCAATTCTTTTTGGAAGAATATTGACAGGGCCGAAATTTGAACCTTAATGGATCCCAATTTGAGACCCATAGATAATCCTGATTGCAGGAAATGTAGGAAACGACCCAGTTGGAATTCCTCCGTCGGAACCCTCCGATCCTCGCACCACGCTACATATTTTCGCCAAATGCGGTGATAATGTTTCACGGTGACTTCCTTCCGTGCCTTAATCAAGGTAGGAATGACTTCTTCTGGAATGCCTTTCCCTTTTAGGATCTGGCGTTCAACCGCCATGCCGTCAAACGCAGCCGCGGTAAGTCTTGAAAAAGACAGGGACCCTGCTGTAGCAGGTCCCTATTCAGAGGTAGAGGCCACGGTTCGTCCGTGAGCATCTCTTGAAGTTCCGGATACCAAGTCCTTCTCGGCCAATCCGGAACCACTAGTATTGTTCTTACTCTTCTTTGCCGTATGATCTTCAATACCTTTGGTATGAGCGGCAGAGGAGGAAACACATACACTGACTGGTACACCCAAGGAGTTACCAGTGCGTCCACAGCTATTGCCTGTGGATCTCTTGACCTGGCGCAATATTTGTCCAGTTTCTTGTTGAGGCGAGACGCCATCATGTCTACAATTGGTCTTTCCCAACGGTCTATTAACATGTTGAAGACTTCTGGATGTAGACCCCACTCTCCCGGATGAAGATCGTGTCTGCTGAGGAAGTCTGCTTCCCAGTTGTCCACGCCCGGGATGAACACTGCTGACAGTGCTATCACGTGATTCTCCGCCCAGCGAAGAATCTTGGCAGCTTCTGCCATTGCACTCCTGCTTCTTGTGCCGCCCTGCCTGTTTACATGGGCGACCGCCGTGATGTTGTCCGACTGAATCAACACCGGCTTTCCTTGCAGGAGAAGTTCCGCCTGGCTTAGAGCATTGTAGATTGCTCTTAGTTCCAGAATGTTTATGTGAAGAGACTTTTCCAGACTCGTCCATACTCCCTGGAAGTTTCTTCCTTGTGTGACTGCTCCCCAGCCTCTCAGGCTGGCGTCCGTGGTCACCAGGATCCAATCCTGAATGCCGAATCTGCGGCCTTCTAATAGGTGAGCCTTCTGCAACCACCACAGAAGTGACACCCTTGTCTTTGGTGACAGGGTTATTCGCAGGTGCATCTGCAGATGCGACCCTGACCATTTGTCCAACAGATCCCTTTGGAATATTCTTGCATGGAATCTGCCGAATGGAATTGCTTCGTAAGAAGCCACCATTTTTCCCAGGACTCTTGTGCATTGATGTACTGACACTTTTCCTGGTTTTAGGAGGTTCCTGACCAGATCGGATAACTCCTTGGCTTTTTCCTCTGGAAGGAAAACCTTTTTCTGAACCGTGTCCAGAATCATTCCTAGGAACAGCAGACGAGTTGTCGGGATTAAATGGGATTTTGGAATATTCAGAATCCACCCGTGTTGTCTTAGCACCTCTTGAGATAGTGCTAAAGCTGTCTCCAGCTGTTCTCTGGACCTTGCCCTTATTAGGAGATCGTCCAAGTATGGGATAACTAATACGCCTTTTCTTCGAAGAAGAATCATCATCTCGGCCATTACCTTGGTAAAGACCCGAGGCGCCGTGGACAATCCGAACGGCAGCGTCTGAAACTGATAGTGACAGTTTTGAACAATGAACCTGAGGTACCCCTGGTGTGCGGGGTAAATCGGAACGTGTAGATACGCATCCTTGATGTCCAAGGATACCATAAAGTCCCCTTCTTCCAGGTTCGCTATCACTGCTCTGAGTGACTCCATCTTGAACTTGAACTTTTTTATGTAGAGGTTCAAGGACTTCAGATTTAGAATAGGCCTTACCGAGCCATCCGGCTTCGGTACCACAAATAGAGTGGAATAATACCCCTTTCCTTGTTGTAATAGGGGTACTTTGACTATCACCTGCTGAGCGTACAGCTTGTGAATGGCTTCCAACACCCTCTCCCTTTCGGAAGAGACGGTTGGTAAGGCAGACTTCAGGAAACGATGAGGAGGATCCGTCTCTAATTCCAACCTGTACCCCTGAGATATTATCTGCAGGATCCAGGGGTCTACCTGCGAGTGAGCCCACTGCGCGCTGTAATTTTTGAGACGGCCCCCCACTGTCCCCGAGTCCGCTTGAGAGGCCCCAGCGTCATGCTGAGGTTTTTGCAGGAGCCGGGGAGGGCTTCTGTTCCTGGGAAGGAGCTGCCTGTTGGTGTCTCTTCCCTCTTCCTCTGCCTCGTGGCAGATACGACAAGCCCTTTGCTCTCTTATTTTTGTAGGAGCGAAAAGGCTGCGGTTGAAAGGTCGGTGCCTTTCTCTGTTGGGGAGTGACTTGAGGTAAAAAAGTGGATTTCCCGGCAGTAGCCGTGGCCACCAAGTCTGATAGACCAACTCCAAATAACTCCTCCCCTTTATACGGCAAAACCTCCATGTGACGTTTTGAATCCGCATCGCCTGTCCACTGTCGTGTCCATAAGGCTCTTCTGGCTGAAATGGACATAGCACTCATCCGAGATGCCAGTGTGCAAATATCCCTCTGTGCATCACGCATATAGATAAATGCATCCTTTATTTGTTCTAACGACAGTAAAACATTGTCCCTATCTAGGGTATCAATATTTTCAATCAGGGATTCTGACCAAACTACTCCAGCACTGCACATCCAGGCAGTTGCTATAGCTGGTCGTAGTATAACACCTGCATGTGTGTATATATTCTTTTGAATAACTTCCATCTTTCTATCTGATGGATCCTTAAGTGCGGCCGTCTCAGGAGAGGGTAACGCCACTTGTTTGGATAAGCGTGTGAGCGCCTTGTCCACCTTAGGGGGTGTTTCCCAGCGCGCCCTAACCTCTGGCGGGAAAGGGTATAATGCCAATAACTTTTTTGAAATTATCAACTTTTTATCAGGAGCAACCCACGCTTCATCACACACGTCATTTAATTCTTCTGATTCAGGAAAAACTGTTTGTAGTTTTTTCACACCATACATAATACCCTGTTTTACGGTATCTGTAGTATCAGCTAAATGTAACGTCTCCTTCATTGCCAAAATCATATAACGTGTGGCCCTACTGGAAAATACGTTTGAATTTCTACCGTCGTCACTGGAATCAGTGCCCGTGTCTGGGTCTGTGTCGACCGACTGAGGCAAAGGGCGTTTTACAGCCCCTGACGGTGTTTGAGGCGCCTGGACAGGCATTAATTGATTGTCCGGCCGCCTCATGTCCTCAACTGACTGTTTAAGGGAAGATAAACCATCACGTAATTCCACAAATAAAGGCATCCATTCTGGTGTCGACCCCCTGGGGGGTGACATCTGCATATTTGGCAATTGCTCCGCCTCCACACCAATATCGTCCTCATACATGTCGACACCACGTACCGACACACACCGCAAACTCACAGGGAATGCTCTAATGAAGACAGGACCCACTAGCCCTTTTGGGGAGACAGAGGGAGAGTCTGCCAGCACACACCACAAGCGCTATATATACAAGGGATATCCTTATATTAAGTGCTCCCTTATAGCTGCTTTAATATATATATATATAGCCATTAATGTGCCCCCCCTCTCTGTTTTACCCTGTTTCTGTAGTGCAGTGCAGGGGAGAGACCTGGGAGCCGTTCTGACCAGCGGAGCTGTGACAGAAAATGGCGCCGTGTGCTGAGGAGATAGGCCCCGCCCCTTTTTCGGCGGGTTCTTCTCCCGCTATTTTTCCAGTCAGGCAGGGGTTAAATATCTCCATATAGCCCCTATGGGCTATATGTGAGGTATTTTTAGCCTTGTATAAGGTTTATATTTGCCTCTCAGAGCGCCCCCCCCCAGCGCTCTGCACCCTCAGTGACTGCCCAGTGAAGTGTGCTGAGAGGAAAATGGCGCACAGCTGCAGTGCTGTGCGCTACCTTATGAAGACTGAGGAGTCTTCAGCCGCCGGTTTCCGGACCTCTTCACGCTTCAGCATCTGCAAGGGGGTCGGCGGCGCGGCTCCGGGACCGGACTCCACGGCTGGGCCTGTGTTCGATCCCTCTGGAGCTAATGGTGTCCAGTAGCCAAGCAGCAAATCCACTCTGCATGCAGGTGAGTTTACTACTTTCCCCCTAAGTCCCACGTTGCAGTGATCCTGTTGCCAGCAGGACTCACTGTAAAGAAAAAAACCTAAACTAAACTTTCTCTAAGCAGCTCTTTAGGAGAGCCACCTAGATTGCACCCTTCTCGTTCGGGCACAAAATCTAACTAGAGTCTGGAGGAGGGTCATAGGGGGAGGAGCCAGTGCACACCACCTGACCTAGTAAAGCTTTACTTTTTTGTGCCCTGTCTCCTGCGGAGCCGCTATTCCCCATGGTCCTTTCAGGAACCCCAGCATCCACTTAGGACGATAGAGAAAACACGGGTAAATGTGCGGCCCCGTGCATTTACCCTTGTTTTTTGAGCTAGTGGAAAAGGGGTATTAACAAGTGGCAAGTTAAAGACCCTACACATTAGGCGATATCACTGACATATATGAACGATCTCGTTCATTAATGAACGAGATATCGTTCACATCTTTCAGTGTGTAGGCACAAACTATTAACGATGCGCGGCCCCGTGCTCGTTCTTCTTTGGTGCCGGGTCGCTTATACATGCAAGCCAATATGGACAATCTCGTCCATATTAGCATGCACCTCTATGGGGCCGGGTGAAGGGGGGAGTGAAGAAACTCCCCCTCGCCATCGGGCACCTCGGCGGCATATCGCCTAATGTGTAGTGCCCTTTACGCTAATATAATTTACTCTATATAACAATACATTTGAATGTTGTTACAGTTTATTCCAAAATACTTACAGCATGAAGCGGGCATTGTACATAAATAATCACTGGATGAGGTGTTTTTGTTTAAAGTAAAATAAAATTGGTAAATCCTTCTGTTATTGTGGCTGTTTCAGTGGGTGGTCATGTAGGGTAAAACAATGTGGGAAATATTTATCAAACCCTCTAAAGCGGAACATAGACATGTTGGCCACGGTTTCCAATCGGATTCTAGCTATCACTTATCTAGAAAGTATAAGTCTTAGATTTTATAGCTAGAATCTAATTGGTTAATATTCACAACACATCTACTTTTTATTTTTTTCGAAGGACTGATAAATCTCTCTCATTGTGTGTGGTTGAGGAACAGTAGGCTTAAGTATTAAGTAGGGACTATTTCCAGTCTTTATGTGTCCCTACTTAAGAAAAGTCTTTGAAATAAATATATATACGCACAAGACAACTAGCTGACAGTAAGAAAACAACCCCTTACATGTGATTTACACCAAAGAATGAAAACTTCAGCGACCATTCTAAACAGCTCATCAGAATCCACATCTGGCTTTTTGAGCCAATTGGACCTAAGTGGTACAAGAAAGTGAGAGTTACTCCATCCAGAAGTAATGCTTTATATAGCAATCAGCAAAGGAAGAGGTAGTGCTTCTGTATACCTGTTGTTGTCCACATATCGGATCAGCATAGGATAGAAAGCATAAAGATCTCTACATAACACAGCAAACTCATCCAAAATTAGTAGCTCTGCTTCCTGCGTGTCAGTCTTGCTGTCTGCTTTCAATTGCTCTTCTTCTTGCACAATCTTTATTGCTTTCTTCTTCAGTTTCTCCAGTGTGGGGATGAAATGGCTCTTCAGGAGGTCTGGCTGAGCCTTACTGATAATTGGCTGAGCATAAACTGCAAGCAAACATCAAGCACCACATTAATGACATGAAACAAAAGAATCACTCTGCAGGGAAGGTTTCAGCAGCGTATATTGAAAGTAGAGATGGATATCATGTTCTGTAGTGTACGCATATTTTACTCAAATGCTAGAATTAAATAATTACTGCGCCTTTAATATGGTTTTGATGTTCACAGAAACCCACTTCTCCATTACATAAACACTACGTTGCCTGGATAATAAATTACAAAGTATAAAAAAAAAAAACAAAGAGATGGATTTTTATTATAAAATGGGAATAGTGCAAATACCAGAGGAAAAAGGACTTTTACCGAATCCTGGCAATCTTTTGCACAAGCTTTATAACATTTTGTGCAGCCACAGACTGATGTAAAGTAAGAGTAGATGCAATACTATGCATTAAGAAATAATAGCAGCTGGCACAGATTCATCATTAAATATCAGCTGTCATTACAGATAAGTGTGCAATGTACATGTCTCCAGTGCTCACTTAGCTGGTGCTGTTGACCTCGATGGCTTAATGCAACTATGCAAAAAAAGATCTAGTGTAACCTTATAACTGGCAACAGGGACTTGCCAAGACAGGAGATCCCGCAATGCAGCTCTAGCCTCCCCAGACCCCAGCTTTGCTCTCACTTCTCCCACGTAACAGAGCAACCCTCACTGCGTGTACACCACAGGGTATGTCAGGTGAGGTGTTACCCTCCGCAATACAGCTACTCTTTTAGAAATATGTAATGCCAATAAAGAAACATTGCAGACAAACTATTAATAGCTAAAAAAAAGAAAAAAAAGAAGTAGTTCATTGCTGTATGTCCAGGATCCTGAGAATGACACTGACATGGCAGCAGATAATGCAAAAACTAATAATGCTTTTAGGCAGCATGGCTCAATCTTCTTCTTTTCTTTAAGATTAATGTGAATCCATTATATGAAGTAAAATGACTGTCACTGACATGATAAATGTCAAGTGGCTTTGCACATAATTCCCCTAATACTTTCCGAGAAAGATTTTCAAACCAAGTGCCTGGGCAGTGATGTATAATGGACGTTTAGGGATCTGAATGTGCAGATCGCTACCAGGAGGATTACCTGCAATTCTCTTCATCCAGGAAGCCTCATCTATGCCCAGATTGTTGTTGATGATCTTTAGGATGTTGCCCAAGATGACGCTTAGATGTTCTGAAGTCACCTGAGTACAGCACGGCCTGGCGTTTTCTGGCACGTTCTCGGTGCCCTTCTCCCACCAGTAGGAGAGGTAGTTGCACAGCATTGGCAGGACAACCTCAATGACATGTGGCATGTCTGTATACCTGGCTCCAGACTCCGCTAAGTCATTAATCTCTTTCATCAGCCCTTCCAAGTGTGGCATCTCTGGACACATCTCTTCAATAGTGTCTGGCATACCTAAAACTGCAGCACAGTTCTCTTTCATCATAACAGTGTCATCTAAACTGGAGCATTGCTTAGATATAAGTGGGTTACAGGCATCTTAAAAATAATACAGCGCGTAATAGTTAAAGGGAAGAAAATATGTCAGAGCCTGTTTCTTCAGATTGGTATAAAATATATTTTTGGTTTCAGATCATAGATGAGGAACCAATAGTTGCATAAGTAGAATATATTAATAATAATTAATTATAAAGCAGGGACAGGCAATCCAGACGAACTCTCCTATAATATCACAGAATAAAAAGTAGTAAATAAATAAGATTTTACTTACCGGTAAATCTATTTCTCGTAGTCCGTAGTGGATGCTGGGGACTCCGTAAGGACCATGGGGAATAGACGGGCTCCGCAGGAGACAGGGCACTTTAAGAAAGAATTAGGAATACTGGTGTGCACTGGCTCCTCCCTCTATGTCCCTCCTCCAGACCTCAGTTAAGGAAACTGTGCCCGGAAGAGCTGACAGTACAAGGAAAGGATTTTGGAATCCAGGGTAAGACTCATACCAGCCACACCAATCACACCGTATAACTCGTGATAAACTTACCCAGTTAACAGTATGAACAATAACAGAGCATCAGACCAACCTGATGCAACCATAACATAACCCTTATGTAAGCAATAACTATATACAAGTATTGCAGAAGAAGTCCGCACTTGGGACGGGCGCCCAGCATCCACTACGGACTACGAGAAATAGATTTACCGGTAAGTAAAATCTTATTTTCTCTAACGTCCTAGTGGATGCTGGGGACTCCGTAAGGACCATGGGGATTATACCAAAGCTCCCAAACGGGCGGGAAAGTGCGGATGACTCTGCAGCACCAAATGAGCAAACACAAGGTCCTCCTCAGCCAGGGTATCAAACTTGTAGAATTTTGCAAAAGTGTTTGAACCCGACCAAGTAGCTGCTCGGCAAAGCTGTAATGCCGAGACCCCTCGGGCAGCCGCCCAAGAAGAGCACACCTTCCTTGTGGAATGGGCTTTTACTGATTTTGGAGGCGGCAATCCAGCCGCAGAATGAGCCTGCTGATTCGTGTTACAGATCCAGCGAGCAATAGTCTGCTTTGAAGCAGGAGCACCCAGCTTGTTGGATGCATACAGGATAAACAGCGAGTCAGTTTTCCTGACTCCAGCGGTTCTGGCTACATAAATCTTCAAAGCCCTGACTACATCTAGTAACTTGGAATCCTCCAAGTCACGAGTAGCCGCAGGCACCACAATAGGTTGACAATAGGTTGGTTCAAATGAAAAGATGACACCACCTTCGGCAGAAATTGCGGACGAGTCCGTAATTCTGCCCTGTCCATATGGAAAACCAGATAGGGGCTTTTACATGACAAAGCCGCCAATTCTGACACACGCCTAGCCGAAGCCAAGGCCAATAGCATGACCACCTTCCACGTGAGATATTTTAACTCCACGGTCTTAAGTGGCTCCAACCAGTGAGATTTTGGGAAACTCAACACCACGTTAAGATCCCAAGGTGCCACTGGTGGCACAAAATGGGCTGAATATGCAGCACTCCCTTTACAAACGTCTGAACTTCAGGAAGAGAAGCCAGTTCCTTTTGAAAGAAAATAGATAGGGCCGAAATCTGGACCTTAATGGACCCTAATTTTAAGCCCATAGTCACTCCCGACTGTAGGAAGTGAAGGAAACGGCCCAGCTGGAATTCCTCTGTAGGGGCCTTCCTGGCCTCACACCAAGCAACATATTTTAGCAATATACGGTGATAATGTTTTGCTGTCACGTCCTTCCTAGCCTTTATCAGCGTAGGAATAACCTCATCCGGAATGCCTTTCTCCGCTAGGATTCGGCGTTCAACTGCCATGCCGTCAAACGCAGCCGCGGTAAGTCTTGGAACAGACAGGGACCCTGTTGCAACAGATCCTGTCTGAGAGGCAGAGGCCATGGGTCCTCTGTGAGCATTTCTTGCAGTTCCGGATATCAAGTCCTTCTTGGCCAATCCGGAACAATGAGTATTGTTCTCACTCCTCTTTTTCTTACGATTCTCAGCACCTTGGGAATGAGAGGAAGAGGAGGAAACACATAAACCGACTGGAACACCCACGGTGTCACTAGTGCGTCCACAGCTATCGCCTGAGGGTCTCTTGACCTGGCGCAATACCTTTGTAGCTTTTAGTTGAGGCGGGATGCCATCATGTCCACCTGTGGCAGTTCCCATCGATTTGTAATCTGTGTGAAGACTTCTTGATGAAGTCCCCACTCTCCCGGGTGGAGGTCGTGCCTGCTGAGGAAGTCTGCTTCCCAGTTGTCCACTCCCGGAATGAACACTGCTGATAGTGCTTGCACGTGATTCTCCGCCCAGCGAAGAATTCTGGTGGCTTCTGCCATCGCCACCCTGCTTCTTGTGCTGCCCTGGCGGTTTACATGAGCCACTGCGGTGATGTCTGACTGAATCAGCACCGGTTGGTCGCGAAGCAGAGGCTCCGCTTGACTCAGGGCGTTGTATATGGCCCTTAGTTCCAGGATATTGATGTGCAGACAAGTCTCCTGACTTGACCACAGCCCCTGGAAATTTCTTCCCTGAGTGACTGCCCCCCACCCTCGGAGGCTTGCATCCGTGGTCACCAGGACCCAGTCCTGTATGCCGAACCTGCGGCCCTCGAGAAGGTGAGCACTCTGCAGCCACCACAGAAGAGACACCCTGGCCCTGGGGGATAGGGTGATCAGCCGATGCATCTGAAGATGCGATCCGGACCACTTGTCCAACAGATCCCACTGAAAGGTCCTCGCATGGAACCTGTCGAAGGGAATGGCTTCGTATGACGCCACCATCTTTCCCATGACTCGCGTGCATTGATGCACCGACACCTGTTTTGGTTTTAAGAGGTCTCTGACCAGAGTCACGAGCTTCTGGGCCTTCTCTGCCGGGAGAAACACCTTCTTCTGGTCTGTGTCCAGAATCATGCCCAGGAAGGGCAGACGCGTCGTAGGAATCAGCTGCGACTTTGGAAAATTCAGAATCCAGCCGTGCTGTTGCAACACCTCCCGAGAGTGTGCTACGCTGATCAGCAACTGCTCTCTGGACCTCGCCTTTATGAGGAGATCGTCCAAGTATGGGATAATTGTAACTCCTTGCTTTCGCAGAAGCACCATCATTTCTGCCATTACCTTGGTAAATATTCTCGGTGCCGTGGACAGACCAAACGGCAACGTCTGGAATTGGTAATGACAGTCCTGTACCACAATCTGAGGTACTCCTGATGAGGTGGATAAATGGGGACATGCAGGTAAGCATCCTTTATGTCCAGAGACACCATAAAATCCCCCTCTTCCAGGCTTGCAATGACCGCCCTGAGCGATTCCATCATGAACTTGAACCTTTTCAGATAAATGTTCAGGGATTTTAAATTCAATATAGGTCTGACCGAACCGTCCGGTTTCGGTACCACAAACATTGTGGAATAATAACCCCTTCCCTGTTGAGGGAGGGGAACCTTTACCACCACCTGCTGGAGATATAATTTGTGAATTGCCGCTAACACTACTTCCCTTTCTATGGGGGAAGCTGGCAGGGCCGATTTGAGGTAACGGTGAGGGGGCATCACTTCGAATTCCAGCTTGTATCCCTGAGACACAATCTGTATAGCCCAGGGATCCACCCATGAGCGAACCCACTGGTGGCTGAAATTTCGGAGACGCGCCCCCACCGCTCTTGGCTCCACCTGTGGAGCCCCAGCGCCATGCGGTGGATTTAGTGGAAGCCGGGGAGGACTTCTGTTCCTGGGAACTAGCTGTATTGTGCAGCTTCTTTCCTCTACCCCTGCCTCTGGCAAGAAAAGACGCACCTCGGACTTTCTTGCCTCTTTGTGATCGAAAGGACTGCATTTGGTAATACGGTGCTTTCTTAGGTTGTGAGGGAATATATGGCAAAAAATTTGACTTCCCAGCCGTAGCTGTGGAAACTAGGTCCGAGAGACCGTCCCCACACAATTCCTCACCCTTATAAGGTAAAACCTCCATGTGCTTTTTTGAGTCGGCATCACCTGTCCATTGCCGAGTCCACAGGACCCTTCTGGCAGAAATTGACATTGCATTTATTCTAGAGCCCAGTAGGCAAATGTCTTTCTGGCCATCCCTCATATATAGGACAGCGTCTTTTATATGCCCCAGGGTCAGTAATATAGTATCCTTGTCCAAGTTATCAAGTTCCTCAGACAGAGTATCTGTCCATGCTGCTACAGCACTACACATCCAGGCCGACGCAATTGCCGGCCTTAGTAGGGTACCTGAATGTGTATAAACGGACTTCAGGATACCTTCCTGCTTTCTATCCGCAGGATCTTTTAGGGTGGCCGTATCCTGTGACGGCAGGGCTACCTTCTTAGATAAGCGTGTCAAAGCTTTGTCTACCCTAGGGGATGACTCCCAGAGTAACCTGTCCGTTGGCGGGAAAGGATACGCCATAAGTAACCGTTTGGAAATCTGCATTTTCCTATCAGGAGAATCCCAAGCTTTTTCACATAACTCATTTAACTCATGTGAAGGGTGACCTCTTGCCTTTTTTCCCCAAACATATAAACCCTCTTGTCAGGGACAGGGTTTTCCTCTGAGATGTGCAATACATCCTTCATTGCTATAATCATGTAGCGTATGGCTTTAGCCATTTTAGGCTGCAACTTTGCATCATCGCCATCGACACTGGAGTCAGAATCCGTGTCGATATCTGTGTCAACAATTTGGGATAGTGGGCGCTTCTGAGACCCTGACGGCCTCTGCGCTGTAGGATCAGGCATGGGTTGAGACCCTGATTGTCCCAAGGCTTCAGCTTTATCCAACCTTTTATGCAAGGAGTTTACATTATCATTTAACACCTTCCACATATCCATCCAATCAGGTGTCGGCGCCGTCGGCGGAGACACCACATTCATCTGCACCTACTCTGCTTCCACATAGCCTTCTTCGTCAAACATGTCGACACAAGCGTACCGACACACCACACACACAGGGGATGCTCTATTTGAGGACAGAACCCCCACAAGGCCCTTTGGAGAGACAGAGAGAGAGTATGCCAGCACACACCCCAGCGCTATATGACCCAGGAATTACACAGTAACTTAGTGTTTACCCAGTAGCTGCTGTATACACTGATTTTGCGCTAAATTTATGTGCCCCCCCTCTCTTTTTACCCTCTTTCTACTGTGATTCTGCAGGGGAGAGCCTGGGGAGCTTCCTCTCAGCGGAGCTGTGGAGAGAAAATGGCGCTGGTGAGTGCTGAGAAGAAGCCCCGCCCCCTCAGCGGCGGGCTTCTGTCCCGCAATTTTGTGTAAAATAATGGCGGGGGCTCATGCATATATACAGTGCCCAACTGTATATATGCTCTTTTATGCCAAGAGGTACTTAATTGCTGTCCAGGGCGCCCCCCCCTTCGCCCTGCACCCTACAGTGACCAGAGTGTGCGGGTTTAATGTGGGTGCAATGGCGCACAGCTGCAGTGCTGTGCGCTACCTCATATGAAGACTGGAGTCTTCTGCCGCCGCTTTCGAAGTCTTCTTGCTTCTCACGCCGGCTTCTGGCTCTGCGAGGGGGACGGCGGCGCGGCTCCGGGATCGGACGACCAAGGGTGCGTTCCTGTGTTCGATCCCTCTGGAGCTAATGGTGTCCAGTAGCCTAAGAAGCATGACCTATCCACAGTGAGTAGGTCTGCTTCTCTCCCCTCAGTCCCCCGTAGCAGAGAGTCTGTTGCCAGCAGATCTCTCTGAAAATAAAAAATCCTAACAAAATACTTTCTTATTAGCAAGCTCAGGAGAGCTCACTAAAATGCACCCAGCTCGAGCTGAGGTCTGGAGGAGGGGCATAGAGGGAGGAGCCAGTGCACACCAGTAGTACTAATTCTTTCTTAAAGTGCCCTGTCTCCTGCGGAGCCCGTCTATTCCCCATGGTCCTTACGGAGTCCCCAGCATCCACTAGGACGTTAGAGAAATATTCTAAAGTATAGTAGTAGTAGTAGTATTATACACTGCCTTTGTCACCTGTACAGTACTGTAGCTGAATAAAACGTGCTACATTCAAAGGAGACAAAGATTATCCTAGAAGATGGGCCACCTGACTTGAGTGAGTACTTACTGGCTCTCTCTCTGGGAGATTTAGTGTTGAAAACAGAGAGTGGATTGTTGTGGTTTAGTGATGGTTCAAGAAAAGCCACAGGAATAGCTCCGGCCAGCGCTGCCAAACATTCTCCCAGGGCTGGTCGCTGCCTGTAGGAGTAAAGGATTACTGTTTGTAGCTGCCTTGGAAAATATCAGAAGTATAACAAAAAAAAATAATACTCATCATTGACTAAAGGCAAGATTCTGAGCTGGAAGCAGCTCTGTATATTGCCGCGGATGCTTTTTGTGAAAATGTGTTTTTCCATGTGGCAACCTTGTGTCACACACAAGAGATCAGACTACCAGTCCGCGTGAAGCCCTAAGGATGCTCACACTAGCATAAAGGACCCTACACACTGGGCGATTTTAGAGACCACTGATATCATCGATGGTCAATTTTTTCCGCCAATGATTTTTGCCTACACACTTGACGATATGGATGGCCACTTTGGACGATATGACAGTACATACATCTATATCGTCCAAATTGACTTGCATGTATAAACAAGGATAGATCGACGATGAACGTTCGCAGGGCTGCACATCATTCACCGCTGATGCATACACAATGACCGATATGAACGGTTTATCATTCATTTTTGAACGATATCGTTAATATCGATCATCGCTATCGGCAAGTGTCTAGGGCCCTTAAGGTAGTAAATCTGGATTCCCAAAACTGCAACCACTTTGCATACCACTCAGAATCAGACCTCAAGTGTTTTTACATTCTTCAGATAATACATGTTATTAAGAAAGGCCAATTTTACCCCCAAAATTGGGAGGAACTGATAAAGAGAATACAGTATACAAAAGCATACTTACCTATTATGTGGTGGGACAATCAGGGCTGTCTTAACAGCATAGTAAGTCCTGGACAAAACAATGCACTGGGGCCCCTTTGCACACATTCACAGGATACTAATTTAAAAAAAATCATAACTTGCCCATCCAGCAGTTCCACACCTTCTCTCTACATTCTTCTATACTCTGATTGGTGGATAGTTCCAGCCATCTGCCAATCAGCATGCTGACAGCCCCTCTCTGACTGGCTGCAGGCTGGGAGGCGGGTAGGGAATGCTGCCTCGCTGCTCTGATTGTGTGACCACAACCCGCACCTGCCCGAAGGCCCCTAGAATTGCGGGGCCCTGGGCAGCTGCCCGGGTGTGCCTATATGTTAATATGGCTCTGGATTCAATGATTTGGTTGGTCTCCTGTTGCTGGATTCTAGTACAGGTGTACATGTTAGCTGCTCAAATCAGCCTTTTTAAACTACAGTCTGAGTGTCATGACCTTCCCCTATAATCTTTCCATTCACATTAACTGGATGTTCACAGAAGAAGGCAACTGACAATACCCTACCTGTCCGCCATTCCTACATACCTTTAGCGTGCTAGCCGGGAACAACTCGTCGCTCCCCGGCCCGCACCGGCTGCGTGTGACGTCACGCAGCCGCCGCTGCCCGCCCCCTCCAGCAGTCCGGCCACACCTCCTAAACGGCGGCTTAACGCCGCCGTCCAGCCACCTCCTGCCCAGCGACCGCCTCTGCCTCAGAGGCGATCGCTAGGCAACGACGGCGCCGGCGCAGTTCCGACCCGATTAATGCAAGAAACCGCAGCGAGCGATCGGGTCAGAATGACCCCCCATGTACCTAAAATGATGTGGTCATGTGTGGTAATACCCCATTTAGCTTTATGGGGGAATAGAATCTATATTGGATCCCAATGTCTACAATAGGGTGTGGCTATACTCTGACTGACCGTACCATGCCCATTAAAATATCGAAGCTCTGAAGTTTTTATGGTGGCCCTGACCACATCTTCTGTATAATAAATTCAATGTATGAAAAAATTCAGTATAGTGTACACAAAATAGCACATTATTATAATTACAGAACAGACCAATATATACTCAAATACTTTCATTTAGAGGAAGGGAACATGAGCACTTCACTTCATCAGAGGCATTCTATTTTCTCAGGCAATCACTTTCTCCTAAAGTGGGCGGGGCCTTTGTGACACGATTAATTGCAAGCAGCATCATAGCACAGAAGTGAGAGATGGAAATGCTTTCATCCTTGCATTTGTCCCTTAGCTCAACCCCTCCAGCATCTTCCAGAGCAGAGGACCAAAATGTAAGCGAGTATGATATAGCAAGCATTATCAATACAAATCATTACAAACTGTTCCATGGCATCAGCAGAGTAGAATAAAGACTAACGGGCATGCTGAACATGAACCCTCACATTACTACATACAAATGTGTTGTACAGTAAATTACTGTGGGTTCCACCTCCCATAATACTTCTGCATAACCACAGCTGACACCTTAATTGATTACACAGTGGATATCGGTACTTATGGTTAACTCATTCCATCAGCAGCTCTGAAGTAAAATCTTTTGTTCTGTCCGTGTGGCAAGAATGATACAGAGATAGAAAACCCAATTAATCAGCTCGAGGTATTTATGTTCTGTTCCCGTTGGCTTTCTTCCCTGTTGTCTGAATTAAGCTGCTGGAACGTTGCATTGATTGGCTATCTCACAGCTTGCTGTCTGTTCTTTTTGACAGGCAATTTAGTTGCTACATGTCGGCCTCAATAAAGGTGGTGGGGGGGGGGGAACATTCAGACAACTGACATTTCTACAGACAAGCAATTTATCCAGATGGGATTTTCTCCACTGCCACGCTGTCTGTGTGCATAAAGTGGCAGAATGTGCAATATTACAGCCTTTGTAGCAGCGTTATGTAAAAACACAAGCAATGGAGTTAAAGGGTTTAGGATAAATAAGTGGAGCCTTGGAATATTGAGAAGTAAAAGACTCATAACACAGAATCTTCTGCTTGTCAGCTAGGGTTTTGACATTGTGCTTTGTGGAAGCCTTTTCCTGAGCAATGAAAGCAGTCAGCATCACTACCGGACAGAGCCTGCTTCCTGTACTTAATCTATAGTAAGTACTGTCTAAGGAAAACAGGATGTGTCAGAGTATTGGATGCCTGTCCTGTACTCAGAGGCGAGGACACTGAGAATCAGATGCATCCCCGCTGCATAGAAGTAAGCACTTGATTCTGATTATATAGAAAATAAGACAGACATGCAGGGCACAGACTGCATTGTGATCCACAGTCATTTATTTATTAAGGTTTTGCAAGCTAAATACAATTACTGTACTTAGGATATACCCTGCAGAGCACAGACTCCCCAGCGAGCTTTTGTATCCTTGGAAATTGTCAATTTACCAACTAGTCCTTTAATACCGAAAACAATTCTTAACAAATTCAATCTCTATTCAGCCAGCAACAATAGTCAGGACAGAATCATACAATAAATGCTTTGTCGGGTGAAATTTGCAGGGAAAATATATCACTTCCCTTCTCCTGGGTGCACAGAGAGAAAGTGTTACTAAAAATCTCTCTCTTTTTCTCTAGTGTGATGCTTTGCTAATAAGATGCAACCCCGTAAGGCAACAGAGGTTAATTGTAAATCTTCAGAATCTCCCCTAACTACACGTCATTGTTATACTCTCCCGGGTGCCAGCTCTCAATTCTGTAATCATCAAAACATTATTGTCCTTACAGGAAAGATACGGTGTGAGTGTTTTCAAACGACATATCCTCAAATCAGCAATAAAAACACTTCCGAAAAAATTAGAAATAAGCATAACAGACCTACACAACAAGGGGAACATGGAATATTGAAATGCTTCAATAATACATGTCAACGTTTTCGATAATTCCCCTGAAATGCAGGTGGCGTGGTTTAAGTGCTGCAAATCATGGCATTGCACAGTGACATGAGGATGACCTACACACTTTTTTAAAATCCGGTATTTTTTATTATTATTTTTTTAGTAAACAATAGAAAACAAAGGAAAACAACAACCATGTCGTCATCAGCAAATTACCTGTACACAGAACACAATGCAAAAAGTGCACTGCAGCTAGAAACCAGTTACATGTACTACAAGGTCCGCAGAGACAAACCGTAACACAAATAAATCATCCGTCAAGAAAAACAACAAATGTGCAACTACAATTTAGAGAAAACACAGGAACAGACGAGGTGTTAACAAGGTGTTGAAAGCCGGCAAGGAGACCCACCACCATAGTCTGAACACTGTAATAATACAGATAGTCCAGGAGTCCATCGATGAGCCCTCTTCCCTACCCAACCTGGAAACACACATCTATCCCACTTATCGTTGAACTTAGACATAGAGTTGCAGCTGTTAAATAGATGTCTTTCATGTTTAGCCACATCACATACTAAGGCTCTCCACTTATAAGGGTCAGGGGGATTAGGGGCAAATCAAGACCTCGCCACAATAACCTTAGTCATGGTGGTAAGGCATAAAGTATAGCGGTAAAGCTCTAGGGAATGTGTCTCCTCTAAATCTAAACCATACAGACAAATTCTAGGTGATGATGGAGGAAGAGAGGGGGCCGTAGATAGAATATAGGGCATTTACAACAGGTTTCTGCCCGTTTCCGACAATACAGATCCAACTTTTTTTTTAAGTCGAATCAACATTATTGAAAACGTGCTAAAAACCACAAATCCGACAAAATACATGGATCCGCGGCTAATCCTCCGATCCACATGGTTTCCAAAAAGTCGGAAGAACGGCCAAATTCCACCTAAAAAAGTCGGAAAATTATGTTTTTCCGACTTGTCTAATTAATTGAATACACCCCATAAAATTATTCTCAAACTTCAGTGGACCTCCAGTGTGGGACAGACGCAGGACAGTGTCCAGATCCTTAAAATGTAGGAAGTGAGCAATAAAAGTCCTAGTCGGGGCACTAGGAGGAGGAAATTGAGACGGGAGACAATGAGCACGTTCCACAGCGAATTGGGGGCTGAACACGTCTCGATTAAACAGCTGAGTCAGCCAGTCACACAGAAATTTCTCAGGAGCAGAGCGTCCCAGCCTCTCCAGTAGGCCAACAAAGCGGATGTTTTTACCCCCGTTTCCCAGAAAATTTGGGGTACAAACGGAACAATTTTCAGCCCAATACCACCAGGGAAACAGGAGTTATGCAGGATGAAGTGCGGGAGCTACAGCTAGCTGCTGTTTAACCATGCATGGCCAAGTCACACCCCAAAACCCAGCCACTTTATAAAACAAGTAGGACGGGGTACTGTTGGTGCTTTAGGACCCCAGGAGAACTCCCCAAAACTTGTCATTCTCCCAGTCATTACGAGAACAGGTGGGTAAATATAGTGGATTGCCATTACTATGAAAGCCACAAGCACTGTATAGGTGTCTGGGACCCTCCTCTCCCAAAATGCCAGATGTGGCAGAGTGATGTAGGGAATGCCATTGGCTATTGTGGAGCAGTGCTGTGGAGGGAATGCACCACAGTGACGGTAGACTTTGCAGGCAGCAGTATTGGGGACTTGGTGTGGATGCTGTGCCCACTGTTGGGCCACACACAGTCGGCATGAAGAGGCAGTTATCTGATTATAAAGACATATCATGTAACTCATTTTCCACGTGGAGTGATTGCATTAGGGAGTTCCTGGGGACACTGCAGCATTTAGAAATTGGGGCTACACTGTAATGAGGCATATTATGAACTAGAGGCACTTTGTGGCATAATATGATAAAGGCCACTACTAAGGGGAAGCAGTTAGCTTATATGGGATCCCGGCGGTCAATATACCGATGCCGCTTGGGATGCCGGTGTTAGAATACTGACAGCCAGCATCCTGATCATTCTCACAGCGGGACGCGCTGGGAGGTTAGGTTTAGGCAGCAGGGTTAGGCACCAAGCGGGGAGGGTTAGGGTTAGCCACCACCGGGGAGGGTTAGGGTTAGGCACCGACAAGGGAGGGTTAGGGTAGGGAAAAGGTAAGGGGGTTAGGGGCATTAATAGGGGTCTGTTGGGATTCTGAAAGTATCTGAAGGTATACTGACAGCCGGAATCATGTCCATCGGCAAATCACACTGAACCCTACTAAGGGCCATAAAACAAACAACTGCTAAGGAGCAGAGAGAGGGGTCTCTCTAGAAGTACTGGGTTGAGGGTTCCTTCAAAATGAATGTTGCTGTGGGGCCCAACAAAGATCTAAATATGCCCCTGACTGGGAGAGTATGTTCATATGTGATTTTATGGTTGTATTTAATTTTTATCGTCTGCTCATCTAGAATGTGCACAGTTCTATAGTGGATATAAATAAAACATCCTGTAACCAATTTGTTATCAGTAAGTTTAAAGCATCATATAGTGTTTTAGAAAATCAGTCTGATCAATATTGTTAGAGGCAGTGACTTGATCACTTGTGTATTAGTGACAGTGACAAGAAGGGTGAATGCACAGAGGAAGAAGTATTGTTTCACAACATCAGCAGGTGGTAATATGAGACTCCGGTCAGGGCTGCAATTGGGCGGGCGTGTACAGGCAGTACACTTGTAAGAGCACCAGGTTTTCCAGTGCTCTGGTGGGAGTGGTCCATGGCATAGATTTTCAGCGGGGTGGTGGGTATGGGTTATTGTGTGATCTGATCCCTGTATGGTTATCAGTCACAATATGACATCAGGACTTGTCCTCTACTTCACTGATGTAGTGCGATACCATATGCTGAGCTGGACAGCATAATCAGAAGGGGGCAGTCCGTTTCCAATAGAAGTCCAGCGGCAGAGCAGCAGTAGAGTTTGACTGATACTTCAGAGCAGGATGTGACAGCCTTCGTAAGGTAAGTGACTGTGTGTAGTTCTCTTTTCATTTATTCCTCTTGAATGGACAATATTCTCAGCCAAAGGGCACACTTATCTGCAGATACAGATGCATCTGGAGAATTTCAGCATGCTAACAGATTGATTGATCCATCCATTCATACATAGATGGACCGTGCTTTCCGTGAAATGGGAGTTTCATGGAAGTAACTGGCGGTGACCATGTGACCAGAACTGTTTTGTCTCATTGGTAAGCGGACATCCTTGCTTGATTGTGGTGCAAGTAGGATTGTGTGTATGCCCCAATTACTAATTCTGCATTCATATGCACATTCTTCTCAACACCCTTTGGAGAAAGTGATTTAAAAAAATAAATAAATAAATAAATACTATGGCCCTCATTCCGAGTTGTTCGCTCGCAAGCTGCTTTTAGCAGCATTGCACACGCTAAGCCGCCGCCTACTGGGAGTGAATCTTAGCTTAGCAGAATTGCGAACGAAAGATTCTCAAAATTGCGAATAGAAATTTCTTAGCAGTTTCTGAGTAGCTCGACACTTACTCTGCCACTGCGATCAGTTCAGTCAGTTTCGTTCCTGGTTTGACGTCACAAACACACCCAGCGTTCGCCCAGACACTCCCCTGTTTCTCCAGCCACTCCCGCGTTTTTCCCAGAAACGGCAGCGTTTTTTCACACACACCCATAAAACGGTCAATTTCCGCCCAGAAACACCCACTTCCTGTCAATCACCAGAACGAAGAAAAAGCCTTGTAATGCCGTGAGTAAAATACCAAACTTCTTAGCAAATTTATTTGACGCAGCCGCAGTGCGAACATTGCGCAGTTAGCGGAAAATCGCACCGATGCGAAGAGAAATAACGAGCGAACAACTCGGAATGAGGGCCTATGAACGGTCCACCGCTGCAATTTAGGCAGGGGGTGGCACAAAAGGGCTGTTACAAAAGAGTGGTGAGGACCCAGTCCTTTTTATGGGTACTGGGCACTACAATTTCTGGCGGCAGCTCTGATTCCGGTCACACTGATGCAGTAACATTGTGCTGTCAAATGCACCTCTATAAAAAGTTCATACATCAAACCGTTACTTCATTAGCAAATGACTGACCACATATATCTGCTTTTACTTTTATCCCAGGTGCTGGCATGGTACATTATTTTTTTTGGCATCTTGGTAACTTATTTTCCACAGTATGCATGTTATACAAAACTTTATGAGAGTTGTAATCATTGCTAAAGTACTGTATGTTTGGCATGAGTCAAAGGCCCCTGTGGACAGCAACTATCAAAATGTAAGTTCATCTTATGACAAGGGGCCTAATTCTGAGTTGATCGCAGCATCAAATTTGTTAGCAGTTGGGCAAAACTATGTGCAAAGCAAGGGGGGGGGGGCAGATATAACATGTGCAGAGAGAGTTAGATTTGGGCAGGGTGTGTTCAAGCTGAAATCTAAATTGCAGTGTAAAAATAAAGCAGCCAGTATTTACCCTGCACAGAAACAAAATAACCCACCCACATCTAACTCTCTCTGCAAATGTTATATCTGCCCTCCCTGCAGTGCACATGGTTTTGCCCAACTGCTAACAAATTTGCTGCTGCGATCAACTCTGAATTACCGCCAAGTAATGGTGACGGCAGGTTTTCTCACCAATATTAATCGCAAATAAGGATTAGCGGGGCAAGATGTACTAATCCAACCCTCCAGGTTCTCAGCCCCTATTAAATACTCCACCACACTATTTTGCTACTCATTAGAACCTTTTTACCAAGCATTCGACTGACTCTTTAATTTCCAACAACAGCCATTTGACCTACAGATTTACTTGCTGATAATATCATTAAATATAGAGCCAAACTCAGGCTAGATAGTTATATTGCTATAATCAAACTTGTATAGTATATTACCTTTCAACATAGATGTTTTTTCCTGTTCCAAGGGAGTAGAGGCTGCAGAGGATCCGGTAGCAGGACACTTGCACATCATCCACTGGAGGAAAATAGGGACAACATTTACTGCTCCTTATTCATTAGTTACCATATACAGTATTGATCACATAAAAAGAATCTCAAGAGTATTGCTAGTGTCTACCGACAAGTATGTGGCCCAATCTCACATAACAAATGTCGATTTCCTGCTTTGTTTCATATAGGTGCTTTCTTTATCTGAACTGCCACACATTTCTTACTGCTACCCATGGTCAGACACCATTTATGACTATCAGGAGTGACAGTAGAGTTTCATTCTTACACATAGATTCACTGTTGGCTAAAACATAACAAGTACGTGCACAATAGAGTTACCTTTTTAATAATAGCTCGCATATACAGTGCATCCAGAAAGTATTCACTGCACTTCACTTTTTCCACATTTTGTTATGTTACAGCCTTATTCCAAAACGGGATAAATTCATTTTCCCCTCCAACTTCTACACACAATATTCCATAATGACAACGTGAAAAAAGGTTTTAGGAGATATTTGCTAATGTATTAAAAATAAAAAACTAAGAAATCACATGTACATAAGTATTCACAGCCTTTGTCACGAAGCTCAAAATTAAGCTCATGCTGTTTCCACTGATAATCCTTGAGATGTTCCTACAGCATAATTGGAGTCCACCTGTGGTAAATTCAGTTGATTGGACATTATTTGGAAAAGCACACACCTGTCTTTATAAGGTCCCACACTTGACAGTGCATGTCTGGGCACTAACCAAGTCAAAGGAATTGTCTGTACACCTCCGAGACAGGATTGTCTCGAGGCACAAATCTGCTGCTTTGAAGGTCCCAATGAGCACAGTGGCCTCCATCATCTGTAAATGGAAGAAGTTCAGAACCACCAGGACTCTTCCTAGAGCTGGCCAGCTGTCTAAACTGAGTGATTGGGGTTAAAGGGCCCTAGTCAGGGAGGTGACCAAGAACCAGATGGTCACACTGTCAGAGCTACAGCATTCCTCTGTGGAGAGAGGAGAACCTTCCAGAAGGACAACCATCTCTGCAACAATCCACCAATCAGGTCCGTATGGTAGAGTGGCCAGATGGAAGCCACTACTTAGTAAAAAGCACATGGCAGCCCATCTGGAGTTTGCCAAAATGCACCTGAAGGACTCTCAGACCATAAGAAACAAAATTCTCTGGTCTGATGAGACAAAGATTGAACTCTTTGGCGTGAATGCCAGGTGTCATGTTTGGGGGAAACCAGGCACCGCTCATCACCAGGCCAATACCATCCCTACAGTGAAGCATGGTGGTGGCAGCATCATGCTGTGGGGATGTTTTTCAGTGGCATGAACTGGGAGACTAGTCAGGATAGACGGAAAGATGAATGCAGCAATGTACAGAGACATCCTGACTGAAAACCTGCTCCAGAATGCTCTTGACCTCAGACTGGGGTGACGGTTCATCTTTCAGCAGGACAATGACCCTAAGCACACAGCCAAGATATCAAAGGAGTAGCTTCAGGACAACTCTGTGAATGTCCTTCTAGTGGCGCAGCCAGAGCCCAGACTTGGAATCCGATTGAACATCTCTGGAGAGATCTGAAAATGGCTGTGCACCGACGCTTCCCATCCAACCTGATGGAGCTTGAGAGGTGCTGCAAAGAGGAATGGGCAAAACTGCCCAAAGTCAGGTGTGCCAAGCTTGTGGCATCATATTCAAAAAGATTTGAGGCTGTAATTGCTGCCAAAGTTTCATCAACAAAGCATTGAGCAAAGGCTGTGAATACTTATGTACATGTGATTTCTTAGTTTTTTTATTTTGAATAAATTTGCAAAAAGCTCAAAAAACTTTTTTCACGTTGTCATTATGGGGTATTGTGTGTAGAATTTTTAGGGAAAAAATGAATTTATTCCATCTTGGAATAAGGCTGTAAAATAACAAAATGTGGAAAAAGTGAAGTGCTGTGAATACTTTCCGGATGCACTGTAACTGTTGCATAGCTGGATGCATCTTGAGATGCAAACAGTTAAGCAAACACATGTAATTGGCTCTTTTTTGGACGCATTTTACTCCTGCACATTTAACTTGGTGGCTTTCAGTGAGGAATTAATAGATGCTCCTTAATTGCCTTAAAGTTCCTTCTAACCCAATCAGCTTCTGAATACAGAAGACGCATAAGAAGACAAACCAGAAGATTTAATGCAATAATGCATTGGATATAACTGACAGAGGAAAATGTGCCGTTTCATATACAGTACAGTATATAATTTTCTTAGCTTTGGTGTTTCTTTAAGGAAACCAGGGCTGGATGCTGGATTAAGGGTGGTGGGGGCCGAGGGCAACATAGATTGTGGGGGACCCCGCTACTACTACAATTGCTGGCAAAGTGTGCCCCCCCCCTCCCCGGCCGCGTGCAAACATACACACACACACACACACACACACACACACACACACACACACACACACACACACAAACCATCACTTACAGGGCAGGAGGGAGCACAGACCACCAGCACCAGCAGCTTGTAGTCACTATCTCGTGGGATTTTCCTGACCCGCAAGACTGACTGTGCAGTAGCTCCACGGCGGACACTATTACTGAACAGCTGAGCCGCCGAAGGAAGACTTCTACAATTCAAAACACAGGGTGTGGGGGCCCCTAATGTGTGTGCCCCTGTCTTAATCTGGCTCTGAAGAAAACTGTGTCACCTCAGAAAGCACATGAACTGTCATGTTTTTCTCACAGGACTGCTTTTACTTTTTATTTTTATCTGAAACATATTTGTAACCCTGATAAAATATTGCAGGGACAGATATGGTGTGCAGGGCATCTCATACTTGTACAGATGGATTAACTTTACAACACATTTATTCTGACCTAAACAGCTCTAAGTTTTACATATCTGCACTTTTACAAATAATTTATACAAAAACTGAAGTCCTGTTCACGAGCACATAAGCTCGGATTGTTGTGGCCTGTGATTCCGCATTTTGCATTTGGCACTGGCAGTATTTGAAAATCAGTTATAGGGCCTAATTCTGAGTTGATCGCAGCAGCAAATTTGTTAGCAATTGGGCAAAACCATGGGGGTAATTCCAAGTTGATCGCAGCAGGAAATTTTTTAGCAGTTGGGCAAAACCATGTGCACTGCAGGGGAGGCAGATTTAACATGTGCAGAGAGAGTTAGATTTGGGTGTGGTGTGTTCAATCTGCAATCTATTTTGCAGTGTAAAAATAAAGCAGCCAGTATTTACCCTGCACAGAAACAAAATAACCCACCCAAATCTAACTCTCTCTGCAAATGTTATATCTCCCCCCCCCACCCTGCAGTGCACATGGTTTTGCCCAACTGCTAAAAATTTTCCTGCTGCGATCAACTTGGAATTACCCCCCATGTGCACTGCAGGGGGGACAGATATAACATGTGCAGAGAGAGTTAGATTTGGGTGAGGTGTATTCAAACTGAAATCTAAATTGCAGTGTAAAAATAAAGCAGCCAGTATTTACCCTGCACAGAAACAAAATAACCCACCCAAATATAAAGGTGGGTACACACTGGAAAATATATCTGCCGATCAACTGATCGGCAGATATATCTATGGACGGATCGGGCGGTGTGCTGTGTATACACACTGCCCGATCCGTCGGGGACTGACGTCATGAACTGGGCGGGCGTGTACACACAATAGTGCCCCCCAACTCAAATTATGCCACACAGTAGTGCAACTTTATTCACATTTTATCATGTGATAGTGTCCCTAATTCATGTTACATCACACAGTAGTATCACTTTACTTTACTCCTCAAAGTAGAGCCCTTTATTCACACTACATCACACTGAATTGCTCCTTGTACACATTGCACCACACCATATTGCTCTTTATTCACATTAGACCACACAGTAGTGCCCTTTCTATACGTTACGCCACACAGTAGAGCACCTTATACACATAATGCCACACATTAGTTATGCATTCATACACTAAATATCACACAGTAATGCCCCTTACACATATGACACACATTATTAATGTCCTTATAAACATAATGCGCATTACACATTATGTCATCCTTTATTAATGCCCTTATACATTTAATGCCCCTTAATTTAATGTGCACTTATACACATAATGACACACGTACTTACACATTTGCTGCACATTATTAATGCATTTATACATGACATACATAATGCCCCTTACACATATGCTGAACTCTAATGCACAACCACCCCACCCGCACACAGCACTCACATGGCCACTAACACTGTGACCTCTGCCTCTGTTTGAATACAGATATGTCCTCATACATCTTGCCTCAATACGCCATGCAGCAGGAGATGCCTGGCGAGAGTCAGCTGGCAGCTCTGTTAACATTGGGCGCCTGTTTTGATGAAAATGCATCTGATTTGCATTACCATGTGGCTAGGATGCACAAGCAGCAGGGCCGGTTCTGGGGCTCTGTGCGCCCCGGGCGGCAATAGGGGGCATGGCTTCGTACAGGGGGCATGGTCATTTACGCCCCCTGTACAGACTGAAATATTGTGCGGTGCGCGATGACATCATCGCGCACCGCACAGCAAAGGTCCTCTCCACGAAGGGAAACTAGACGCGTACGCGTCTAGTTTCCCTTTACAGCGGCAGCGGGGGGCACAGCAGCAGCGGATCTTGCCCTGGTGCGGCGCCCTCCGGAAGGCGGCGCCCCGGGCAAAAGTCCTGATTGCCCGTGGCAAGATCCGCTACTGACAAGCAGCTTCTGCTGATTAAAATGATAAGTGGCATGCCTACAGTATATTCTGTGTGCGACTGTATCTGCATACGAAATGCTACATTACAGTGATTTCCAGGAATACACTGTAACGTAGCATTTCGTATGCAGATACAGCAGCAGTCACACACAGAATATAGGCATTCCGCATATCATTTGCCTAGTTTCCCTATGCCTAGGGCCGGCTCTGTGTTGCAGTATACTGTACATGCACATTTTTCATGTATTTCTTGCATCAAACATGCTGCAGGGTCTCATTGGGGGATCCACCACTATCTTTAATATACAGTGCAAGCCTACTTCCAGCAATGCTTTAGGTTTATATAAATGCGCCCATATATACTAGTGATTACCTGGAGATTATTTTGTATACCTCATATGTGTTCTCTGGATGTCACTACACATAAATAACTACAGGTTAGGAAAGGTCACCTTTTAGTTGTACTGTAATTATGACATTTTTTTTGTTGTGTTTATATTTACAGCCAATTTTTTTATAATTACGGTTTCATTTGTTGGGCTCATTGTGGGACTGATTCTGAGTTGGGAGCTAAACAATAAAGAGCACTTAAGTAACTTTGCATCCTGGCAAAACCATGTTGTACTGCAGGGGCATATGTAATATGTGCAGAGACTTATATGAAAGAGGCGTGTCCTAACTCAGATCTAAATTGTTTTGTAAATATAAAGCTTTCCAGTATTTGTGGGCTACATGCATAAGCTGCCAGTATTTACACTGCATGTAAATGCAATAAATATATTAATACCCCTTACATTGCAACATGGCTTGTTCCAGATATAAAGTTACTTGCTTTTTTGGTTTTGCTCCCTTCCCCATATCAGACCGTTATCTAAATTTATATTTGCAGACAACAGAACCAGTATATAATAATAAATATTACCGGACTTATTACTAGGACTACTAAAATTTAGAACACATTGAAGTTAAATCTCTAATACCGCTTTCACATCTCAATGCCGTGTCGCACCCGGGAATTGGAAACAGGTCTTCCTCGGGTGCGACTCGCATTGGACCCTTTCAAATTGGCTTCCCGACCCGGGATGCCATCGCGGGTGGGGGCCGGAGCCAGTGCTGACGACATCAGTGGAGGCGGCACTGGTAAATGAGATCACTGGGATATAACTTGCCCCGTCTTCCAGTCCTGATTGAACTACAGTAAGTGAAAAGAGGGGAATATATCAGGTTCCAAGTCTGCAAATGTCATTCCTTTTCACCATTCCAAGCCTTTTCACCTCTCCAGGAGATGAACAGAGAGGAGATGTGGATGACCACTCCGGGGGGCTCTTCGTACTGGCTCCACCCCACTGGCGTTTCTATAATGGGTGCAGTGTGTGCGGTGCAAACAGGCCCGTGAGTCCAGAGGGGGCCCCCACCGCACCCATTTTTAAAATACTCACCCCACCGGAGTCCAACGCCGGTATTCGCAGCGCTGTTAAAACACCGTGAAAATGGCTCAGCGTGCCATTTTCCCGGAGATCTGCACATGCGCAGTAGAGTCTGAGCCCTCTAGTGCTCAGACTCTACAGCTCTCCGGGCAGAGAGGAGGGGGCCCGACGGAGGAGGCTGAACACGGGCCTCCTCCTCTCTTAAAGCGCCCCTGCCCCACTGCCTCCCTACAGACCCGTGATTCCAGGTGTTATCTTCCCACACCACTTCACTTGGAAGTGGATGGCATGTGGGAGGATCCACCCATTCTTCAGGGGCCCAGGGGACTACCTGAAAACTGGAGAGCCTCTCGGACCCTCTGGGAGAGTGGGTAAATATGTAAAATGTGCAGATTGTTTTGGAGATTTTACAATTGTGATTCTTTTTATAGACAAATCCTGATGATTTTGCCTATATACCTGTATAAAAAAATAATAATAAATCACAGCTTTAAATTCGGTTGAAAAATCACTGAACAATCTGCACTTTTGCAAACACGGAACCTATTACATTACCCTCTAGCAAACACTGGACCTCACATTCTTTTTCATTGACTGTTCCTACTCCACACATTGTAAGTATAAAATGTAACACTTTTCTTGCAGTTTGTACAGCACAGTATAACATGCTGGCTCTAGCTCTATATAGTTTTTTCAAAAACAAGCCGATAAGTTAATTGTCTTCGAATACATTTTCCCTGGTGTTTGAATCAGTCTATGGTACATAACATAGTGTGTAAGCGCCACTGGATATATTTATATATTACTGTACAGCGGCATTAACACAAGAACAAGGTTCACAGTACAAGCAACATAACCCTGACCATGAGTCCAGTGCCTGCCTGGACTGAGAATGATATTGTGCAAATCTTATGAAACATTAAAATGTCTTGCAAACAAACACACATACATACTTTATGAAGGACTGATACTGTGCACAGGTGAAAAAATAAGGAAAAACAGAAATGCAACTTACTAATTGTATTTACAGGGTTTTTTACCTAATCTTTTGTCAATAAGGCCCTGGAACTATACAAACTAAAATCTCTCACCTAGAGTTCCCCTGACATATCTGGGAACTCTGTTGATTGATTCCTATGAGCCGTCATTTATAGACAGAGCTGATAGAGATGTTAGCCATGTTTCCTTTACCTAAATAGCATACCTAGCTTGCCACTGCCCCTTACCACCATTATTGTTCCCACATGCTCCTTTGTTCTACCCTCGTGTGTCCTTCTGTGCTGCTGTTATTGCTGGGTTTCTTTTCTTTTAAAACAATAAACGTTTTGCATGAAACATCTGTCTGAGCCTCTGTGAATGTCTGAGACCAGCCAATATCCCTGCTAATTGTCTAAAATAAATGTTAAGGATTACTAATTTTATGTTACGGCGCTACAAGGGATTATTCTGTTGGTAGGCACGCCGACCATCGAGATTGTGAGGAGGCGGGATGTAGGGGGAGGTATTCTGACCGCCGGTCACATAACTACATCCCGGGGTATATTCAATTGAAGTCGAAAACTGCCGTCTGTCGAAAAGACGGCAGTTTTCGACTTTTTTTTAGGTCGGAAGGGGTTCCAACCTATTCAATATTTGTGACAAGTTGAAAAATTAGACTTGTCGAAAAGCACGTGGCTCGGCGGAATAGCTGCCGATCCACGTGCTTGTGTCGAAAACGGGGACATCAAAAGATGTCGGACTGAGATGCGGACCTAGAGGAGGAGAGGGGGGGGGGAGCTGCAGAGAGACGGGGGACTGCCGCGGGCAGCCAGAGGAGATCAGCGCTACAACACAGCGCTGCAGCAGGATGACACACACCCGCGCCGCTCACGGCAGCATCCACCCGGCTCCAGCAAGCTTGCTGGAGCCGGGTGGACACTGCCATGAGGTCGGGCAGCTATGTGACATCCTCCTGCAGCACTACTGTAGCGCTGATCTCCTCTGGCTGCCGGCGGCTGTCCCCCCTCTCCTCCTCTGCGTCCATCATCTCAATTCGACTAGAAAAAGTCGAATTAAGATGAGATTTGAATAGGGGTTGTCGGATCCATTCCGACAAATACATGTCGGAATGGATCAGACTTTAATTGAATATACCCCCCCCCCCCGTATCCATTCCACTATCCGTGTGATATGGAGCTTGTACTACAGTATCTATCTCTTTCTTGATACTAAATTTGTTCTAATACTAAAGTATTGTCATAGTTTATCATGCTTAATCCAGATTGCTATTTGTCTAGAAACAAATATTTTCTTCAGAAATGCCCCAAGTTAAAACAAAAAAGAAAAAGAAAATTCTACCAGAATTCAGAGTAAGCCAATATACTGTACACTTGCATTACAACATAACATTATCATGCTGAAAGCAATATATGCATGATGTGAATAGCTGTAATTACTTTGGGGGTCATTCCGAGTTGTTCGCTCGCAAGCTGCTTTTAGCAGCTTTACACACGCTAAGCCGCCGTCTACTGGGAGTGAATCTTAGCTTCTTAAAATTGCGAACGAAAGATTTGCAATATAGCGAAAAGACATCTCTGTGCAGTTTCTGAGTAGCTCGAGACTTACTCGGCATCTGCGATCAGTTCAGTGCTTGTCGTTCCTGGTTTGACGTCATAAACACACCCAGCGTTCGCCCAGACACTCCTCCGTTTCTCCAGCCACTCCCGCGTTTTTCCCAGAAACGGTAGCGTTTTTTCGCACACACCCATAAAACGGCCAGTTTCCGCCCAGAAACACCCACTTCCTGTCAATCACACTCCGATCACCAGAACGAAGAAAAAACTGTGAGTAAAATTCCTAACTGCATAGCAAATTTACTTGGTGCAGTCGCAGTGCGGACATTGCGCATGCGCACTAAGCGGAAAATCGCTGCGATGCGAAAAAATTTACAGAGCGAACAACTCGGAATGACCCCCTTTGTTTTGGATAAAGCCAAGATTGAAAAAAATTATTAAACATACATAGCAAATCAACACCAAACTGGTGACGAGCCACGTGTTCAAAGATGGAAGTCAGGATCGGAAGGAGAGCCACAGTTGTGTAGTTAATATTCTGAGAGACTCCCTTCATCTGAGTCCTTGAGTGAGTAAATTTCCCCAACTTTAGATTTTCCAATGTTTTTTCCAAATCTTCTGCAGCGTTTTCAAAGAAAGCACGAACTCCAGCCTTTACCAGCTCAGAACCAGACTTCATCACTGTGCTAAACCAGCAGGAGAAACACACACACACATCAATACATAGGTTATTGATAACAAAGCAATCAGGTAGCGTTCTACTTTTTATTTTTATGTGCTGTTAATAAATTACTGTCACTTGTGGTACATTGGATATATATTTAATTTCTGTAATTTATTTCTGTTCAAAGTTTGAGAAGCTTCCCCTGTTTCTTTGCGCCTGCAGCTTTAACAGTACACATTACACGTGCTTCTTCTTTTTTTTAAACCCTGTTCACCAAGAACAAAATTTGATTTTGTCAACACCTTCGGATGCAGCAGCTGATCACACAATCACCAAGACGCCTTCTGCTGCTTTTGCAGATAATTTGTACATGTGTATATACATGAGAACTTATTCAGTTTATTTTTACTACGGTTTCCTGGGATTTGTGTGTCTTCTCCCAAATTTAGCAATTACTTTTTTGCTGAATTAATGAAGGCTTACATTTTTAATTGGTATAGTCTGTTAATGAAATGTTTCTGCACTAACCCTATTCAGCTTCAGTTGCAGTTTAGCCAACGATCACATGCTGGAGGCGGCCCAGCACAGGGCAAGGGTGCCCAGCATACTTATAGCCGCCAGCGATGCGATCGCAATTCAACTGCAATTGCATCACTGTCCCCGCAAAAAAAGTGATGCCCCTGTCTGCACAGTCTGGCTGCAAAGGCAGGCGCAGTGCGGCCATCTTACCTGTCGCAGTGGGCGCGCATGATGTAAATCGGCCGCCACAAAAATGGCCCGGACCTGCCCCCATTTTCGGTGCCATGCCCCCGCAATGCCGCGTCGCCAACCTGCAAATGCGGAAGAGGCATTTGCATCTATGCAATGTGAACGCATTGCCCAGCCCACACACGCGCAGATCGGGCACTGCGCACACGCACTCATTAGAATATTGTCAGTATGCGATCACATCGCTGACGTGATCCATACCGAATCAGGCTCTAAGTTAGAAAGTAGATAAACATCTCCCAGATGAAATTGGTCAGTATGGCTTCTTTACCAATGGAAATGTAACTAACTTTTCTTTTCCAAGAATTCAGACCCACAGAAAATCAAAGATTGAAAACCTGAGATTTTCCATATAAAGGGACCATAAACACATGTTTAATGATAATTAAATTACCATATACTGTATATTCTGCTGTTGGACCTATTGAACTCGACTACTATTGCCATTGCAATCTCTGTTGTAGAGAATGTACCACCTTGTGCCACATAGCCCAACTGACAGTGTCTTCATTTCTCTAACTCACCATCACCACATTTCACTCCAAATTCCTTATACCAGCATTATGTGTGTCCCCCCCCCCCCCCCCCCCCCCAAGTCTTTTAATCCCCAATGCCTCTTTTGCTACCCCCAACTCATTTCTCTGGATACCTGTAACAACTCCAACTTCCTTCTACATACTGTAGTCCATGATTTTGAACTGCATCTAAGACCAGACTGACCCCAACTTTGACAGCTTCCTTGCATACACCACCATTTTCTTACAGTCCACCCTGAATATATTCTCCCCAGCATCCATGGATGTAGTTTTTACAGCTATCATCTATTCCATCTCTTCATTACTATTTAGTACCAACTTCTCTGCTCCCTACCAATGCATGCTCACCTGTTGTGTACCTTTTCAACATGTGCATTTCAATCCTTCTTTATTTTATCAATCCCAAATAAAATACCTCTCTAGCCATCATCTCAGTCCAGCTACTACCTAATTTTTCTCTACCCCTTTGCCTGCAAACTTATTGAAAGACTAACTTGTCTCAATTTCTCTACTCTGACTCTCTGCTCGGCTCTGTGCTATTGGGCTTTAGTTCCCAACATCCTAAGAAGTCAACCCTCAAAAAAGTGATTATCTACTTAAAGCAAAAATCTAACAGCAATTTCTCCATACTCCTCCTATACCACTATGCTGCTTGATCACCTTCTTTTCCTGCATACCATTCACTCAACATCACTTCATAACACTGCCTTTTCCTGGTTTACGTCACAATAACCCAACTATTCTTTCATTGTCTCTAGTTATGCACATCCTCCAGCCTCTGTTGTCGGGATCCCACAAAGCTCTACTCTCAATCTTCTGTTATTATCACTGTACACTTCTTCTCTTGTTAAACTAATTCAGTCTCCAGTAAAACCTCTAAGCTGACAATACCCAAATCAATCTCTCATCTCTTGAACAATGTCATGGAATTAACAACATCCATGTGGAATTTGGATCTCCTGTTAAATCTCCCTCACCATCAACACCACAATTTCCTCAGTCTCCCAAGACCACTGACTGTGTCACACTGAACTCTGCTTGATTCTTCACATCCAGTCCTGTCACCTGCGCATTCCAAACACTAGAGTACGAGGGCGCGCCTTTTTCTTAACCATGATGCAATCAAAACTTATCCACCCTCTCATCTTCTCCTCTACTACTTTAACCTTCTCTTATCCTTCTCCTATTGGTCATTTCCCTCCCCATTTATTCCTGCTTTGATCTGTCTTAAATCCTATGGCAAGACAGACCGTCTTCTGTCACTGCTCTGCATTGTCTCTTTGTTCTCCAAAACCGCATTCAAAGCGGTACCATCACTTACAAAGGGGGTCATTCCGAGTTGTTCGCTCGTTGCCGATTTTTGCTATATTGCGATTAGTCGCTTACTGCGCATGCGCAAGGTTCGCAGAGCGCATGCGCTTAGTTATTTTACACAAAAGTTAGGTATTTTACTCACGGCATTATGAGGAGTTTTCATCGTTCTGGTGATCATACTGTGATTGACAGGAAGTGGGTGTTTCTGGGCGGAAACTGGCCGTTTTCTGGGAGTGTGCGAAAAAACGCTGGCGTTTCTGGGAAAAACGCGGGAGTGTCTGGAGAAACGGGGGAGTGTCTGGAGAAACGGGGGAGTGTCTGGAGAAACGGGGGAGTGTCTGGAGAAACGGGGGAGTGTCTGGGCGAACGCTGGGTGTGTTTGTGACGTCAAACCAGGAACGAAACTGACTGAACTGATCGCAATGTAGGAGTAAGTCTGGAGCTACTCAGAAACTGCTAAGAAATTTCTATTCGCAATTCTGCTAATCTTTCGTTTGCAATTCTGCTAAGCTAAGATACACTCCCAGAGGGCGGCGGCTTAGCGTGTGCAATGCTGCTAAAAGCAGCTAGCGAGCGAACAACTCGGAATGAGGGCCAAAGCCCTCAACAATACCACTTATTCATTCATCTCGATTCTCAACTTGACATAATCTCCCTTACCGTAGATCTACCTAAAACTTGTGTTTCACCTCTGATAAACAGATAACCTCCTCTCATCCTGCCTACAAGACTTTTCCCATACCACTGCCCACTTAAGGAATTCCCTACAATATACTCCCTGAAAAGCTACCATAGCCAAACGCAGGGGAGGTTTGCGGTTGCCCAGAAATCCCCCTCCTCTTGGCAAGTGGCTCAAATTATGACAATAGCAATGGTATATATGATTACTAGAGCTGCCATCACATCATTCAGTTTAAGGGACAGGGCATAGTTCCTGTAAGTGTCCAGTGGTAGCAGCTTCTTCTACCAAATTGCGGTGTGTGTGTGTGGATCTGAGTCCTCAATCAGTGACCTGGACCAGAGAGTAGCTACCAGGAAGAAGAGACAGGTGCCTTACCATGAGGTGGGAGAATGTGTGCTTAGAAAGTGCAGTACTGGTTCTATTATATATATGTATATTTATTTATTATAGTATATTTAACCTTTTCCTGGCTACTTATTTATATTATTTAAATATGTTTGACACAGTCTATACTATAGACCAGTGGTTCCCAACCTCGGTCCTCAAGTACCCCCAACAGTTAATGTTTTCCAGGTCACCTAGCAGTTGAACAGGTATATTCATTACTCACTGACACATTTTAAAAGACTCACAGGTGGAGCAAATTATTTCACTTGCTATCCTGTGAGGAGACCTGGAAAACATGAACTGTTGGGGGTACTTGAGGACCGTGGTTGAGAACCACTGCTATAGACTATCTAGTGTTAAATATTAAAGCTGTATGTTCTGCCGAGTGGGAGATTGTGGATTGCATTTGGAAACCCCCCTTTAGAAATCCTGCGTTTGCCACTGCCTACCCCTTTATAAGAGATTAACCTACTCCCACCTACTGTATCCTACAGATACAGCCTAACTATTGTCACAATCACCACACTGAATCAATATCACAGCTCGTTTAAAATCTGTAATTTGCAGGGCCATGTCTTCACGCTTTTTCCATGTCTAATAGTATTTTGTCTATATTGCATATCCCTGTTTTATGCATGCCATGTTTTCCTTGCTGTCCCACACTGCAGGGCATTGTGCTACTTCCCACATCAATAAAAAATACCAGTAATATTCTAATATGGAACAAGCAAGTGTACCTCATTTATGCTCACTGGTACTTTCCCAAATTTCCCTAGTGATTCTCAAACCCCAACTTTCCCAACAGGCCACGTTTAGAGGATGTCTCTCTGTGAAAGCAACTGGGATAGTTACTGACCTAACAACATACAGTAACTCACCTGAGCATGATTAAAGAAACCCCCAAAACATGACCTGCTGGTGGCAGGTGAGGGCCAGAGTTCAGACCCCCAGCTGTACATAACTTGTACGATTGGATTTCTAATACCATTAAGTTGCATAGAGAATGTTTTTGGTCAATTTATCATTTATTGCAAAAAGAATGTTAATTACTCTCTAACCTCTGAGTAATTTGAACAGAAAAAAAACAGTGTTAAACAGAGTACAATAGCAGAGCAGACTAGAATAAAACAAATCATAGCAAGTACCGTGTGTCAAGAGTCTGAGCCAGAATGTGCAGGCAGCTCACCATGGTGGCAGAGTCACTTCCTGAAGTAAAGGGACCAGAGTAAATATCTTAAGGCATATAAGTATTGTCAATACATCATGTTAATTAAATGTGTTTGCACTTGCTACCGTGTCATTCTTGTGTTTGATACATGTGACAATAGACTCAGGTGACATGCAGTATTAGAAAGGATATGAAACGTACACAACTGTGACAATGTTACAAAAGGGTTTGGTTGCTATAGGACAGTTTATCACTTAATTACTTAGTAACTCATTAACTGTGATTTTGCCAAATAAATTAAACTACTGTATGTAAAAAAAATAGATTGCTTCTAGTTTTTAGATATTATTTTGTGGAGTACCGTATTCGTTTAACAAAAGCCTCAACTGCATGAACAGCTGTCTTTAAAGCTGACTCTGGCAGACTGTGGGTTTCTATATTGCTGTAAACAACAAGTTGGGCATGCTGGGAACTTCACAGTTTAGAGAAACAAGGGGGGCAAAGGGAGTCGCACTCAAGTCTCAATGTGAATGGGTCGTGCAGGTTTCAGGATACTGTGCATTCTGCACATTTGCCAACGCCAGAAAGCTTCTGCACATGCACCAGATCAGGTCTCTGCACACAGCTGGAGATTGCTAGTACATACAGCTTGTCTCTGTGAGATGGGCCTTTCTGAGCGGTAAATTAAATCGCACTGGCATTTCAGACGACCCCCTTGCTCATACACAACGTGCGGACAGAGCTTGGGCGTTTGTTTTAGTCTGCACAGAGGCACGGGGCTAGTGTAATCCAGATACAGTACTTATGACGACAGAGGTGGACAGAAGAACAGTGGGTGGGAACGGCTTCCACATGCAGTTGGACGAAAGGAAGACATCAGTGGACAGATGAAATAGTGGAGGCGGATGCGTCTGAATAATTTTATCTACTGTCCTGACATTGATTTATTTTTTTCATTTAAAATTTTCTTTATTGAAGCATGACAAATACATATATATAATAACAAATCAGTCCTTGCAATATGAATACAGTATAACACACACCAGGAGTATGTATTATGTTCCACAATGGTGTCAATCAAGACAGTAGACTAATACAATGTGGTGAACCCAGATCCATGTCTTCTATCTTCCCACCACATTGTGTAAAAGAAATATTATGTCACCAAGACATATATCAACCATGAGCTAATTATCACTAAGGAAAATAGGGGGGGGTGGAGGGGGTGTCTTGGCCATATACACGCATCTCATACCGTAGCGTATTCCTAAAACACTTCCAAACCTGCTCCTTAATTGAGTGGGAGAGGGTATCTATGTAACTTTCCCATGTCTCAGAAAATATTTCAGTAAACCTCTCCATTTGTAATAAGGCCTCCAACCATTTCATTCTAAAAACATGAAAAAGTTTTCCTACAATGAGAGAAAGCGGAGGGGTCGTAGGCTGTATTCACACTTGAAGAATACATTTTTTCGCTACAGCTGCTAGAATTATCAACCGTTTCTGAACATCCTGTGCTACTCGAGTGCCTTCGGGTAGGATACCAAATATTGCCCATTCGGAAGTTAAAGGTAAACAATTATAGTACTGATATCTTTAAAAGTGACATAATCTCCTGATGTCTTAAAGTGTCCTGTAGGAAGGATAGCTAACCAATTACAGAAAACCAATGTGAACTTGTGTCTCATTTAATTTATATATATTTAAAGATCTTTATAATGTTATCTTTCACACAACACAGAAATCATGTTAAGTGCTACTCCATGCATTATTCAGCATAGACAACCCTTGCTACTAGTCCCTTGCCTGACCTAGCTCAGAATGACTTACCAAACAGTGAGATCCTATGTCTGACAAGAGCTGCCAGTTTGCAGAACAGACTGAATTGACAGGGAAAAGTACAGAGGAAATGAGAGAAAAACGGCAACAAGTTAGGAAAAAAGATGCAAAGAATACAGCGGAAATTGGTAAGACATGTACATGCAAAAGTCCTACTTACTGGCACATTCAGCAATACATTATTGATTCCCTAATTGGAGCAGCCATATACAGGGATAGGACTTTGGCAAACACTAAGAGCACATGTAGTACAATATATGGATAGTCAGAAAGGCCTCTAGTGATAAAGACTTGAAAGTAGAAAGGTAGCTCCCATTTACACGCTGAATAATGAAATTGGTGTACACATTATGGTCTTACATTACTAAATCTATTATGTCACAATGAGACAATATTCTATCATTACAATAGATTTGCCATTTTGGTAAAGTACTGCAGTAACCAAGGCTTTACAGAACATCTATGTACTTCACCATTTCAAACAGGAATAGTGATATATAATATATACATACCTCCCAACACGTAGACATGCGAAATGAGAACATAATAAGACCTACTACTAATCCACTCAGACCCATCCACAAATGCCCAATTTTGGTCAAACTATTCCCCTTTTAAAATTGTGACAGTTGGGAGGAATGATTTATACAAACAGCAATGACACAGAGATACTAAAATGACTGAAACATACAGATGTGTCCTCATAAACTGCTTCTGAAGTCGCGCCAAACACCCCTTCCCAGTGCAACAGATACCCTGAGACTCCACTTTCGCACAAGTATTTGTTTAGCTGGAGTGTGAATTTTAGTCACAATGTGATGCGGCACTTGTATATCTTTGTGCAACGGAGTCTGAATCTCCATACAAAGTTCTACAATGCAGCGACGCAGCTTTAATTCACGGCAAGTTCCGTTGTGCTTTGTATAAAGATCCATACTCCGTCATGCACACAGATATACAAGTGCCGCATAACAAATTAATCAGTGCAGTCTTGCGAAGCAGTATGGGCACACATTCAAGCAAATAAGACGCTACGCCGCATGGCTTAGCTCACCCACGCCAGGCGTCTTGCACCACATTACGTATTGAGGCTAAGTATATGAGGACACATCTGCAAGCATAGTAAGTGCATCTCTATTAAATCCCTTGAAAAACAACATATTTCGAGATTCAACAAAAAATTGCTCCCCACTTACCTTGCCACCATTTCTTTCTCTTTGTTGGATGCATAGCCACTACTGCTGAGAGTTTTAATCGGGGAGGAGAGAAAATACAGGCAGTGATTCTTAAAGTACTGGTCAACCAGTGGTAGGAGAACCTATAACAGAAGGAAAGGGACCTTTAGGTTTCCAACATCCTCTGCAACCCTAATAGCTCCCTTTGCCTGCATCCAAGAGACGGCCATTGATCAATTGACAAGGATCTAATGGCATCATTGAGGCATGGCAGCAGAAAGTATTTTAGGCCTCAGTGGTGTTACTAGTTCCTCATAGACTTCTCACACTATAAAGAGTGGTTCTTTCCTTTTTATTATGCACCCTAGTGTTGACAAACGTATGTCAACATTACTGTGCAGGACATATATTTATGAATATTATTTTCAGTAACAGAAAGATTATGGCCAGTTCTTCCTCAGCTCTATCAAAGGCTTGCTCGTTTATTTATTGGAATCTTTCCACAAAGGCCCATCAACCTGGTTTTACCATGTAAATGATTTCCACTTTAAATAAACAGGAGAATTCTCCCAAAATCTCTCACTTTCTGATTCTCACACCCTATTAGATTCCCCTCAGTGTGTTTTTTTTTATAAACAAGTTAATAATTGGTACTCATAAGATGTATTTAAAAATATCTCAATTTGTGTTCAAATCCATCCAAGAGTCTATGAAATTCTTCTAAATTAAGGCTAATGGTTGCTGTCAACTTCTCCACATAAGGTTATAGACCTGATTTCCGCAACACTTTGTTCTTTATTGGGAAGTAATTGAGATTTACAGAACAAAGCAGTAAGACTTCTGGAAACAGACAAAACAAGTTGAATTCTGATGGGGTCTATAGAGCATAGAAACATGTCTATTAAGAAGGAAATAACCAAACAGGTGGGTTGTGAAAATATTCTACTTAACAAGTATAGAAAAATTAGCCATGCAAACTGTATACAGTCCTACCAAGTGTGACAAAAGTGATTATTTATTTCAGATACAGGTTGAGTATCCCATATACAAATATTCCGAAATATGGAAGTTTTTGAGGGAGAGTGAGATAGTGAAACCTTTGTTTTCTAATGGCTCAATGTACACAAACTTTGTTTAATACACAAAGTTATTAAAATATTGTATTAAATGACGTTCAGGCTGTGTGTATAAGGTGTATATGAAACATAAATGCATTATGTCCTTAGACTTAGGTCCCATCGCCATGATATCTCATTATGGTATGAAATTATTCCAAAATACGGAAAAATCCGATATCCAAAATATTCTGAATACTCAACCTGTAATACATTAATTTAGATTGATTGATGAGGAGAGACATTTGGAGTTTTTGTGAGGATGAAATCTGGATTTTCACAAAATATTAATTTTGGCACCAGAGAATACCATCTTTTAGGAGTGTAAACAAAAATTGGGTTGGCCCAACTACTAATAATGTGATATTGGGATCCATAATATATGACTAACATCTAGATTTTGATTGCACAATAAGAGGAAGCTATATTTTGTCAGATATGTTGTTTCATTTTGTGACTAGATAATTTATTTGTGCTTATTTTTAATATGTACAGGAATATGTTGAAACTGGTAATGAACTCTGGAGAAAACATACATTTTAATACTTTTTTTTCCTTGAGAAGAAATTAAATACATATTCCGAGCTTGCAAATCTTCACAGCTCCAACAGAAGGCAAACAAACTAACAAGATAACAAAAGGACTGCGTTACAAACACAAAACTCAGGATCATTATGTGGCCTCTCCTCACCTCTACCATGAGAACATCAGGACCAGTCTTACCACATCTCTGGCTGAGAACATCAAGTCTGCCCCTGGGCCTAACCCTCAAGATGAGCAGGGAAGTGTGGTGGCAGAGCACCAGGACCAGGCTCAGCAGGGACATCCCCATTGCTCCTGAGTGTGCTCCCCACATTCTCATACCCACCCGTACTATGATCAAAATAATGTTATACCAAATTTCCTTCTGCCACTGGTTACCTGCAATTGTTTTATTCCCCCGTTGTTGTGGGGTTTTTTTTCTCTTCAACCCCACTGTGTGCCTTTCCTGTAATGTTTACCTGCACTGATTGCACACCCTGCCATTGCACCCTACATACAGGGTACATCATACTACTACACAAGAGTCAGTTTTCCCATATATGCACTGGGCCCTTGTATGGCTCACCTCCCACAATGTAACATTCGAAGTGCGCCCAACATGCCTGCCCCATATGGTACACTTGTGAATGGGATGAAAAATACATGGACTTTGTGGTTTTGATGGAACCCTACTCTGAACTTTAGGACTCTGAAATCACCCCAATTTTGTGTCATCTCTTCTAGGGGTAGACAGACTATTCCACTCTGGGTAATCCTACGCTGTGCGCCCAAGATGGCTGCCAAACCTGGTACCTTGTGAGAGTGGAATACACAACCCTTGGAAGTTATTACCCAAAATGCCTACACCAATCATGCATTATGCTTTCTGTGTGCTTAAGGTTTTCTTTTATGTCTGTGTGGCTTATCTATTGCTGTATTACTTAGATCCTCTGTATTATGTGCATTGTTTCTGATGTCTGTAAAGCGCCTTGAGTCCTGTTGGAGAAAGAGCGCTATATAAATAAAATTATTATTATTAAAGTTTGTCGTATACATAGTTTACTGGGAGTCAGCAACCAATATAGTCAAATAAAGTACTGCAGACAATTGGTGGTAAAACAGAAGTTAAAATTAGTAGTCATAAATCTATGTGTATGTGGTGTGAGCTGGATACCTTGTGATTAAGAATTTACATAAATTTACTACATTTGTGAATTCCAGTAAATACAATGGGTAGAATACACCTCAATGTCTTCCAGTGGTATATTTACCTAGAGAAATAACCGGGATACAGAACTGTCTGGACTCTGGACACACATCTCTTACAGTACAGTTTTTGTAGGAGGAGGAGGTAAAAAGAAGAATGTTAAATTCGGCAACTTACTTTGGCAAAAAACTTGATTTCTTGCTCATGTGGCGACTTTTCAGCTTTAGCACTGCCAACAACAGCCTCTGTAGAGATAGAATTATGCCAGAGACACATATTTTATTTAATCTTCTACTGATATAGTTGAGGTAAGGAAAGTGGTCTATATCAATGAAATACAGTCCAGATACTTTAGTAGGCAAGATTGAACAGAACAACATAGCAAATTTCTGGAATATGCCAGATAGGTGCTGGGGAGGATGCACAACAAAAGAAGTCCCTTTCTCCACCTGTCCAAAGCTACAGGAACTTTAGGGCCATGTAAAAAAAAATATTATCAGCACAATTCTCCTACTTGTCATTTCTATTTCCTAAAGTTTTACGAATTCCTCTGTTGTTCCTGGTGCTACTCAACAATGGTCCGCTAACTTCAAGGTAAACCTACTCAATTACTCCATAATGGATTCATCTTTCATGCCTTCTCATACTCGCTGTCTGAAGAACTCCCACAATCACCTGGTCTTGACCTCTCGCCTTACCCCCTCTTCCCTTCCCTTCTTCCATTACCCCATCATATGAAAATCCTGGCTGAGGAACACCAACAGTGCTCTCATATTTTGTATTTCACCATGTACTTAATGCAACTAGACATACTGCTCGCTTTCATTGTGACTGCCTAATTACTTTCATTCTGTAGACTGTTCAGCTTTGAAATTAAATAAAATAAAAAAAGAATTCAATACAATAAACACCTGCATAGAGGCCTCCAGCAAGAATACTAATAGGCGTAAACATATTAGCCTACGAGTTGCAGGCAGATGTGAGATATCTGTGATTAAAGCACCTAGATTTCAACTGTCAATTCTTGAAAAGGCTAATCAACCTGTTTTGCCTTTTAAAGAATTGCCACATTGAATTGCCAACATCTCGAAGGTTATTACATTTACCCCATAGTGTCTCTCGCTTTCAGTAGCCACCTTTGTTTTCCAATTACATGACATCCATGGTAAATATATAGCATCAACATTATTTAGTCTTAATGGTATTTCACCTAAATGTGCAATAAATTCCTGTGCAGAATCAACATAATGCAGAACTTTCTTCAGAAACTTAAAGGCAAATCTCTTCTCCATGGAAAATGCATCAAGCTCCATATCCTTCAATCCCCTAAAAAATACACAGAACATCCATTTACTATTCATACATATAAATGAATTAGACATCATCTGTAAACGGATGAAGTAATAAAACAAATTTAAGTCAACTTTAACAATAACTGTTTGATACATTATGAATTCTTCATGGGCATTTCATTTCTTCATAGCCTGCATGTGTGATAGTACAGTAAGTTACTATGAACTCCCCCCCCCCCCCCCCCCCCCACTGCCTGCTTATTTTAAAGTAGGAAGTGTCAAGTCTCTGGTGTCGATGGCATCTGACTGGTTAGCTGTGAAATCTTCTCTATTATATTAATAACGTTGACTGCTTTTAACTGGATAGTTGTTGCAGCAAAAAAGTTATTTGCCATTTTCACCACTCGTAATAGCCGACAGCGTGGTTTTCGTGGGTCAACTCCTTCAAATTCCTAGGGTCAAAAATTTCCCGAGACCTCAAATGGGGACCCAACATAAGCATTGTCGTAAAGAAGGCCTAACAGCGGATGTTCTTTCTGAGGCAACTCAGGAAATTCAACATCCCGCAGAAGCTGCTGCTCATCTTATACACAGCGATCGTAGAATCGGTCCTATGTTCCTCGACCAGAGTCTGATATGGAGCTGCCAATGAGAGTGACAGACGGAGGCTGCAAAGGGTGGGGAGGACAGCTGAAAAGATTGTTGAGGCTGACCTCCCTCTGGTCCAGGAATTATACCAGTCAAGGGTTAGGAAGCGAGCAGAGAAAATAGTGGCAGATATGCAGCACCCAGGTCACAAACTGTTTGAACTGCTTCCATCCGGCAGATGCTACAGGTCCATTTCCGCGAAGTCGACAAGATCCATTAAAAGCTTCTTCCCACTAGCTGTCCACCAGCTGAACAATATATAAAAAGTCTAACATGTATAATATGTCGGAGTCTATCGTACAGTTGCAATGTGCAGTATAAACTCATATGTGTATTGTTTGTAATGTATGCTACGTTTCCCCCCCCCCTTCTTTTGCTATGTATTCCCCGTACATGTTGCTGCATGGCGATGCACTATACCGCAAAACATTCCTAGTGTACATGAGTACACCTGGCCAATAAAGCTGATGCTGATTCTGATTCTCTTGCCACATTTTTCAAAGGAACCACGTATAGATGTGTCCTTATGCATCCAGCCTGAATACGCCATGCAGCAGGAGTTTGTGAGTGAGTTGACAGGCAATTTCGTTAGCATCAGGTGTCTTTTTTCCCCCAATATGCGTCTTATTCGCTATGTGAATAAGACGCACAAGCAGACTCTAATTAAAATATGTGGCCTATATTCTGTGTGTAACCGTGTCTGTACCTGCTACGTTACAGTGTTTTCTAGGGAAACATACAGGGAGGGTAGATGTAAGTGGAAAATCCTGGCTGAGGAACACCAACAGTGCTCTCATATTTTGTATTTCTCCATGTGCTTAATGCAACTAGACATACTGCTCGCTTTGATGGACACACCGGTAGCACTTCATGAGTAATTCGCCAAAGACAGATATCCCTATTAATCAAATGCCAAAATAGCTGTTTTTACAGAAACAAGAAGAATATTGTGGCCACTGTTGGACATAAGAACATGTTACACAAACTAAAATATTCCCTACATGGTCGTCCTCACAGTAACACTCTTTTACCTTATACTGCACCAGTAAACTGTGTAAGTTATAGTACAGCCAGAAAGCTGTATCTGTTTTCAATGTCTTGTTCCAAAATCCCATAATATAAGAATATAAAATTAGAAATGTTTGCTTTTGAATGATAATTACACACATAACTTGGTGGTCACCATAACACATGTTAACTGAAAATGTATGTACCTTGATATGGCATAACCATTCACTTGTAGAAATTTGATAAGTTCTTGAGCCTTCTCACGATCCCGAGCTTTTTCTTTTGCTGTTAAGGTGTCGTAAGGCACCAAGAGAGGGTGGCTTCCTGCACCTGCAGAAAACAATACCAGGCCTGAAGTGTTTTCTACTTAAATATCCTTTATAATAAACCCATCCAGTTCTCCATAACCGTTCTTTGTTGGACATATGTCTGTTATGATACAGGTCCATTCTCGTTATTTGATGTGGTCCTGGCACCAATAGTGTCAGCACTATAAATTTAAACATGATGGTAAAACACCATGGTTATAGTTATACTGCCGACCTGATTACACTGATTTAACTAAAATTAGTACCATGTTGGCACACTGTGCTTGACATGACGCTGTCAACAATGTCATTGGTGATAATGAAGGGTTCTAATGATAAAGGACTATTTTTTGGTAAAGACGAGATTTATTACATGGGTTATTTATTCCACATGCTGCAAGTAATTATACAATAATTCAGAGGCAAATAAGGATTTATAGTAGGAAGTTTACAAATGCCTGATTATGGAACTGGGTTGGGTATTGGGAGGCAATGAGAACCTCTCCTCCAAGTGCAAGCCTGAAACAAAGACACCCAAGAGCTCAGAGACTGCCTGCCAACCTCACCCTCCTACATAGTAACTAGGTTCTCACCAAGCAACAGCTGAAAGCTATCAACCCTCCATCCTTCTTCCCATGCATCCTACAGTATATTATGCAATACCAATACAATACAAATATGGTACAGAGCCAACTACTGATGCATATTATATAATGAAGTTCTGCTACTGTTGTCCACTGTACAAACCCCTCTGATTTCTATGACATAGTCCATAGTCTCCATTTCACAGCCATTATTCTCTATGACACACCAATATGCTTGGCAGCATCCTTTGAAGAGGTTCTGCATTGAGCACACTCCATGTCTGATTAGGTTCTCCTCCTACGTAATTTTTTTATCACCAGTGATGTCCTCAATTAATTCTATCCCCAAACCTATCATGTGCACTGGATCCATCCTCCAAGCTGCACCTACTGATGGCCCAGCTTTAAGGAAGAGTGCAAATGCCATTTGGTTCAGCACAGTCCTGACACTGCACTCTATGTAGGCACAGGTGCCCTTCTGTGTTGGCGCAGAGCACGTCTCTCAGGTCAGCATAAAAATACATGATTTAAGTGCTGTATACTTATCTTACTTTCCTGGCTGTGAGTAAAGTGGTAAATGCGTGGGTTACAGATACATGCCCTCTATATCTCTTACCTTTGGTCTCCAACTCTGTCTTCTTCTTTTTGGCCCAGATATTGTGGTAATTTTCTGCCATCACTTCTACCATCGCCTGCACACAATTACAATGGAAAAAGACTATCAAAGATTACTAGTTAATTACTTTCTATTTTGCCACGTGTTTAGCCATTGAAAGGGCTAGAACGTGCAAGAACAGTTTACCCAAACAGGACAGTTGGAGCTACAGCTACAGCCATCCACATAAAAACAGGCCCATCAGCATTGAAACATAATGATGACCATCTGCCTAGCTGGTTATATAGTGGCCCACAAATCATAAGTATTATAATTGTATTTTTAGTTTTCTTGCAAAATAATGCAATACTGTACTTCTATGTTTGTGTGTAGGGAGATAGTGCGGCTCTAACCACACACTCACAGCCATTGTCTCAGCTCCTCCCCTTCTCAGTATAGGCCTTTTAACATTTTCAGCTCCAAGCCCATGTGGCTGCTAATCTGGCCTTGTACCCAGGTATTTAACCTGCAAAACATGGCACCAAGTGATTTACAGGGGCGCCAACAGTTCTGACAGAAGGGTGGAAGGAGGAGTGGCCAATTATAAATTACTTACGGCCATGTGGGCTGCTCAGGGTGCGCGGGTGTCCAATCCGGTGAGCAGCAGGGTGTGTGGTTGTGATCACTCCCCTACGCAGGGAGAGAGAGGACTGTGCCACTGCAACAGCCTCTCTCCCCAACCCAGCACTGAGCAGTTCTACCCTCTTCCTACCAGAAGTGTGGATACCTACGACGGGGAATGGGGAGGGAGGGGCAGTGGTACCTGGGCCCCACAGTGGGTCCCTCCAACAGGCCCGGGGTAAAGAGTACCCCCCCTCTCTCTGCGCTACCGGTGACTGATGATCAATTCGGACTCAAAATTATATCACTATTTTAGTTTTACATTTATTTTCCGCTTTTTATTTCCCACTCAATGAGAGGGATCTGTGACAAATAACCCTCTGAGTATGAGACATTGCAAAAGTTACAAAAATCATTTTCATCTTCAAAGTGACAAATGTTGCCTTATAAGTCTGGAAACACAGTTCTCTCTTCCAGATGGTGCTTAAAATACAACCACTGACAATACGTGCCCCAAAAAAACAACCCTTGCTCTTTCTGGGACTATCATCGAGACAATTGCTCCACACCTTGATCCTTAGTAACATACTGTACACCATGAAAGAGCATGAGATTTGGGATAGCCACATACGTTTATGTCATTCATCCTCAAGACAATTAATAGCACACTGAAGTGCTGATCAATATTTAATATATGACGTAATATGAAAACACAAACCTGGAGCTCTCTGGAGAGGACAACATTGCTCAGATCAAGTGGGGTAGGACTAAAGCCATTTCCCTGTAAGATACAAATCAACCTTAATTAGAGCTGTAGATAAAAGTCATGAGTACATTACCTACATTCTGCTTCTCATCTCTGGCTTTCAAGGTGGCAGCATTAGATAACGTTGTGTTCCATTTTTACAGATGCAAATAAATCTTCTGTTTTACCTGGTTAGTCTGAGATATGCTGCGCATTTTCTCATTCTCCCGATGTAGAGCTAGAGCTTCTCCTTCTTTAGTTCTTTCCACACTCCAGCCCATTGCCAACATAGTTTTCACAGACTCTCTTACAGGCCAGCGATAGATTTCTTTCTCCTATTAAAGACAGCAATGATTTATGAATAGGGCTAGCCAAAACTGCAATACCATGGCCCGGCGAGCAGTATGCTAACCGCATACCCTATACACATGTATGTATGTATGTATGTATGTATGCATGAAACAATAGAAGAGAGCCAATGTACTGTTCACATAGAACACTAGTTATTATAAAACATTGCTAAAGATTCCAGCTGACCTTAAACTATTAATTTTAGAGATGAGCGGGTTCGGGTTTTACTTGGTTTTACTCGGATTTACTCGGTTCTCAAAACGGCATCTTATTGGCTATCCAAAACAAGAGACATCCGTGAGCCAATAAGATGCCATTTTGAGAACCGAGTAAATCCGAGTAAAACCGAACCCGCTCATCTCTAATTAATTTTTATCTGACCCATAAAGAAATACATTAGAGCAAATAGGTCCAGGAAGGAGTACCTGGGATCACCTGAGACACTATCACTTCAATATAGGTGAAAATAAATGTGACCCTCTGCCTCCATTCAAAGTCAGCCGCATCTATGAGACGTGGTGAAAGTACGTGGAAGTCACCATCAGCTCACATCTGCACTAGCCCTCCCTGATTTGAGAAATCAGTCTCAAGCTGGACATATGTATGCTCCCCTCTATATACCCAGCAATTCCATTAACCGGCCAAATTTACCTATCTGCGGATACCCTGTTCCTGTCCAGTTACACCCATTCAGCTGCAAGTGGCGATATGACAAGAGCTATACAGCTCTGAACCGCCTGTAACTGCCACATTCCATGTGGAAGCCCTGAGCTGCTGTAGTGCAGTGTGCTAAGTATCAGCTGTAGGAAGACAGAATTGGGTGCAACTCTAAATCAGGACCTATGGCTTTAAGGGTTATTTTGGGATAACTATTTCTCCATTTCTACCATATGCAATGGAAAGACTATAGTTTGTATTTCGGTCACATAACAGCAATCATTATTATTTTCCCAAGTTCCAAGGATCTGAAGAGTAAATGTGTGTTTATCAGTTGTAGCACAACACACACTAATAATTTAGCCATGAACTGACAGTCTGTGCCAAGATAAAACAGGGCCTGCAATATGCTCACATTCTTCTTGCTTTTTACTCACTGAACTATTCCCAAAACATCCTCGCCGAGGAAAATTGCTGTAACAGCTTGTTTATCTGGCCTTCCTGATTCGCACCTCCCAAGTTAATCTCCTGTGCTTCTCAACTGGTCTTTGCTTCAGACATTTCCTTATTAATCTTGGAATTACCTACAACATTTCCCTCACTTTTTATGGCCTTGACGATCCAGTGTGATACAATGACAGAATAAAAGAGGATAGTGGTAATTAGCTATTACTTTCTTAGAGCAGCCGTCAATCAAAGTAGACAAGGCTTTGAGGAATAAACTCCTTTGTCAGGCAGACTTTACAGAGATGAAGCTAGTCTCTCATAAGCTTATCTAGCTGATTAACCCATGTGATGGATGCACATTTTCCACTACCAGCCATTTCTTTCTATTCATTTGTAAATCCTGTGTTTTACACAATTCTCCATGTGTGCTTAAGGTATCTGATCCACAGCAACAACAGCAAACCAACCTGACAAAGCCAGATTTGAATTAAATTCCTTCTGTATGTAACCGACTTATTTTTATGAGAACATTTTACTAATTTCTGCAGTGCTTATTTAGTCAGTATGTCTTCCACTCACAAAAGTCTCCAGAGTTTAGGGAGTATCAAGATGGAACAGCTATAAAGATATATGTTCTTAAACCCTTCTAATACTCGCCCCCTCCTTTCTATCCAACTACTGTATCTCCTCACTTCACAAGAATCAAACTTTTTTCTTTTACTTTTAAACTTTGACAAATTGTTTAAATACCTGTAGTATAATTGAGCAACACAAAATGTTTCCTTGAACAATGCTCTAACAATAAAAAAATAATAGCGAAATAGAAAAAATCCATTGTTAACATAATTTTTATACTAATGGAAAGGGTTGAAAGGGAAAATAAGAGAAGATCAATGGAAGGGGAGCAAGGAGCACTTTATTTACTATAATTCCTAAACTACTAATTTGTTATAGTAAAACTGAATTAAATAAACTTTTCTTTTGTTATGTGAAAAGTCGGCAGTGCAGTAAGGGTGGGCAACAGAGATGTCCTGGAAATAGTAGCAAATAGTGATGGGGTAATGGGGGTAAGTGACACAATGAACTCTCAGACTTTCAGATACAATCAAAGTTGTTTGCTTTCCTTGTAACTGCAGGGTATTTCTTTCCATAGAAGCAATGAACCAGATAATGGGGCAGATGAATTAACCTGGAGAAGGCATAAGGAAGTGATAAACCAGTGATATGTGCAAGGTGATAAAGCCACCAGCCAATCAGCTCCAATATGTAAATTAACAGTTAGGATCTGATTGGCTGGTGCCTTTATCACCTTGCACATATCACTGGTTTATCACTTCCTTATGCCTTCTCCAGGTTAATACATCTGTCCCATTGTTCTTAATGGGTTCAGTATAATTTACTGACAGACACAATACCTACTGTCATAATCCCGACAGCCATTGACCGACAGTCAAAATACCAACAAGGTCAAAATACTGACATTCATTATGCCGGCATGTTCAAAATGCCGACATAGTCAGAATACCGACATTTGTTGCTGCATTGTAGCTGTTGGAAAACACGTGGATCGGCGGAATAGCCGCCGATCCGCGTGCTTCTGTCGGAAACGGGGCCAAATCCGACAGGTTCTCTTTCCGACAATCTCAATCCGACTTTAAAAAAAAGTTGGATTGAGGTGAGGAGACGGGGAGCGGTGCGGCAGGCTACGGGGATGAGAGGTACCTTAACGGCCGTCCCCCGGCCAGGCACCTCACTCCCTGGGCGGTCGTGATGTGCTGCTCCAGGAGCTCCCTGTGTTCTCACACATGGGGAGCTGCTGAGAGCCGCACGGACACCGGCCAAATCAGACAGTCGGATTTGGCCACTCTATTGAATAGGGGTTGTTGGATCCATTCCGACAAATGCATGTCGGAATGGATCCGACTCTTATTGAATGTACCCCTTATGCTTTTTACAATCTGATATATTTATTTGTAACATTTGCACTAAATCATTTGGAAATCATGGGGTAAGTGGATTATATACATGCAGTGCATTGCAAAAGTTTTCATCCCCTCGGCTTTTTACCTATTTTGTTACATTACAATCCATAATTTAAATTTTTTTTTTATCGGAATTTTATGTGATGGATTTGCACAAAATAGTCTAAGTTGGTGAAGTGAAATGAGAAAAATGTATGTTAAAAAATAATGTTTATAAATAAAAATTTGAAAATTGGCATGTGCATATGTATTCACCCCCTTTGCTATGAAGACCCTCAAAAGATCTGGTGCAACCAATTACCTTTAGAAGTCACATAATTAGTGAAATGAAGTGCACCTGTGTGCAATCTAAGTGTCACCTGATCTGTCAGTATAAACACACCTTTTCTGAAAGGCCCCAGATCCTGCAACACCACTAAGCAAGAGGCATCACACCATGAAGACCAAGGAGCTCTCCAAACAAGTCAGGGACAAAGTTGTTGAGAAGTACAAGTCAGGTTGGGTTATAAAAAAATATCCAAATCTTTGTCGATCCCCCAAAGCACCATCAAATCCATCATCTTCAAATGGAAAAAACATGGTACCACAACAAACCTGTCAAGAGAGGGCCGGCCACCAAAACTCACAGACCAGGTAAGGAGGGCATTAATCAGAGAGGCAGCACAGAGACCAAAGGTAACCCTGAAGGAGTTGCAGAGTTCCACAGCAGAGACTGGTGTATCTGCGCATGTGACCACAATAAGCTGTACACTCCATAGAGATGGGCTTTATGCAGGGCCATCTTGACAGCAGTGTAGGCCCCTGGGCACAGCAATGCACTGGGCCCCCTACCCATCCTCCAGCGGTAGGTGTGGGGGGTGATATCAGTGGGCGGTAGGCATGTAGGACCTGGAGCAGTAATTTCTGCTAATTACTCCTTTACTGCACAGATGGTGGAAGATGGGGTGGGAGAGAGAACACTAAACTGTAGAAGAGGCATTGGGCTGAATGAATGGGCCCCGGTACATGACTTCCAGGGTGGTGGTGGGGGAGGGGGGGTGTAATACGCAGGGGAGGGGTGGATAGTGGAGTGGGCTTAATATTCATCATTTTCTGGTGGGAGGGCAGCTTGCTTGACTGCAGATATCTCCAGTTCCTGGAAAAAGATTTCTTAGCTTTGAATGTGATAAAAAAAAACCTAGAGAGTCACACCTATCAGGAGGTAATGGGGACTTGTGGATCAGAGATCAGGATCCAGATCAATCCACCAGTGAAAATATAAAACTGCAAACCAGATGTATGGAGCTGAAGCAGGGACCAGCTGCTTGAAGGCTTATATCTCCGGTTCTGGGCATAGTAGAGTCAAGCTGCCAGTGTCCACTGAAAGGGAAGGGGTCCCATATTTTGGAGAGTCCCCTCAGAAAAGCTATAAGTTAGACAGAACCCAAGATATCTGGCTGGGAAGGTCAATTAACAGTCTTGGATGGGGACCACTGCTTCGAAGTCAGATATCTCTGGTTCCTCAGGTCTGATTTTCAAAAATATGGTACCCCTGGAAAGAGGGGACACTCAGTTACCAGCCTAGGGCCCTTACACTACTATGACCCTTGGGCAAGAGCCCATTGAGCCCATACAAAAAGACGGCCCTGGCTTTATGGAAGACTGGCAAGAAAAAAGCCATTACTTAGTGTTAAAAATAAGAATGCACGTTTTGAGTTTTCCAAAAGGCATGTGGACGACTCCCCAAATGTATGGAGGAAGGTGCTCTGGTCAGATGAGACTATAATTTTACTTTTCGGCCACCAAGGAAAATGCTATGTCTGGCGCAGACCCAACATATCCCGTAACCCCAAGAACACCATCCCCACAGTGAAACATGGTGGTGGCAGCATCATGCTGTGGGGATGTTTTTCAGCAGCAGGGACTGGTAAACTGTTTTGAGTCGAGGAAAAGAGGGATGGTGTTAAATACAGGGATATTCTTGAGCAAAACCTGTTTCAGTCTGCCTGTGATTTGAGACTGGGACGGAAGTTCACCTTCCAGCAGGACAATGACCCGAAGCATACTGCTAAATCAACACTCGAGTGGTTTAAGGAGAAACATTTAAATGTGTTGGAATGGCCTAGTCAAAGCCCAGATCTCAATCCAATCCCTATTTTACTGATAGGCAAAAATAGGGGCGTGGCTTCATGGGGAAGGGGCGTGGTCACTGTTATGCCCCCTGTAGCTGTGCCCTCAGTAGTTGTGCCCTCAGTACTGTGCCCCTTGTAGCTGTGCCCTCAGTAGTTGTACCCCCAGTACTGTGCACCCTGTAGCTGTGCCCTCAGTAGTTGTGCCCCCTGTAGCTGTGCCCTTAGTAGCTGTACCCTCAGTAGTTGAGCCCCTAGTACTGTGCCCCCAGTAGCTGTGCCCTCAGTAGTTGTGCCCCCAGCACTGTGCCCCCTGTGGCTGTGCCCTCATTAGTTGTGCCCATAATACTGTGCCCCCTGTAGCTGTGCTGCTAGTAGCGCTGCTTACCACAAAAAAAAACCTCACCATCCCCGCTCCTGCCCTCCGTCTCCGGCCGCCGGTGCCGCTCTTTGGATGGTAGCACCTAGTTTCCCTTCGTGGAGAGGACCTTTCCCATAAACCCCTGGGTTCATGTCACAGACTATTTGGAATAGTAACCTGTGGTGAGCGAAGCGAGACACCGAGAAGAAGCATGGCGAGCGGGGGTCCAATGGTGCATAGGAAAAAAAAAAAAAACCTTAAACGAATGGAGAATGGAGAAAACATTTAGGTGCTGTAAGGGCGGAAGTTCTCTTCTGCCCTCTCGTTATGTCACTTCTAGGTCCTGATCACGAAGGAAGCATAGACATAACCCTCCTCGGATCTATGGGAGAGACATCACGACGTCTCTCCCATAGCGCCGCACAGACACTAGATGTCAATTATGACCTGTAGCGTCTATGGCCGCTCCCACAATGCCGTGCGGTGCGCGATGACGTCATCGCACACCGCACGGCACCAGTAGGTGGGAAAGGTCTTCTCCACAAAGGGAAACTAGACGCTACCGCACCAGTAGTGGATCTTGCGGCGGTGCCCTGGGCAAAAATCCTGCTTGCCCGTGGCAAGATCCGCTACTGGTCAGCATCTATGGATAGCACTTCCAAACAATTTCACACAGTCATTTGGATAAATTGCCACTTGGAAGGCATGGATCAATTTCTAACCCTAGTGCAGGCATTCCCAACCACGGTCCTCAAGGCACACCAACAGTGCAGGTTTTAGTGATATCCAGGCTTCAGCACAGGTGACTTAATTAGTAGCTCAGTTATTTTGATTTAACCATCTGTGCTGCAGCCTGGATATCACTAAAACCTGCACTGTTGGTGTGCCTTGAGGACCGTGGTTGGGAATGCCTGCCCTAGTGGGTAGCAAGGGCAATAGCTGCTCTTAACCTACATATAGGAGTACGCCCAGCTGGCATAGGCTCTCACTACTTATACACTGTGAAAATTGTTCATTGGTCTCACAAAAGGCAATTACAAAATTCAGCGTGTGTACGTTGCAAATTCTTTCAGCAGACTTCTCACAGGCACTATCATTTGGATTTCCATGTGAGATAATGCTGCAACATATCGTCTGAAGTATGGCAGACTAATATATTGATGTAGTGTCAGGAGGCACTAGAGCTCATTTATTGAATCACTATTCGGAACTGTAGAATTCTTGTGTTTTTATGAATACACTTAATTTATTGTGTAGCTATTGTACTTGTGCAATTAAATTCAATTTATTTTAATCTCCCTGTGCTCCCATCCTTCTTTTCTTTTTATCTCTCTGAGGTTGTTTAAGGGTTAGTCACCCCTCATTTGGTGAGCAGCATTTAGATTAATTACACTAATTAACACATACCCCGAAGCGCCTGATGTTTTTCTTGTATTGTAACGCTATAAAAATAAACGTTAATAAATTGGAGTTATCTTGGGTGCAGATAGGCAAATTTAGAAATTGTGGTCCTAATTATAGTCTACATGTTTTCATCTATGGAAAATTGCAAATACTTCTCGCAATCCAGATCATAACCCAGAAGAGGTGCAACACCGGGGAAGAGGGGGGGTGGGGGAGGAGGGTAGAGATTCAATTAGCCATGGTAATTTACGGTGGGTTAACACATACAGTAGGTCTGGGAACTCCTCCCAGATTCTTCTGTATGTGTAAATGCCCAACAGGGAAATATATCGGGCGAGAAAAAAATAAGAATTTACTTACCGATAATTCTATTTCTCGGAGTCCGTAGTGGATGCTGGGGTTCCTGAAAGGACCATGGGGAATAGCGGCTCCGCAGGAGACAGGGCACAAAAAAGTAAAGCTTTACTAGGTCAGGTGGTGTGCACTGGCTCCTCCCCCTATGACCCTCCTCCAGACTCCAGTTAGGTACCGTGCCCGGACGAGCATACACAATAAGGGAGGCATTTTGAATCCCGGGTAAGACTCATACCAGCCACACCAATCACACCGTACAACTTGTGATCTAAACCCAGTTAACAGTATGACAACAGAAAGGGCCTCTTAAAGATGGCTCCTTAACAATAACCCGAATTAGTTAACAATAACTATGTACAAGTATTGCAGATAATCCGCACTTGGGATGGGCGCCCAGCATCCACTACGGACTCCGAGAAATAGAATTATCGGTAAGTAAATTCTTATTTTCTCTATCGTCCTAAGTGGATGCTGGGGTTCCTGAAAGGACCATGGGGATTATACCAAAGCTCCCAAACGGGCGGGAGAGTGCGGATGACTCTGCAGCACCGAATGAGAGAACTCCAGGTCCTCCTTTGCCAGGGTATCAAATTTGTAAAATTTTACAAACGTGTTCTCCCCCGACCACGTAGCTGCTCGGCAGAGTTGTAATGCCGAGACCCCTCGGGCAGCCGCCCAAGATGAGCCCACCTTCCTTGTGGAGTGGGCTTTTACAGTTTTAGGCTGTGGCAGGCCTGCCACAGAATGTGCAAGTTGAATTGTGTTACAAATCCAACGAGCAATCGACTGCTTAGAAGCAGGTGCGCCCAACTTGTTGGGTGCATACAATATAAACAGCGAGTCAGATTTTCTGACTCCAGCCGTCCTTGCAATGTATATTTTTAAGGCTCTGACAACGCCCAACAACTTGGAGTCCTCCAAGTCGCTAGTGGCCGCAGGCACCACAATAGGTTGGTTCAGATGAAATGCTGATACCACTTTAGGGAGAAAATGCGGACGAGTCCGCAGTTCTGCCCTATCCGAATGGAAGATTAGATAAGGACTTTTATAAGATAAAGCCGCCAATTCAGATACTCTCCTGGCAGAGGCCAGGGCTAGTAACATAGTCACTTTCAATGTGAGATATTTCAAATCCACCTTTTTCAATGGTTCAAACCAATGGGATTTGAGGAAATCTAAAACTACATTTAGATCCCACGGTGCCACCGGAGGCACCACAGGAGGCTGTATATGCAGTACTCCCTTGACAAAAGTCTGGACCTCAGGGACAGAGGCCAATTCTTTTTGGAAGAATATTGACAGGGCCGAAATTTGAACCTTAATGGATCCCAATTTGAGACCCATAGATAATCCTGATTGCAGGAAATGTAGGAAACGACCCAGTTGGAATTCCTCCGTCGGAACCCTCCGATCCTCGCACCACGCTACATATTTTCGCCAAATGCGGTGATAATGTTTCACGGTGACTTCCTTCCGTGCCTTAATCAAGGTAGGAATGACTTCTTCTGGAATGCCTTTCCCTTTTAGGATCTGGCGTTCAACCGCCATGCCGTCAAACGCAGCCGCGGTAAGTCTTGAAAAAGACAGGGACCCTGCTGTAGCAGGTCCCTTCTCAGAGGTAGAGGCCACGGTTCGTCCGTGAGCATCTCTTGAAGTTCCGGATACCAAGTCCTTCTCGGCCAATCCGGAACCACTAGTATTGTTCTTACTCTTCTTTGCCGTATGATCTTCAATACCTTTGGTATGAGCGGCAGAGGAGGAAACACATACACTGACTGGTACACCCAAGGAGTTACCAGTGCGTCCACAGCTATTGCCTGTGGATCTCTTGACCTGGCGCAATATTTGTCCAGTTTCTTGTTGAGGCGAGACGCCATCATGTCTACAATTGGTCTTTCCCAACGGTCTATTAACATGTTGAAGACTTCTGGATGTAGACCCCACTCTCCCGGATGAAGATCGTGTCTGCTGAGGAAGTCTGCTTCCCAGTTGTCCACGCCCGGGATGAACACTGCTGACAGTGCTATCACGTGATTCTCCGCCCAGCGAAGAATCTTGGCAGCTTCTGCCATTGCACTCCTGCTTCTTGTGCCGCCCTGCCTGTTTACATGGGCGACCGCCGTGATGTTGTCCGACTGAATCAACACCGGCTTTCCTTGCAGGAGAAGTTCCGCCTGGCTTAGAGCATTGTAGATTGCTCTTAGTTCCAGAATGTTTATGTGAAGAGACTTTTCCAGACTCGTCCATACTCCCTGGAAGTTTCTTCCTTGTGTGACTGCTCCCCAGCCTCTCAGGCTGGCGTCCGTGGTCACCAGGATCCAATCCTGAATGCCGAATCTGCGGCCTTCTAATAGGTGAGCCTTCTGCAACCACCACAGAAGTGACACCCTTGTCTTTGGTGACAGGGTTATTCGCAGGTGCATCTGCAGATGCGACCCTGACCATTTGTCCAACAGATCCCTTTGGAATATTCTTGCATGGAATCTGCCGAATGGAATTGCTTCGTAAGAAGCCACCATTTTTCCCAGGACTCTTGTGCATTGATGTACTGACACTTTTCCTGGTTTTAGGAGGTTCCTGACCAGATCGGATAACTCCTTGGCTTTTTCCTCTGGAAGGAAAACCTTTTTCTGAACCGTGTCCAGAATCATTCCTAGGAACAGCAGACGAGTTGTCGGGATTAAATGGGATTTTGGAATATTCAGAATCCACCCGTGTTGTCTTAGCACCTCTTGAGATAGTGCTAAAGCTGTCTCCAGCTGTTCTCTGGACCTTGCCCTTATTAGGAGATCGTCCAAGTATGGGATAACTAATACGCCTTTTCTTCGAAGAAGAATCATCATCTCGGCCATTACCTTGGTAAAGACCCGAGGCGCCGTGGACAATCCGAACGGCAGCGTCTGAAACTGATAGTGACAGTTTTGAACAATGAACCTGAGGTACCCCTGGTGTGCGGGGTAAATCGGAACGTGTAGATACGCATCCTTGATGTCCAAGGATACCATAAAGTCCCCTTCTTCCAGGTTCGCTATCACTGCTCTGAGTGACTCCATCTTGAACTTGAACTTTTTTATGTAGAGGTTCAAGGACTTCAGATTTAGAATAGGCCTTACCGAGCCATCCGGCTTCGGTACCACAAATAGAGTGGAATAATACCCCTTTCCTTGTTGTAATAGGGGTACTTTGACTATCACCTGCTGAGCGTACAGCTTGTGAATGGCTTCCAACACCCTCTCCCTTTCGGAAGAGACGGTTGGTAAGGCAGACTTCAGGAAACGATGAGGAGGATCCGTCTCTAATTCCAACCTGTACCCCTGAGATATTATCTGCAGGATCCAGGGGTCTACCTGCGAGTGAGCCCACTGCGCGCTGTAATTTTTGAGACGGCCCCCCACTGTCCCCGAGTCCGCTTGAGAGGCCCCAGCGTCATGCTGAGGTTTTTGCAGGAGCCGGGGAGGGCTTCTGTTCCTGGGAAGGAGCTGCCTGTTGGTGTCTCTTCCCTCTTCCTCTGCCTCGTGGCAGGTACGACAAGCCCTTTGCTCTCTTATTTTTGTAGGAGCGAAAAGGCTGCGGTTGAAAGGTCGGTGCCTTTCTCTGTTGGGGAGTGACTTGAGGTAAAAAAGTGGATTTCCCGGCAGTAGCCGTGGCCACCAAGTCTGATAGACCAACTCCAAATAACTCCTCCCCTTTATACGGCAAAACCTCCATGTGACGTTTTGAATCCGCATCGCCTGTCCACTGTCGTGTCCATAAGGCTCTTCTGGCTGAAATGGACATAGCACTCACCCGAGATGCCAGTGTGCAAATATCCCTCTGTGCATCACGCATATAGATAAATGCATCCTTTATTTGTTCTAACGACAGTAAAACATTGTCCCTATCTAGGGTATCAATATTTTCAATCAGGGATTCTGACCAAACTACTCCAGCACTGCACATCCAGGCAGTTGCTATAGCTGGTCGTAGTATAACACCTGCATGTGTGTATATATTCTTTTGAATAACTTCCATCTTTCTATCTGATGGATCCTTAAGTGCGGCCGTCTCAGGAGAGGGTAACGCCACTTGTTTGGATAAGCGTGTGAGCGCCTTGTCCACCTTAGGGGGTGTTTCCCAGCGCGCCCTAACCTCTGGCGGGAAAGGGTATAATGCCAATAACTTTTTTGAAATTATCAACTTTTTATCAGGAGCAACCCACGCTTCATCACACACGTCATTTAATTCTTCTGATTCAGGAAAAACTGTTTGTAGTTTTTTCACACCATACATAATACCCTGTTTTACGGTATCTGTAGTATCAGCTAAATGTAACGTCTCCTTCATTGCCAAAATCATATAACGTGTGGCCCTACTGGAAAATACGTTTGAATTTCTACCGTCGTCACTGGAATCAGTGCCCGTGTCTGGGTCTGTGTCGACCGACTGAGGCAAAGGGCGTTTTACAGCCCCTGACGGTGTTTGAGGCGCCTGGACAGGCATTAATTGATTGTCCGGCCGCCTCATGTCCTCAACTGACTGTTTAAGGGAAGATAAACCATCACGTAATTCCACAAATAAAGGCATCCATTCTGGTGTCGACCCCCTGGGGGGTGACATCTGCATATTTGGCAATTGCTCCGCCTCCACACCAATATCGTCCTCATACATGTCGACACCACGTACCGACACACACCGCAAACTCACAGGGAATGCTCTAATGAAGACAGGACCCACTAGCCCTTTTGGGGAGACAGAGGGAGAGTCTGCCAGCACACACCACAAAGCGCTATATATACAAGGGATATCCTTATATTAAGTGCTCCCTTATAGCTGCTTTAATATATATATATATATAGCCATTAATGTGCCCCCCCTCTCTGTTTTACCCTGTTTCTGTAGTGCAGTGCAGGGGAGAGACCTGGGAGCCGTTCTGACCAGCGGAGCTGTGACAGAAAATGGCGCCGTGTGCTGAGGAGATAGGCCCCGCCCCTTTTTCGGCGGGTTCTTCTCCCGCTATTTTTCCAGTCAGGCAGGGGTTAAATATCTCCATATAGCCCCTATGGGCTATATGTGAGGTATTTTTAGCCTTGTATAAGGTTTATATTTGCCTCTCAGAGCGCCCCCCCCCAGCGCTCTGCACCCTCAGTGACTGCCCAGTGAAGTGTGCTGAGAGGAAAATGGCGCACAGCTGCAGTGCTGTGCGCTACCTTATGAAGACTGAGGAGTCTTCAGCCGCCGGTTTCCGGACCTCTTCACGCTTCAGCATCTGCAAGGGGGTCGGCGGCGCGGCTCCGGGACCGGACTCCACGGCTGGGCCTGTGTTCGATCCCTCTGGAGCTAATGGTGTCCAGTAGCCAAGCAGCAAATCCACTCTGCATGCAGGTGAGTTTACTACTTTCCCCCTAAGTCCCACGTTGCAGTGATCCTGTTGCCAGCAGGACTCACTGTAAAGAAAAAAAAACCTAAACTAAACTTTCTCTAAGCAGCTCTTTAGGAGAGCCACCTAGATTGCACCCTTCTCGTTCGGGCACAAAATCTAACTGGAGTCTGGAGGAGGGTCATAGGGGGAGGAGCCAGTGCACACCACCTGACCTAGTAAAGCTTTACTTTTTTGTGCCCTGTCTCCTGCGGAGCCGCTATTCCCCATGGTCCTTTCAGGAACCCCAGCATCCACTTAGGACGATAGAGAAAATTGAATAGCCTCCGGCGTTAAAGCCCAAGGTTACCAACTTTATTCACACTACCGGGTCTAATTGAATTCCCTTCTAGAAGTACAAAATAAATAAAAAAAGGACAGAAATCGTACAATCATAGCTCTTTTGCTGGGCTCATAATGACAAATGTGCTTGAATTGGGTGAGAATTCTAAAAATGTGTGCTATAGGTAAAAACTGTAGAAAATACTATTTGTATATATCCATAAATATTGTATTGTGCGCTACCACATTTTAGGAAAAACACACAAAGGATCTTAAATTTTCTCCATAAATACAATCACAGATGAATTAATCTTGTGACCTTTCCTTCAGGGAACAAAGAGGAGATCTAGATGGACAATCAGTGTTACCGCAGACAGAGCAAAATTATTGGGGACCGCTTAGTACAGTAGCTAACATTTATTGACGTAGTTTAACCATAGATATTGAGAATAACAATGATAGGGTTTTTCCAGTACGTGATCTGGATAGTATAAGTCTCAATTTGAAGAGGATGGAGGCAGAAGCAGTCCACAAATTAGCCCCTTATTACCCTCCCATGATGATCTAAAAAAGGTGAAAAGCTTCAACCAAACTGTTGTATTACATTTTGTTTTTTATTGCGTTTTTCTGTAATTGTTAAAATGTATCATACAGAATTTGCACTGGAATTGTCTGAAATGTGTATTCATTTTTACAGCAAAAATATAACCAAACCAGAAAATAATGTTCACCTCCACCATGCACATACGCGCTTTTAAATTCAGAGAATAGTTCTTCATACTGTGAGAACAGGAAGACATAAGATTACCCCAAAATATTTAGATTTTTTTGTTCATCAGCCAAAATGAGAATTCTGGAATAGTATGTATCCCTATCTGGGATATGTAAAGGAAGAGCTTACAATTTGGAGTCATTTGTTTTATAACCTAAGATGGCAGAGTATGAATTAAGGATTTTGTATACATTTATACATTTGGGAGGGAGGTATGTGGGGTTGATAAAGTACTGTGCTCCTCGATTATCATCTGGTATACAGTAGCTTCGCCAGTGAGAGAAACAAACGTAGGCTCCAAAGAGTGGTAAGGTCTGCTGAGAAGATCATCGGAGTTGACCTCCCGCCTGTCCACGACCTGTACTGGACTAAAGCCGAAAAACGAGCGACCAGGATAGTCAATGATCCGCCTCACCCGGGCTATGGCGAGCTCAATTTGCTGCCATCAGGAAGAAGATACAGGGTCATTCCCACCAGAACCAATAGAAGCCTCAAAAGCTTCTTTCCTCAAGCTGTCCACCTGCTGAACTCCTGACAAACCGCCAGGTTGACTGTCCAGTCGCTCTACTCCGATCTTCTGATTGTAACGAACGGCTGTGTACTTTTACTTAATCTATATACTGAATATATCCCTCCCACCCCCCAACTCATCCACCCCTCTTATCTGCATGTTCCCCCTGGCTGCTGCACTGTAAACCGAAAACAAATTCCTGGCCAATAAAGCTGATTCTGATATTTAAATTTAGTCTGACAAATTGTAGGTCTCACATTCCACCCATTCTACTCGGATCAATAACCAGTGCATATATAAACAGGTCTAATACATGTCAACTCTGAACAAGCTCTGCAAAATCTCCACTGACTGCCAACCTGGCGATATGCACATACATTCTTAATGCTGTTCAAAAAGTTTTCACCTCTTTCAAATTTACAGAGAGTAGAAAACAAAGAACCAGAAAACCACATCAAAAGCCTTTTCTGCAGCTTCATGTCATTGTTTATCTGAGAGCAAGAACAATAACTTTTGAACAGTGACTTAATTCCTGGAGGCAGAGTGGGTGAGGGAATGCTGGCATCATTGCAGTTCAGGGCTGCACACTACCTTTAGCATTAGAGAAGTAACGATTTACATACTGTGGAGGAGCAGAAGGATATAGCTGAGGGTCTGCTACATGGCAGGTGGAGGGGTGCCGGTAGGTGTCAGAATGGCTGAGAGCTGGGTACCCTTTATCTGGCCGGGAGGGTTTCCAAAAATACAGATGTATCTTCAGATACAGTAAAAGGTAGATAAGAAAAGGATAAAAAGCCGTGTAATCTATTTTCGTGCTCCATCGATGTCATCAATTTTAAGCCTGCATATGCATCAAACAGTCAGATTCTGTGATGAGAATGTCTACGACCCAGCGTCGGGCCCTTGTGGAGTTGGACTGGCAGAGTGTTGAAAGTGAGGTGATCTTATATAATTCTCTTGCATCAAAGTACACTGCTCAAAAAAATAAAAGGAACACTTAAACAACACAATGTAACTCCAAATCAATCACACTTCTGTGAAATCAAACTGTCCACTTAGGAAGCAACACTGATTGACAATCAATTTCACATGCTGTTGTGCAAATTGAATAGACAACAGGTGGAAATTATAGGCAATTAGCAAGACACCCCCAATAAAGGAGTTGTTCTGCAGGTGGTGACCACAGACCACTTCTCAGCTCCTATGCTTTATGGCTGATGTTTTGGTCACTTTTGAAAGCTGGCGGTGCTTTCACTCTAGTGGTAGCATGAGACGGAGTCTACAACCCACACAAGTGGTTTAGGTAGTGCAGCTCATCCAGTATGGCACATCAATGCGAGCTGTGGCAAGAAGGTTTGCTGTGTCTGTCAGCGTAGTGTCCAGAGCATGGAGGCGCTACCAGGAGACAGGCCAGTACATCAGGAGACGTGGAGGAAACCGTAGGAGGGCAGCAACCTAGCATCAGGACCGCAACCTCCGCCTTTGTGCAAGGAGGAACAGGAGGAGCACTGCCAGAGCCCTGCAAAATGACCTCCAGCAAGCCACAAATGTGCATGTGTCTACTCAAACGACCAGAAACAGACTCCATGAGGGTGGTATGAGGGCCCGACGTCCACAGTTGGGGGTTGTGCTTACAGCGCAACACCGTGCAGGACGTTTGGCATTTGCCAGAGAACACCAAGATTGGCAAACTTGCCACTGGCACCCTGTGCTCTTCACAGATGAAAGCAGGTTCTCACTGAGCACATGTGACAGACGTGACAGAGTCTGGAGATGCCAAGGAGAACGTTCTGCTGCCTGCAACATCCTCCAGCATAACCGGTTTGGCAGTGGGTCAGTAATGGTGTGGGGTGGCATTTCTTTGGGGGCCGCACAGCCCTCCATGTGCTTGCCAGAGGTAGCCTGACTGCCATTAGGTACCGAGATGAGATCCACAGACCCCTTGTGAGACCATATGCTGGTGCGGTTGGCCCTGGGTTCCTCCTAATACAAGACAATGCTAGACCTCATGTGGCTGGAGTGTGTCAGCAGTTCCTGCAAGACGAAGGCATTGATGCTATGGACTGGCCCACCCGTTCCCCAGACCTGAATCCAATTGAGCACATCTGGGACATCATGTCTCGCTCCATCCACCAATGTCACGTTGCACCACAGACTGTCCAGGAGTTGGCAGATGCTTTAGTCCAGGTCTGGGAGGAGATCCATCCGCCACCTCACCAGGAGCATGCCCAGGCATTGTAGGGAGGTCATACAGGCACGTGGAGACCACACACACTACTGAGCCTCATTTTGACTTGTTTTAAGGACATTACATCAAAGTTGGATCAGTCTGTAGTGTGTTTTTCCACTTTAATTTTGAGTGTGACTCCAAATCCAGATCTCCATGGGTTAATAAATTTGATTTCCAATGATAATTTTTGTGTGATTTTGTTGTCAGCACATTCAACTATGTAAAGAACAAAGTATTTAATAAGAATATTTCATTCATTCAGATCTAGGATGTGTTATTTTAGTGTTCCCTTTATTATTTTGAGCAGTGTAGATGGAAGACAACTGGGATTCCAGAAAATTAGTCAGGGGAATCGGAACAGGATGAAGAGCAGTGGAAACTGAAAACTACCCCCGGGTGGTTAGCGAAGACAAGGAGCAGGGGTGCGGTGACTAACCCGCTGGTGGTGTTCACCAGGGTCCCCCCTCCAGGAGGTGTGGATTTGCGGTACCTGACGTGCAGGTTGCAGCACCCTGTCTAGGTCACCCAAAGTTAGCACCAGGTAGCAGGGACTATGAACTAAAACTGTGAGTAATTGATGTTTTGTCCTGGAGTCGCTGGTGTGTGCTGTATGACTGGAACCAATTGTTGTTATTATTGGACTGGAACCGATGTATGGTATTATCCGACTGGAACCAATGCATGACGTTATCGGACTGGAACCGATGGTTGATGTTATCGAACTGGAACCGATGGTTGATGTTATCTGACTGGAACCGATGGTTGATGTTATCTGACTGGAACCGATGGTTGATGTTATCTGACTGGAACCGATGGTTGATGTTATCTGACTGGAACCGATGGTTGATGTTATCTGACTGGAACCGATGGTTGATGTTATCTGACTGGAACCGATGGTTGATGTTATCTGACTGGAACCGATGGTTGATGTTATCTGACTGGAACCGATGGTTGATGTTATCTGACTGGAACCGATGGATGTTATTTTCGGACTGGAACAGATGGATGGAATTACTGGACTGGAACCAATGGATTGCATTAACCGCAACAACAAAGCTGAGATCTAGCACCAAAAATGCCAACTACTTCTCTGGAGACCACAGGCACGAGCACACACACAGAGCTGTGTGACTTAGGACACTGGCAACCAGAACACAGCGAGCCTGGAAGTTTTATACCTGTGAAAGCCTGTGGACTGGCTGGAACCATCAGCTGCTTCCCAAATTAGCCAATATAGTCTGAAACCGGATCACATGACCCGGAGCAAGATGGCGACCCCCAGCCTACTGGAGACTAGGCCCTGAAGCCCATCTGGCCCCTTGACCTGGAGCTGCTCCTTGTTCATGTGCCCTGCCTCAGTGCTGCCACCGCCCCCAGCACTCACCGCTGCAGCACAAACTGTCCACTTATGGGAATCGGAGATAGCATGCCGGATGGAAAAGCACCGGGTCTCCATCTAGGGTCTCGGGCGCCGGGCATGACACCAACTTGAGGCATTAATCAAAGACTTCACCACTTATTTTCACATTTTCCAATCAGCATGGAAAGAAAAATTAGGTAACTGCTTCAATATAAAAAAAAAAGAGAGAGAGAAAAAGAAAATACAAAAAAGGAAAGGAAAGAGAGGGAAAAAGGTTTGCTTGCTTGCTGAGTAGATCATCCAATTCCTCTTTCCCTATAGATCCATTTGATAAAGTCTCAGCTTGCCTCACTGAAGTTTGGACCCCTGATTGTGGCCGAGCCGCTCATCTTTTATACTTTTTATTATGTTTCTGTCTGGTTTATTGCATAAGATGTACCCATCTGTCACATAACTGCATTTATATCTGGTTATTATTATATTACAGATCTGCCATGACCCCGTAACTTTCTGCTTACTGTGTTCTTGTGGCTGACATTTTTTTTTTAAACTTATGAATAAACACACTTAAAAAAAAATCCTTTCAGATAAAGTTGCAAAGTTTCCCACAGCAACCAATCATATTCTAGCTATAATTTTACTGACACAGTTTATGAAATGACAGCTAGCAGCTGACTGGTTGATATGAGAATCATCTCTACTTTCTCTCTCTCAAAGGTTTGATACAGAAATTATCGCTCTGGGTCTGAATCCCCCGCTGCTTAGTTATGTATCAAATGGAAATAAATGGTCAGTGGCCCTTTCATGTTATACACAGTGGCTCACTCTGTGTCTCCTTCCCCACTCGTCACTGCCGTGTACACAAGCTGCACTATATACTCAGGGCAGCACTCTTATCTTTGTGCCCAATCTATACCCCTGCGCCCGCTGCTGCTATACTTCCTCACAGCCACAGTTACATTAGTTTAGAAAAAAAAAAAAAAATCAATCTATGGGGAGTCTGTGCCCTGGCTAAAAATTCTGTAGCTCTTCAACTAGAATTCCCATCAAGTTACATTACAGGATGTGGGCTGCGAGCTGTTTACTAAAGGCATCAAGCTGGTAACATAAAAAAATATCATTCTCTCAACCCCCCGACCCCCCCCCCCCCCCTTTCCCGGCCCACACTGTTCACTGATAAAAGAGAAAAAAAGACAACAGTGTCTGCGTAATTGTCAAACAGGTTATAGATTAATAATGGAGAAAACAAACATTGATTTATTTTATGGAGAGCTACATTTCTTTCTACTAGATGTTGCAATTGCTTTTGATATGAGAGAATAAAGCAGAACAAATAGAATACAACTATACACTACACACGTAAATCAACACTTGAGTGGTTTAAGGAGAAACATTTAAATGTGTTGGAATGGCCTAGTCAAAGCCCAGATCTCAATCCAATCCCTATTTTACCGATAGGCAAAAATAGGGGCGTGGCTTCATGGGGAAGGGGCATGGTCTCAGTTATGCCCCCTGTAGTTGTGCCCTCAGTACTGTGCCCTCAGTAGTTGTACCCCCAGTACTGTGCCCCCTGTAGCTGTGCCCTCAGTAGTTGTGCCCCCAGTACTGTGCCCCCTGTAGCTGTGCCCTTAGTAGCTGTACCCTCAGTAGTTGAGCCCCTAGTACTGTGCCCCAGTAGCTGTGCCCCCTGTAGCTGTGCCCTCAGTAGTTGTGCCCCCAGTACTGTGCCCTCAGTAGTTGTGCCCCCAGCACCGTGCCCCCTGTAGCTGTGCCCTCAGTAGTTGTGCCCATAATACTGTGCCCCCTGTAGCTGTGCTGCTAGTAGCGCTGCTTACCACAGAAAAGAAACCTCACCATCCCCGCTCCTGCCCTCCATCTCCGGCCGCCGGCGCCGCTCCTTGGATAGTAGCATCTAGTTTCCCTTCGTGGAGAGGACCTTTCCCATAAACCCCTGGGTTCATGTCACAAACTACTTGGAATAGTAACCTGTGGTGAGCGAAGCGAAACACCGAGAAGAAGCATGGCGAGCGTCCAATGGTGCATAGGGAAAAAAAAAAAAAACCTTAAACGAATGGAGAATGGAGAAAACATTTAGGTGCTGTAAGGGCGGAAGTTCTCTTCTGCCCTCTCGTTATGTCACTTCTAGGTCCTGATCACGAAGGAAGCATAGACACAACCCTCCTCGGATCTATGGGAGAGACGTCACGACGTCTCTCCCATAGCGCCGCACAGACACTAGATGTCAATTATGACCTGTAGCGTCTATGGCCGCTTCCACAATGCCGTGCTGTGCGCGATGACGTCATCGCACACCGCACGGCACCAGTAGGTGGGAAAGGTCTTCTCCACGAAGGGAAACTAGACGCTACCGCACCAGTAGTGGATCTTGCGGCGGTGCCCTGGGCAAAAATCCTGCTTGCCCGTGGCAAGATCCGCTACTGGTCAGCATCTATGGATAGCACTTCCAAACAATTTCACACAGTCATTTGGATAAATTGCCACTTGGAAGGCATGGATCAATTTCTAACCCTAGTGCAGGCATTCCCAACCACGGTCCTCAAGGCACACCAACAGTGCAGGTTTTAGTGATATCCAGGCTTCAGCACAGGTGACTTAATTAGTAGCTCAGTTATTTTGATTTAACCATCTGTGCTGCAGCCTGGATATCACTAAAACCTGCACTGTTGGTGTGCCTTGAGGACCGTGGTTGGGAATGCCTGCCCTAGTGGGTAGCAAGGGCAATAGCTGCTCTTAACCTACATATAGGAGTACGCCCAGCCGGCATAGGCTCTCACTACTTATACACTGTGAAAATTGTTCATTGGTCTCACAAAAGGCAATTACAAAATTCAGCGTGTGTACGTTGCAAATTCTTTCAGCAGACTTCTCACAGGCACTATCATTTGGATTTCCATGTGAGATAATGCTGCAACATATCGTCTGAAGTATGGCAGACTAATATATTGATGTAGTGTCAGGAGGCACTAGAGCTCATTTATTGAATCACTATTCGGAACTGTAGAATTCTTGTGTTTTTATGAATACACTTAATTTATTGTGTAGCTATTGTACTTGTGCAATTAAATTCAATTTATTTTAATCTCCCTGTGCTCCCATCCTTCTTTTTTTTTTATCTCTCTGAGGTTGTTTAAGGGTTAGTCACCCCTCATTTGGTGAGCAGCATTTAGATTAATTACACTAATTAACACATACCCCGAAGCGCCTGATGTTTTTCTTGTATTGTAACGCTATAAAAATAAACGTTAATAAATTGGAGTTATCTTGGGTGCAGATAGGCAAATTTAGAAATTGTGGTCCTAATTATAGTCTACATGTTTTCATCTATGGAAAATTGCAAATACTTCTCGCAATCCAGATCATAACCCAAAAGAGGTGCAACACCGGGGAAGAGGGGGGTGGGGGAGGAGGGTAGAGATTCAATTAGCCATGGTAATTTACGGTGGGTTAACACATACAGTAGGTCTGGGAACTCCTCCCAGATTCTTCTGTATGTGTAAATGCCCAACAGGGAAATATATCGGGCGAGAAAAAATTGAATAGCCTCCGGCGTTAAAGCCCAAGGTTACCACCTTTATTCACACTACTGGGTCTAATTGAATTCCCTTCTAGAAGTACAAAATAAATAAAAAAAGGACAGAAATCGTACAATCATAGCTCTTTTGCTGGGCTCATAATGACAAATGTGCTTGAATTGGGTGAGAATTCTAAAAATGTGTGCTATAGGTAAAAACTGTAGAAAATACTATTTGTATATATCCATAAATATTGTATTGTGCGCTACCACATTTTAGGAAAAACACAAAGGATCTTAAATTTTCTCCATAAATACAATCACAGATGAATTAATCTTGTTACTTTTCCTTCAGGGAACAAAGAGGAGATCTAGATGGACAATCAGTGTTACCGCAGACAGAGCAAAATTATTGGGGAACGCTTAGTACAGTAGCTTACATTTATTGACGTAGTTTAACCATAGATATTGAGAAAAACAATGATAGGGTTTTTCCAGTACGTGATCTGGATAGTATAAGTCTCAATTTGAAGAGGATGGAGGCAGAAGTAGTCCACAAATTAGCCCCTTATTACCCTCCCATGATGATCTAAAAAAGGTGAAAAGCTTCAACCAAACTGTTTTATTACATTTTGTTTTTTATTGCGTTTTTCTGTAATTGTTAAAATGTATCATACAGAATTTGCACTGGAATTGTCTGAAATGTGTATTCATTTTTACAGCACAAATATAACCAAACCAGAAAATAATGTTCACCTCCACCATGCACATACGTGCTTTTAAATTCAGAGAATAGTTCTTCATACTGTGAGAACAGGAAGACATAAGATTACTCAAAAATATTTAGATTTTTTTGTTCATCAGCCAAAATGAGAATTCTGGAATAGTATGTATCCCTATCTGGGATATGTAAAGGAAGAGCTTACAATTTGGAGTCATTTGTTTTATAACCTAAGATGGCAGAGTATGAATTAAGGATTTTGTATACATTTATACATTTGGGAGGGAGGTATGTGGGGTGGATAAAGTACTGTGCTCCTCGATTATCATCTGGTATACAGTAGCTTCGCCAGTGAGAGAGACAAACGTAGGCTCCAAAGAGTGGTAAGGTCTGCTGAGAAGATCATCGGAGTTGACCTCCCGCCTGTCCACGACCTGTACTGGACTAAAGCCAAAAAACGAGCGACCAGGATAGTCAATGATCCGCCTCACCCGGGCTATGGCGAGCTCAATTTGCTGCCATCAGGAAGAAGATACAGGGTCATTCCCACCAGAACCAATAGAAGCCTCAAAAGCTTCTTTCCTCAAGCTGTCCACCTGCTGAACTCCTGACAAACCGCCAGGTTGACTGTCCAGTCGCTCTACTCCAATCTTCTGATTGTAACGAACGGCTGTGTACTTTTACTTAATCTATATACTGAATATATCCCTCCCACCCCATCCACCCCTCTTATCTGCATGTTCCCCCTGGCTGCTGCACTGTAAACCGAAAACAAATTCCTGGCCAATAAAGCTGATTCTGATATTTAAATTTAGTCTGACAAATTGTAGGTCTCACATTCCACCCATTCTACTCGGATCAATAACCAGTGCATATATAAACAGGTCTAATACATGTCAACTCTGAACAAGCTCTGCAAAATCTCCACTGACTGCCAATCTGGCGATATGCACATACATTCTTAATGCTGTTCAAAAAGTTTTCACCTCTTTCAAATTTACAGAGAGTAGAAAACAAAGAACCAGAAAACCACATCAAAAGCCTTTTCTGCAGCTTCATGTCATTGTTTATCTGAGAGCAAGAACAATAACTTTTGAACAGTGACTTAGGAGCAGATTTATTAAGCTCGGTGAAGTGATAAAGTGGAAGGTGATAAAGGACCAGCCAGTCAGCTCCTAACTGTCATTTTTCAAACCGAGCCTGTGACATGGAAGTTAAAATCTGATTGGCTGGTCCTTTATCACCGTTCACTTTATCACTTCACCGAGCTTAATAAATCTGCCCCTTAATTCCTGGAGGCAGAGTGGGTGAGGGAATGCTGGCATCATTGCAGTTCAGGGCTGCACACTACCTTTAGCATTAGAGAAGTAACGATTTACATACTGTGGAGGAGCAGAAGGATATAGCTGAGGGTCTGCTACATGGCAGGTGGAGGGGTGCCGGTAGGTGTCAGAATGGCTGAGAGCTGGGTACCCTTTATCTAGCCGGGAGGGTTTCCAAAAATACAGATGTATCTTGAGATACAGTAAAAGGTAGATAAGAAAAGGATAAAAAGCCGTGTAATCTATTTTCGTGCTCCATCGATGTCATCAATTAAGCCTGCATATGCATCAAACTGTCAGATTCTGTGATGAGAATGTCTACGACCCAGCGTCGGGCCCTTGTGGAGTTGGACTGGCAGAGTGTTGAAAGTGAGGTGATCTTATATAATTCTCTTGCATCAAAGTACACTGCTCAAAAAAATAAAGGGAACACTTAAACAACACAATGTAACTCCAAATCAATCACACTTCTGTGAAATCAAACTGTCCACTTAGGAAGCAACACTGATTGACAATCAATTTCACATGCTGTTGTGCAAATTGAATAGACAACAGGTGGAAATTATAGGCAATTAGCAAGACACCCCCAATAAAGGAGTTGTTCTGCAGGTGGTGACCACAGACCACTTCTCAGCTCCTATGCTTTATGGCTGATGTTTTGGTCACTTTTGAAAGCTGGCGGTGCTTTCACCCTAGTGGTAGCATGAGACGGAGTCTACAACCCACACAAGTGGTTTAGGTAGTGCAGCTCATCCAGTATGGCACATCAATGCGAGCTGTGGCAAGAAGGTTTGCTGTGTCTGTCAGCGTAGTGTCCAGAGCATGGAGGCGCTACCAGGAGATAGGCCAGTACATCATGAGACGTGGAGGAAACCGTAGGAGGGCAGCAACCTAGCATCAGGACCGCAACCTCCGCCTTTGTGCAAGGAGGAACAGGAGGAGCACTGCCAGAGCCCTGCAAAATGACCTCCAGCAAGCCACAAATGTGCATGTGTCTACTCAAACGATCAGAAACAGACTCCATGAGGGTGGTATGAGGGCCCGACGTCCACAGTTGGGGGTTGTGCTTACAGCGCAACACCGTGCAGGACGTTTGGCATTTGCCAGAGAACACCAAGATTGGCAAATTCACCACTGGCGCCCTGTGCTCTTCACAGATGAAAGCAGGTTCTCACTGAGCACATGTGACAGACGTGACAGAGTCTGGAGATGCCAAGGAGAACGTTCTGCTGCCTGCAACATCCTCCAGCATAACCGGTTTGGCAGTGGGTCAGTAATGGTGTGGGGTGGCATTTCTTTGGGGGGCCGCACAGCCCTCCATGTGCTTGCCAGAGGTAGCCTGACTGCCATTAGGTACCGAGATGAGATCCTCAGACCCCTTGTGAGCCCATATGCTGGTGCGGTTGGCCCTGGGTTCCTCCTAATACAAGACAATGCTAGACCTCATGTGGCTGGAGTGTGTCAGCAGTTCCTGCAAGACGAAGGCATTTATGCTATGGACTGGCCCGCCCGTTCCCCAGACCTGAATCCAATTGAGCACATCTGGGACATCATGTCTCGCTCCATCCACCAATGTCACGTTGCACCACAGACTGTCCAGGAGTTGGCAGATGCTTTAGTCCAGGTCTGGGAGGAGATCCCTCAGGAGACCATCCGCCACCTCATCAGGAGCATGCCCAGGCGTTGTAGGGAGGTCATACAGGCACGTGGAGACCACACACACTACTGAGCCTCATTTTGACTTGTTTTAAGGACATTACATCAAAGTTGGATCAGTCTGTAGTGTGTTTTTCCACTTTAATTTTGAGTGTGACTCCAAATCCAGATCTCCATGGGTTAATAAATTTGATTTCCAATGATAATTTTTGTGTGATTTTGTTGTCAGCACATTCAACTATGTAAAGAACAAAGTATTTAATAAGAATATTTCATTCATTCAGATCTAGGATGTGTTATTTTAGTGTTCCCTTTATTATTTTGAGCAGTGTAGATGGAAGACAACTGGGATTCCAGAAAATTAGTCAGGGGAATCGGAACAGGATGAAGAGCAGTGGAAACTGAAAACTACCCCCGGGTGGTTAGCGAAGACAAGGAGCAGGGGTGCGGTGACTAACCCGCTGGTGGTGTTCACCAGGGTCCCCCCTCAAGGAGGTGTGGATTTGCGGTACCTGACGGGCAGGTTGCAGCACCCTGTCTAGGTCACCCAAAGTTAGCACCAGGTAGCAGGGACTATGAACTAAAACTGTGAGTAATTGATGTTTTGTCCTGGAGTCGCTGGTGTGTGCTGTATGACTGGAACCAATTGTTGTTATTATTGGACTGGAACCGATGTATGGTATTATCCGACTGGAACCAATGCATGATGTTATCTGATGGGAACTGATGGATGGTGTTATCGGACTGGAACCGATGGTTGATGTTATCGGACTGGAACCGATGGTTGATGTTATCTGACTGGAACCGATGGTTGATGTTATCTGACTGGAACAGATGGATGTTATTTTCGGACTGGAACCGATGGATGGAATTACTGGACTGGAACCAATGGATTGCATTAACCGCAACAACAAAGCTGAGATCTAGCACCAAAAATGCCAACTACTTCTCTGGAGACCACAGGCACGAGCACACACACAGAGCTGTGTGACTTAGGACACTGGCAACCAGAACACAGCGAGCCTGGAAGTTTTATACCTGTGAAAGCCTGTGGACTGGCTGGAACCATCAGCTGCTTCCCAAATTAGCCAATATAGTCTGAAACCGGATCACATGACCCAGAGCAAGATGGCGACCCCCAGCCTACTGGAGACTAGGCCCTGAAGCCCATCTGGCCCCTTGACCTGGAGCTGCTCCTTGTTCATGTGCCCTGCCTCAGTGCTGCCACCGCCCCCAGCACTCACCGCTGCAGCACAAACTGTCCACTTATGGGAATCGGAGATAGCATGCCGGATGGAAAAGCACCGGGTCTCCATCTAGGGTCTCGGGCGCCGGGCATGACACCAACTTGAGGCATTAATCAAAGACTTCACCACTTATTTTCACATTTTCCAATCAGCATGGAAAGAAAAATTAGGTAACTGCTTCAATATAAAAAAAAAAGAGAGAGAGAAAAAGAAAATACAAAAAAGGAAAGGAAAGAGAGGGAAAAAGGTTTGCTTGTTTGCTGAGTAGATCATCCAATTCCTCTTTCCCTATAGATCCATTTGATAAAGTCTCAGCTTGCCTCACTGAAGTTTGGACCCCTGATTGTGTCCGAGCCGCTCATCTTTTATACTTTTTATTATGTTTCTGTCTGGTTTATTGCATAAGATGTACCCATCTGTCACATAACTGCATTTATATCTGGTTATTATTATATTACAGATCTGCCATGACCCCGTAACTTTCTGCTTACTGTGTTCTTGTGGCTGACGTTTTTTTTTTCAACTTATGAATAAACACACTTAAAAAAAATTCCTTTCAGATAAAGTTGCAAAGTTTCCCACAGCAACCAATCATATTCTAGCTATAATTTGACTGACACAGTTTATGAAATGACAGCTAGCAGCTGACTGGTTGATATGAGAATCATCTCTACTTTCTCTCTCTCAAAGGTTTGATACAGAAATTATCGCCCTGGGTCTGAATCCCCCGCTGCTTAGTTATGCATCAAATGGAAATAAATGGTCAGTGGCCCTTTCATGTTATACACAGTGGCTCACTCTGTGTCTCCTTCCCCACTCGTCACTGCCGTGTACACAAGCTGCACTATATACTCAGGGCACCACTCTTATCTTTGTGCCCAATCTATACCCCTGCGCCCGCTGCTGCTATACTTCCTCACAGCCAGTTTCATTAGTTTAGCAAAAAAAAAAATCAATCTATGGAGAGTCTGTGCCCTGGCTAAAAATTCTGTAGCTCTTCAACTAGAATTCCCATCAAGTTATATTACAGGATGTGGGCTGCGAGCTGTTTACTAAAGGCATCAAGCTGGTAACATAAAAAATATAATTCTCTCAACCCCCCGATCCCCCCACCCCCCTTCCCCGGCCCACACTGTTCACTGATAAAAGAGAAAAAAAGACAACAGTGTCTGCGTAATTGTCAAACAGGTTATAGATTAATAATGGAGAAAACAAACATTCATTTATTTTATGGAGAGCTACATTTCTTTCTACTAGATGTTGCAATTGCTTTTGATATGAGAGAATAAAGCAGAACAAATAGAATACAACTATACACTACACACGTGATATTGATCTTCAGCTGCTCAAAAAGAATATTGGTCAGGGAGCCCAAAGCCTTTGTACCTGGAACACATAAACACGCAGTGCTTTGACTAAAGTGCTGAATTGCACAGTGACTGTTTTACCTTTCCCACTGCATAAAGACCTGTCACATCTCATCATTTACAAACCAACGCACTGCAGTGCAGCTTTCACGCAATTCTCAGCCAGCCGCCACCCCTGCTCCTACAGCTAGAGATTCTGACAGGACTTATAGAGGGGCCTCAGACAGAATGTGAAACAATAGCTTCTAAACAGAAGAAATTTTAATAAATGTTATGTTTTCACAAATTATATTATTTACATAATCAATAGTGAACTGGGCAAAAGATCTTTGCTTGCAATCCAAATAAGCATTTGACATATAAAGGTGCATCCATAAGCGACATCGCCTAGTGTGTCTCCCTCGCGGCCTGGGACACCTATCATGGGCATACACACTGTGCGATATCGCACAGTGATTTCATGCCGCAGCCGGGCCGTGCGTGCAGCTTTGGACGATGAATCCAAATTGAGCTGCATGCGCGGCCGACACAGAGGGTCATCGTCAGCAGGGCCGGTGCAAGGTCTCTCTGCACCCTAGGCAAAGCTTCAGCCTAGCGCCCCCAAACCTGCAAACCCTGCATAATGTGCAGCGTTCCCGCAGACCTTACATTGAGACAGGCCAGTATGCGTTTGCTATGGCTTTTAGTATAACACGTATTAGATGCTTAGGAGCCGGCTAATACATTCCCCCTTATAGGGAAAAATTATTATAGGTCACCCGTCAGCAACATACACACTGGGTAATATAGCAAACAGTATCACTCAGAAGGGTAAAAATTTGCGATATCGTTTATTATATCGCCTAGTGTGTACAGGCCTTAAGGGTTGAGTGTCACATATTGCCGAATGGTCCAGCCATAAAATGAAAAAAGTGGGCTACAGTATATGTTCTATGCACACAACAATGCTGGTTTAGGGGTTATTTGTGTTTGGGGACTTAAAAAGTAGAGATGAGCGCCGGAAATTTTTCGGGTTTTGTGTTTTGGTTTTGGGTTCGGTTCCGCGGCCGTGTTTTGGGTTCGACCGCGTTTTGGCAAAACCTCACCGAATTTTTTTTGTCGGATTCGGGTGTGTTTTGGATTCGGGTGTTTTTTTCAAAAAACACTAAAAAACAGCTTAAATCATAGAATTTGGGGGTCATTTTGATCCCAAAGTATTATTAACCTCAAAAACCATAATTTACACTCATTTTCAGTCTATTCTGAATACCTCACACTTCACAATATTATTTTTAGTCCTAAAATTTGCACCTAGGTCGCTGGATGACTAAGCTAAGCGACCCTAGTGGCCGACACAAACACCGGGCCCATCTAGGAGTGTCACTGCAGTGTCACGCAGGATGTCCCTTCCAAAAAAACCTCCCCAAACAGCACATGACGCAAAGAAAAAAAGAGGCGCAATGAGGTAGCTGTGTGAGTAAGATAAGCGACCCTAGTGGCCGACACAAACACCGGGCCCATCTAGGAGTGTCACTGCAGTGTCACGCCGGATGTCCCTTCCAAAAAACCCTCCCCAAACAGCACATGACGCAAAGAAAAAAAGAGGCGCAATGAGGTAGCTGTGTGAGTAAGCTAAGCGACCCTAGTGGCCGACACAAACACCGGGCCCAGCTTAATAAATCTGCCCCTTAATTCCTGGAGGCAGAGTGGGTGAGGGAATGCTGGCATCATTGCAGTTCAGGGCTGCACACTACCTTCAGCATTAGAGAAGTAACGATTTACATACTGTGGAGGAGCAGAAGGATATAGCTGAGGGTCTGCTACATGGCAGGTGGAGGGGTGCCGGTAGGTGTCAGAATGGCTGAGAGCTGGGTACCCTTTATCTAGCCGGGAGGGTTTCCAAAAATACAGATGTATCTTGAGATACAGTAAAAGGTAGATAAGAAAAGGATAAAAAGCCGTGTAATCTATTTTCGTGCTCCATCGATGTCATCAATTAAGCCTGCATATGCATCAAACTGTCAGATTCTGTGATGAGAATGTCTACGACCCAGCGTCGGGCCCTTGTGGAGTTGGACTGGCAGAGTGTTGAAAGTGAGGTGATCTTATATAATTCTCTTGCATCAAAGTACACTGCTCAAAAAAATAAAGGGAACACTTAAACAACACAATGTAACTCCAAATCAATCACACTTCTGTGAAATCAAACTGTCCACTTAGGAAGCAACACTGATTGACAATCAATTTCACATGCTGTTGTGCAAATTGAATAGACAACAGGTGGAAATTATAGGCAATTAGCAAGACACCCCCAATAAAGGAGTTGTTCTGCAGGTGGTGACCACAGACCACTTCTCAGCTCCTATGCTTTATGGCTGATGTTTTGGTCACTTTTGAAAGCTGGCGGTGCTTTCACCCTAGTGGTAGCATGAGACGGAGTCTACAACCCACACAAGTGGTTTAGGTAGTGCAGCTCATCCAGTATGGCACATCAATGCGAGCTGTGGCAAGAAGGTTTGCTGTGTCTGTCAGCGTAGTGTCCAGAGCATGGAGGCGCTACCAGGAGATAGGCCAGTACATCATGAGACGTGGAGGAAACCGTAGGAGGGCAGCAACCTAGCATCAGGACCGCAACCTCCGCCTTTGTGCAAGGAGGAACAGGAGGAGCACTGCCAGAGCCCTGCAAAATGACCTCCAGCAAGCCACAAATGTGCATGTGTCTACTCAAACGATCAGAAACAGACTCCATGAGGGTGGTATGAGGGCCCGACGTCCACAGTTGGGGGTTGTGCTTACAGCGCAACACCGTGCAGGACGTTTGGCATTTGCCAGAGAACACCAAGATTGGCAAATTCACCACTGGCGCCCTGTGCTCTTCACAGATGAAAGCAGGTTCTCACTGAGCACATGTGACAGACGTGACAGAGTCTGGAGATGCCAAGGAGAACGTTCTGCTGCCTGCAACATCCTCCAGCATAACCGGTTTGGCAGTGGGTCAGTAATGGTGTGGGGTGGCATTTCTTTGGGGGGCCGCACAGCCCTCCATGTGCTTGCCAGAGGTAGCCTGACTGCCATTAGGTACCGAGATGAGATCCTCAGACCCCTTGTGAGCCCATATGCTGGTGCGGTTGGCCCTGGGTTCCTCCTAATACAAGACAATGCTAGACCTCATGTGGCTGGAGTGTGTCAGCAGTTCCTGCAAGACGAAGGCATTTATGCTATGGACTGGCCCGCCCGTTCCCCAGACCTGAATCCAATTGAGCACATCTGGGACATCATGTCTCGCTCCATCCACCAATGTCACGTTGCACCACAGACTGTCCAGGAGTTGGCAGATGCTTTAGTCCAGGTCTGGGAGGAGATCCCTCAGGAGACCATACGCCACCTCATCAGGAGCATGCCCAGGCGTTGTAGGGAGGTCATACAGGCACGTGGAGACCACACACACTACTGAGCCTCATTTTGACTTGTTTTAAGGACATTACATCAAAGTTGGATCAGCCTGTAGTGTGTTTTTCCACTTTAATTTTGAGTGTGACTCCAAATCCAGATCTCCATGGGTCAATAAATTTGATTTCCAATGATAATTTTTGTGTGATTTTGTTGTCAGCACATTCAACTATGTAAAGAACAAAGTATTTAATAAGAATATTTCATTCATTCAGATCTAGGATGTGTTATTTTAGTGTTCCCTTTATTATTTTGAGCAGTGTAGATGGAAGACAACTGGGATTCCAGAAAATTAGTCAGGGGAATCGGAACAGGATGAAGAGCAGTGGAAACTGAAAACTACCCCCGGGTGGTTAGCGAAGACAAGGAGCAGGGGTGCGGTGACTAACCCGCTGGTGGTGTTCACCAGGGTCCCCCCTCAAGGAGGTGTGGATTTGCGGTACCTGACGGGCAGGTTGCAGCACCCTGTCTAGGTCACCCAAAGTTAGCACCAGGTAGCAGGGACTATGAACTAAAACTGTGAGTAATTGATGTTTTGTCCTGGAGTCGCTGGTGTGTGCTGTATGACTGGAACCAATTGTTGTTATTATTGGACTGGAACCGATGTATGGTATTATCCGACTGGAACCAATGCATGATGTTATCTGATGGGAACTGATGGATGGTGTTATCGGACTGGAACCGATGGTTGATGTTATCGGACTGGAACCGATGGTTGATGTTATCTGACTGGAACCGATGGTTGATGTTATCTGACTGGAACAGATGGATGTTATTTTCGGACTGGAACCGATGGATGGAATTACTGGACTGGAAAAAAAAGAGGCGCAATGAGGTAGCTGTGTGAGTAAGCTAAGCGACCCTAGTGGCCGACACAAACACCGGGCCCATCTAGGAGTGTCACTGCAGTGTCACGCAGGATGTCCCTTCCAAAAAACCCTCCCCAAACAGCACATGACGCAAAGAAAAAAAGAGGCGCAATGAGGTAGCTGTGTGAGTAAGATAAGCGACCCTAGTGGCCGACACAAACACCGGGCCCATCTAGGAGTGTCACTGCAGTGTCACGCAGGATGTCCCTTCCAAAAAACCCTCCCCAAACAGCACATGACGCAAAGAAAAAAAGAGGCGCAATGAGGTAGCTGTGTGAGTAAGATAAGCGACCCTAGTGGCCGACACAAACACCGGGCCCATCTAGGAGTGTCACTGCAGTGTCACGCAGGATGTCCCTTCCAAAAAACCCTCCCCAAACAGCACATGACGCAAAGAAAAAAAGAGGCGCAATGAGGTAGCTGTGTGAGTAAGATAAGCGACCCTAGTGGCCGACACAAACACCGGGCCCATCTAGGAGTGTCACTGCAGTGTCACGCAGGATGTCCCTTCCAAAAAACCCTCCCCAAACAGCACATGACGCAAAGAAAAAAAGAGGCGCAATGAGGTAGCTGTGTGAGTAAGATAAGCGACCCTAGTGGCCGACACAAACACCGGGCCCATCTAGGAGTGTCACTGCAGTGTCACGCAGGATGTCCCTTCCAAAAAACCCTCCCCAAACAGCACATGACGCAAAGAAAAAAAGAGGCGCAATGAGGTAGCTGTGTGAGTAAGATAAGCGACCCTAGTGGCCGACACAAACACCGGGCCCATCTAGGAGTGTCACTGCAGTGTCACGCAGGATGTCCCTTCCAAAAAACCCTCCCCAAACAGCACATGACGCAAAGAAAAAAAGAGGCGCAATGAGGTAGCTGTGTGAGTAAGATAAGCGACCCTAGTGGCCGACACAAACACCGGGCCCATCTAGGAGTGTCACTGCAGTGTCACGCAGGATGTCCCTTCCAAAAAACCCTCCCCAAACAGCACATGACGCAAAGAAAAAAAGAGGCGCAATGAGGTAGCTGTGTGAGTAAGATAAGCGACCCTAGTGGCCGACACAAACACCGGGCCCATCTAGGAGTGTCACTGCAGTGTCACGCAGGATGTCCCTTCCAAAAAACCCTCCCCAAACAGCACATGACGCAAAGAAAAAAAGAGGCGCAATGAGGTAGCTGTGTGAGTAAGATAAGCGACCCTAGTGGCCGACACAAACACCGGGCCCATCTAGGAGTGTCACTGCAGTGTCACGCAGGATGTCCCTTCCAAAAAACCCTCCCCAAACAGCACATGACGCAAAGAAAAAAAGAGGTGCAATGAGGTAGCTGTGTGAGTAAGATAAGCGACCCTAGTGGCCGACACAAACACCGGGCCCATCTAGGAGTGGCACTGCAGTGTCACGCAGGATGTCCCTTCCAAAAAACCCTCCCCAAACAGCACATGACGCAAAGAAAAAAAGAGGCGCAATGAGGTAGCTGTGTGAGTAAGATAAGCGACCCTAGTGGCCGACACAAACACCGGGCCCATCTAGGAGTGTCACTGCAGTGTCACGCAGGATGTCCCTTCCAAAAAAACCTCCCCAAACAGCACATGACGCAAAGAAAAATTAAAGAAAAAAGAGGTGCAAGATGGAATTGTCCTTGGGCCCTCCCACCCACCCTTATGTTGTATAAACAGGACATGCACACTTTAACCAACCCATCATTTCAGTGACAGGGTCTGCCACACGACTGTGACTGAAATGACGGGTTGGTTTGGACCCCCACCAAAAAAGAAGCAATTAATCTCTCCTTGCACAAACTGGCTCTACAGAGGCAAGATGTCCACCTCATCATCATCCTCCGATATATCACCGTGTACATCCCCCTCCTCACAGATTATCAATTCGTCCCCACTGGAATCCACCATCTCAGCTCCCTGTGTACTTTGTGGAGGCAATTGCTGCTGGTCAATGTCTCCACGGAGGAATTGATTATAATTCATTTTAATGAACATCATCTTCTCCACATTTTCTGGATGTAACCTCGTACGCCGATTGCTGACAAGGTGAGTGGCGGCACTAAACACTCTTTCGGAGTACACACTTGTGGGAGGGCAACTTAGGTAGAATAAAGCCAGTTTGTGCAAGGGCCTCCAAATTGCCTCTTTTTCCTGCCAGTATAAGTACGGACTGTGTGACGTGCCTACTTGGATGCGGTCACTCATATAATCCTCCACCATTCTTACAATGGTGAGAGAATCATATGCAGTGACAGTAGACGACATGTCCGTAATCGTTGTCAGGTCCTTCAGTCCGGACCAGATGTCAGCATCAGCAGTCGCTCCAGACTGCCCTGCATCACCGCCAGCGGGTGGGCTCGGAATTCTGAGCCTTTTCCTCGCACCCCCAGTTGCGGGAGAATGTGAAGGAGGAGATGTTGACAGGTCGCGTTCCGCTTGACTTGACAATTTTGTCACCAGCAGGTCTTTCAACCCCAGCAGACTTGTGTCTGCCGGAAAGAGAGATCCAAGGTAGGCTTTAAATCTAGGATCGAGCACGGTGGCCAAAATGTAGTGCTCTGATTTCAACAGATTGACCACCCGTGAATCCTTGCTAAGCGAATTAAGGGCTCCATCCACAAGTCCCACATGCCTAGCGGAATCGCTCCGTGTTAGCTCCTCCTTCAATGTCTCCAGCTTCTTCTGCAAAAGCCTGATGAGGGGAATGACCTGACTCAGGCTGGCAGTGTCTGAACTGACTTCACGTGTGGCAAGTTCAAAGGGCATCAGAACCTTGCACAACGTTGAAATCATTCTCCACTGCGCTTGAGACAGGTGCATTCCACCTCCTATATCGTGCTCAATTGTATAGGCTTGAATGGCCTTTTGCTGCTCCTCCAACCTCTGAAGCATATAGAGGGTTGAATTCCACCTCGTTACCACTTCTTGCTTCAGATGATGGCAGGGCAGGTTCAGTAGTTTTTGGTGGTGCTCCAGTCTTCTGTACGTGGTGCCTGTACGCCGAAAGTGTCCCGCAATTCTTCTGGCCACCGACAGCATCTCTTGCACGCCCCTGTCGTTTTTTTAAAAATTCTGCACCACCAAATTCAAGGTATGTGCAAAACATGGGACGTGCTGGAATTTGCCCATATTTAATGCACACACAATATTGCTGGCGTTGTCCGATGCCACAAAACCACAGGAGAGTCCAATTGGGGTAAGCCATTCCGCGATGATCTTCCTCAGTTGCCGTAAGAGGTTTTCAGCTGTGTGCGTATTCTGGAAAGCGGTGATACAAAGCGTAGCCTGCCTAGGAAAGAGTTGGCGTTTGCGAGATGCTGCTACTGGTGCCGCCGCTGCTGTTCTTGCGGCGGGAGTCCATACATCTACCCAGTGGGCTGTCACAGTCATATAGTCCTGACCCTGCCCTGCTCCACTTGTCCACATGTCCGTGGTTAAGTGGACATTGGGTACAACTGCATTTTTTAGGACACTGGTGAGTCTTTTTCTGACGTCCGTGTACATTCTCGGTATCGCCTGCCTAGAGAAGTGGAACCTAGATGGTATTTGGTAACGGGGGCACACTGCCTCAATAAATTGTCTAGTTCCCTGTGTACTAACGGCGGATACCGGACGCACGTCTAACACCAACATAGTTGTCAAGGCCTCAGTTATCCGCTTTGCAGCAGGATGACTGCTGTGATATTTCATCTTCCTCGCAAAGGGCTGTTGGACAGTCAATTGCTTACTGGAAGTAGTACAAGTGGGCTTACGACTTCCCCTCTGGGATGACGATCGACTCCCAGCAGCAACAACAGCAGCGCCAGCAGCAGTAGGCATTACACTCAAGGATGCATCGGAGGAATCCCAGGCAGGAGAGGACTCGTCAGAATTGCCAGTGACATGGCCTGCAGGACTATTGGCATTCCTGGGTAAGGAGGAAATTGACACTGAGGGAGTTGGTGGGGTGGTTTGCGTGAGCTTGGTTACAAGAGGAAGGGATTTACTGGTCAGTGGACTGCTTCCGCTGTCACCCAAAGTTTTTGAACTTGTCACTGACTTATTATGAATGCGCTGCAGGTGACGTATAAGGGAGGATGTTCCGAAGTGGTTAACGTCCTTACCCCTACTTATTACAGCTTGACAAAGGCAACACACGGCTTGACAAATGTTGTCCGCATTTCTGGTGAAATACTTCCACACCGAAGAGCTGATTTTTTTTGTATTTTGACCAGGCATGTCAATGGCCCTATTCCTCCCACGGACAACAGGTGTCTCCCCGGGTGCCTGACTTAAACAAACCACCTCACCATCAGAATCCTCCTGGTCAATTTCCTCCCCAGCGCCAGCAACACCCATATCCTCCTCATCCTGGTGTACTTCAACACTGACATCTTCAATCTGACTATCAGGAACTGGACTGCGGGTGCTCCTTCCAGCACTTGCAGGGGGCGTGCAAATGGTGGAAGGCGCATGCTCTTCACGTCCAGTGTTGGGAAGGTCAGGCATCGCAACCGACACAATTGGACTCTCCTTGTGGATTTGGGATTTGGAAGAACGCACAGTTCTTTGTGGTGCTTTTGCCAGCTTGAGTCTTTTCAGTTTTCTAGCGAGAGGCTGAGTGCTTCCATCCTCATGTGAAGCTGAACCACTAGCCATGAACATAGGCCAGGGCCTCAGCCGTTCCTTGCCACTCCGTGTGGTAAATGGCATATTGGCAAGTTTACGCTTCTCCTCCGACAATTTTATTTTAGGTTTTGGAGTCCTTTTTTTACTGATATTTGGTGTTTTGGATTTGACATGCTCTGTACTATGACATTGGGCATCGGCCTTGGCAGACGACGTTGCTGGCATTTCATCGTCTCGGCCATGACTAGTGGCAGCAGCTTCAGCACGAGGTGGAAGTGGATCTTGATCTTTCCCTAATTTTGGAACCTCAACATTTTTGTTCTCCATATTTTAATAGGCACAACTAAAAGGCACCTCAGGTAAACAATGGAGATGGATGGATACTAGTATACTTATGGATGGACTGCCGAGTGCCGACACAGAGGTAGCTACAGCCGTGGACTAACGTACTGTGTCTGCTGCTAATATAGACTGGATGATTGATAATGAGATGAAATCAATATATATATGTATGTATATATAATATCACTAGTACTGCAGCCGGACAGGTAGATAATATATTTATTAGGTAATGATGACTGATGACGGACCTGCTGGACACTGTCAGCTCAGCAGCACCGCAGACTGCTACAGTAAGCTACTATACTATAGTAGTATGTACAAAGAAGAAAGAAAAAAAAAAACCACGGGTAGGTGGTATACAATTATGGATGGACTGCCGAGTGCCGACACAGAGGTAGCTACAGCCGTGGACTAACGTACTGTGTCTGCTGCTAATATAGACTGGATGATTGATAATGAGATGAAATCAATATATATATGTATGTATATATAATATCACTAGTACTGCAGCCGGACAGGTAGATAATATATTTATTAGGTAATGATGACTGATGACGGACCTGCTGGACACTGTCAGCTCAGCAGCACCGCAGACTGCTACAGTAAGCTACTATACTATAGTAGTATGTACAAAGAAGAAAGAAAAAAAAAAAAACACGGGTAGGTGGTATACAATTATGGATGGACTGCCGAGTGCCGACACAGAGGTAGCTACAGCCGTGGACTAACGTACTGTGTCTGCTGCTAATATAGACTGGATGATTGATAATGAGATGAAATCAATATATATATGTATGTATATATAATATCACTAGTACTGCAGCCGGACAGGTAGATAATATATTTATTAGGTAATGATGACTGATGACGGACCTGCTGGACACTGTCAGCTCAGCAGCACCGCAGACTGCTACAGTAAGCTACTATACTATAGTAGTATGTACAAAGAAGAAAGAAAAAAAAAAAACACGGGTAGGTGGTATACAATTATGGATGTACTGCCGAGTGCCGACACAGAGGTAGCTACAGCCGTGGACTAACGTACTGTGTCTGCTGCTAATATAGACTGGATGATTGATAATGAGATGAAATCAATATATATATGTATGTATATATAATATCACTAGTACTGCAGCCGGACAGGTAGATAATATATTTATTAGGTAATGATGACTGATGACGGACCTGCTGGACACTGTCAGCTCAGCAGCACCGCAGACTGCTACAGTAAGCTACTATACCAGGGCTGGCCAAACCAGTCCTCGAGATCTACCAACAGTACACATTTTCCAGACCACCTAGCTGGTGCACAGGTGTAGTCATTACTAATTAAGATGTGCTGCATTCATTCCTAACTGACAATTCTACAGATCTCCAGGAGGCCTGGAAAACATGAACTGTTGGTAGATCTCGAGGACCGGTTTGGCCAGCCCTGTACTATACTATAGTAGTATGTACAAAGAAGAGAGAAAAAAAAAAAACCACGGGTAGGTGGTATACAATTATGGATGGACTGCCGAGTGCCGACACAGAGGTAGCTACAGCCGTGGACTAACGTACTGTGTCTGCTGCTAATATAGACTGAATGATTGATAATGAGATGAAATCAATACATATATGTATGTATATATAATATCACTAGTACTGCAGCCGGACAGGTAGATAATATATTTATTAGGTAATGATGACTGATGACGGACCTGCTGGACACTGTCAGCTCAGCAGCACCGCAGACTGCTACAGTAAGCTACTATACTATAGTAGTATGTACAAAGAAGAAAGAAAAAAAAAAAACCACGGGTAGGTGGTATACAATTATGGATGGACTGCCGAGTGCCGACACAGAGGTAGCTACTGCCGTGGACTAACGTACTGTGTCTGCTGCTAATATAGACTGGATGATTGATAATGAGATGAAATCAATATATATATGTATGTATATATAATATCACTAGTACTGCAGCCGGACAGGTAGATAATATATTTATTAGGTAATGATGACTGATGACGGACCTGCTGGACACTGTCAGCTCAGCAGCACCGCAGACTGCTACAGTAAGCTACTATACTATAGTAGTATGTACAAAGAAGAAAGAAAAAAAAAAAACCACGGGTAGGTGGTATACAATTATGGATGGACTGCTGAGTGCCGACACAGAGGTAGCTACAGCCGTGGACTAACGTACTGTGTCTGCTGCTAATATAGACTGGATGATTGATAATGAGATGAAATCAATATATATATGTATGTATATATAATATCACTAGTACTGCAGCCGGACATGTAGATAATATATTTATTAGGTAATGATGACTGATGACGGACCTGCTGGACACTGTCAGCTCAGCAGCACCGCAGACTGCTACAGTAAGCTACTATACTATAGTAGTATGTACAAAGAAGAAAGAAAAAAAAAAACCACGGGTAGGTGGTATACAATTATGGATGGACTGCCGAGTGCCGACACAGAGGTAGCTACAGCCGTGGACTAACGTACTGTGTCTGCTGCTAATATAGACTGGATGATTGATAATGAGATGAAATCAATACATATATGTATGTATATATAATATCACTAGTACTGCAGCCGGACAGGTAGATAATATATTTATTAGGTAATGATGACTGATGACGGACCTGCTGGACACTGTCAGCTCAGCAGCACCGCAGACTGCTACAGTAAGCTACTATACTATAGTAGTATGTACAAAGAAGAAAGAAAAAAAAAAAACCACGGGTAGGTGGTATACAATTATGGATGGACTGCCGAGTGCCGACACAGAGGTAGCTACAGCCGTGGACTAACGTACTGTGTCTGCTGCTAATATAGACTGGATGATTGATAATGAGATGAAATCAATATATATATGTATGTATATATAATATCACTAGTACTGCAGCCGGACAGGTAGATAATATATTTATTAGGTAATGATGACTGATGACGGACCTGCTGGACACTGTCAGCTCAGCAGCACCGCAGACTGCTACAGTAAGCTACTATACTATAGTAGTATGTACAAAGAAGAAAGAAAAAAAAAACCACGGGTAGGTGGTATACAATTATGGATGGACTGCTGAGTGCCGACACAGAGGTAGCTACAGCCGTGGACTAACGTACTGTGTCTGCTGCTAATATAGACTGGATGATTGATAATGAGATGAAATCAATATATATATGTAGGTATATATAATATCACTAGTACTGCAGCCGGACAGGTAGATAATATATTTATTAGGTAATGATGACTGATGACGGACCTGCTGGACACTGTCAGCTCAGCAGCACCGCAGACTGCTACAGTAAGCTACTATACTCTATAGTAGTATGTACAAAGAAGAAAGAAAAAAAAAAAAAACACGGGTAGGTGGTATACAATTATGGATGGACTGCCGAGTGCCGACACAGAGGTAGCTACAGCCGTGGACTAACGTACTGTGTCTGCTGCTAATATAGAGTCTAGACTGGATGATAAATTATTGATAATGAGATGAAATCAATATAATATCACTAGTACTGCAGCCGGACAGGTACTATATATATTTATTATGTAATGACTGATGACGGACCTGCTGGACACTGTCAGGTCAGCACAGCACCGCAGACTGCTACAGTAAGCTACTATAGTAGTATGTATAAAGAAGAATGAAAAAAAACAAACCACGGGTAGGTGGTATACAATATTATATATATATATATATATTATATACAATTATATATATATATATATATATATATATATATATATATATTAAACTGGTGGTGATTGATTATTAAACTGGTGGTCACTTCAGGACAGGTCACGTTGCAACTTGCAACTAGTACTCCGAGGCCTAATCAGACAATCACAAAATATATTATTATACTGGTGGTCAGTGTGGTCACAACAATGGCAGTGTGGCACTGACTCTGGCAGCAAAAGTGTGCACTGTACGTTATATGTACTCCTGAGTCCTGCTCTCAGACTCTAACTGCTCCCCACTGTCAGTGTCTCCCCCACAAGTCAGATAATACACTTACAGTCACACTATCTAATCTATAAATATCACTTCAGCAAGTAGTATTATAGTAGTATACAGTAGTACTCCTCCTAATAATGCTCCCCGAAAATACTGTGTCTCTCTCTTCTCTAAACGGAGAGGACGCCAGCCACGTCCTCTCCCTATGACTCTCAATGCACGTGTGAAAATGGCGGCGACGCGCGGCTCCTTATATAGAATCCGAGTCTCGCGATAGAATCCGAGCCTCGCGAGAATCCGACAGCGTGATGATGACATTCGGGCGCGCTCGGGTTAGCCGAGCAAGGCGGGAAGATCCGAGCCTGCTCGGACCCGTGTAAAAAACCTGAAGTTCGGGCGGGTTCGGATTCAGAGGAACCGAACCCGCTCATCTCTATTAAAAAGGTGGAAAAGAGTTTCAGTGAACAGGGGACAGTTTGGAGGCTAAGGGGTCTATTTATTAAGCCTTGGATGGAGATAAAGTCGATGGAGATAAAGTACCAGCCAATCAGCTCCTAACTGCCATGTCACAGGCTGGGTTTGAAAAATGACAGAAGGTGATTGGCTGGTACTTATCTCCGTCCACTTTATCTCCACCTGAGGCTTAGTAAATAGACCCCTTAGAAATATATGTACAAATGAGGAAATTTCACATGTATGTGCAGCCCAAATAAAGTCCTGTAAGCAGAAACAGGGGGAGGAACTGAGTAGGTACGAGAGGGGGGGTGTTTAAGCTGGAAGATGTTTTGGGGCAAAGGGAAGAGATAGGAGTGTAGTTGGTACTGCATTCATAGAGAGTGAAGCAGCAGCAAAACAATATTTTTCAAGGAACAGTTAATCTGACCACTGGATGCAGAAAGATTGCGGGTGTAAATCTGGTTAGGGGAAGCTCAGTAAAGGGCCCTATACATTTAAAGATACGCCGCCGAGGTGCCCGACGGGGAATACGGCCAACGGGCGACCCGGCGGCGGGGGGGCAGTGACGGGGGGAGGGAAGTTTCTTCACTTTCCCCCGTCACCCGGCACCATAGAAGTGCAGGCAAATATGGACGAGATCGTCCATATTGGCCTGCATGCACAGCCGACGGGGCACCAGCGATGAACGAGCGCGGGGCCGCGCATCATTCATCGCTGGTGACTCCACACTCAAAGATATGAATGGTATCCCGTTTATTAATGAACGAGATCGTTCATATCTTTGGGGATTGTCGGCCAGTGTGTAGGGCCTATAAGAGGGGAAATGTGGAAATCAGTGGAGAGATTATAAGTGCCGAAGTGACATGTTTTACAGATATGTGCATGTTCTGAGGACATGTCATTTTGCGGTGCTTCTGCTTAGTCATGAACTACTAAACATACAAAACAAAACCTAAAAACATTATTCACCCCAAACAGGCAGTACAATCTGATTTCATGGCACAGTCCAAATGTAAATGCACCTGATTATTATCCAATCATAGAGGTCACACTACGTGTATAATGCTGTTAGATCCGTAAGCAAAACTAGAGCAGGGTCCTAGCTTGCTTATCACAAATGCCAACAGTATATTTTACAGGTAAAAATAAATCAGGTGTAAATAAAGGGGTTGAACATCCACGGCTTCTCCCACACACAGTTCTAGTCTAGCGCGGTCACTGCTATTGGGTTCTATGTATCTTAGCTGACCAGAAGGTAGGACAGCAGGTGTGTGGTAAATCAATGAGTGGGTCACCCTCCTCTTATGTCCATTCAGAAACTACTTGCACTATACAGGTATGTCGGCTAGCAATGAGTAACTGAGTTCTGATGGCCAAAAGTGGCTGAGCCTAGTGCAAAAGCAATGTGACCTCACATGAAATGGGTGTGGATTGGTTTAGTTATATAAGATTTTCCCATCAGGAAGGGGGACACACAGGTAAACTGTAACGCAAACATAAAATCATTTGTGCAGTTAAACACACGTCAACCTCTACTGAATAATGCAAAATATAACCACCCTGGCCTGACTCCTACAGCTCCAAATGTCTTCCTATATCAGTAGTAAACATTTTCTAAGGAGGACAGTTTAATGTTGGCAAAGTAACTGAAAGCCATCCACTGTATCCTCAGCCCAGACATACTGCGATGTAATTAACACTAACATGGCCTAAACACTGAAATGTACCTTTATACTAAACATTACAATAGATCACCATCTTATATTATTGCATTTTCTATACTTCCCAAAAATACATTTGAATCCATTCATCTGATAACCTGCCTGCAGCTCTGCACACTTTCCAGTTCCTTTAGGCTTTTATGCAGAATGAAGAATGCAGTCAACAAAAAGTGTTGGAGTAACGTGAGGTGATGAGCTCACAGAGCGCTCCGTCTGCAATTCTAGTAGTTGGGGGAAATGACTTGTTTGTGAAAAAAAGATTTGGCTAGAATTCTCCTTCAACGTCAGTATAGAAAAACACTGGGTGATAAAAGTCAATACTCTCAACCAAGGAAAGTGCCACTTGCTTAAATGTTCAAATTAAAAAAAAACAACAACCAGGGAGCAGAAAATCAAACTTGGGATTGTCTTCTGAAAATCTGGACAGATGAAACCTATGATAGTGTCATAATGCATTATAATAGGCTTTTCTGCTCGCTGCATTAAAAAAAAAAAAATAAGTATAAAATTTACGTTCACCTTTTCAGATAGTGTCTTAAAGGCTCTCATTAGTGGATGGGTCTTCATGTTCTCATCAAGGGATGGTCCGTACTTCCATCCACTCTGCAGCTAAACAATGCAAGGAAAACAAAAATTACACATGAACCTCAGATCTTAATTTGAAACACATAGCTAATATCTATAACATTGCCGACAGAGCACAGTTAGACACGGGGCCTGATTAATGGTTCCAGCCGCCCTAGGCTAATACAGAAGTGCCCCCCCATCCTCCCTTTCTCCACCACTAATTTTTACTCTTAGATTTTTGTAGCTCATATTCAGATAAAGATATTATCATGGATGTCACTATAACTGCAACCCCCTCCTGTAATATTTACTACAGATTGTTTTACGCTAACTTAGACATGCCTGCGTAAATAATAAGATAACGGAGGGGTGGTAAAGCTGTGTTAATATGCTTGTTTGATGATTGGTATTTAAATCTACCAGTCAGGGTCCTTCTTATTCTATGCACTTCACTGATGTTCCTATCTTCTGCTTTCCACATAAGTGGAGATGAGAAGCAGGAAGTTGGATGAGGTGGAAGGAATGGGCACATGCTAATATACTGTTTCAGGAGAGTGTCGGATGTCACCTAATCTTTCAGAGAAAACATAAGAAATATAAGAATAAGTTCATACTTCAGTATATATTCCCATAATGCTTTCTTTCTCCCCTCTGAAGCAAACTGCCATGTTAGAGGGAGGTACATCTATAGCTAAGCTGAAGACGGTGAGTAACAGCATTGCTCTGCCAAAATGCATTGTGACTGATAATAAATATATCTATGCTTAGGGGAAGGGAAATTAATGCTGCTCAAATACCCTGATAAAGACCCATGTATACAAACTGTATTTCTCTCACCGTCTGATGGTACATGGGGGTCCTTACAAGATTTGGCTACATACAGTGCACTGTGGTCTGCTACAGTTCTCTCTTTTGCGTCCTTTGGAATGGACATTTGGTTACATATAATGCAAGCATAGCTTTCTGTACCTTGTCATAGGCCCATTTATCATGTGCGTGTTCTGCGTTCTTATTTACAATATATTCCAGTTTTTCTGGTAATGTGAGACTGTAAAACAAAAAATAATCTCTCTTGTAAGACGATATTTAGAAAGCAGCTTCAGCATGATTCCTATCTCCACAATTCAACAATAGCATAACATTTTATTTCATCATGTTATTCTTCTGATAGGAATGCTATAATCCAAGGGCAGAACAACAATGCATGCTTTCCTGTCTCTTTTACAGGTGAAGACAGTATTCAAATATACAATTATCATTGTATTCTGCAACTATGACCTTGACATAACACAAAGCACAGTAGATATAATATAATAAATAGATTATAGTGCAAGTAAATTAAGACCATATAGTATATACAGTATTTGGATGCCATATTGTAGAGGTTGCCGCTTTGCTCCAACACAATACCCTCCTTTATTGATTGGTTACAATGTTTGAAATAATAATAGTTTTGCCTCTTCCATAGGTGTTACTATATATCTGCTGTGGTCACAGAACAGAATAAACAGGAAAAGCCAGGAGAGACTGTCATGATCCAGGCTATTTCAAGTAGAAATAGGCCTGTTAAAATCAATGTATGTAATAACACTATTCTGATCAATGTATCAATGTACCAGTGTGTGATAACTGTCTTTGCATGTCAAATGGTTGAAGCTTGATTGATCTGCTGGCATGTCATTATAGCCACAGAACTCGGAGACACACTGGATACTCAGGTGTGAAATTCATCCTGACCGACCAGAGCTAGTTTAATTACCCCAGAACCAGAGCTATGGCCAGAAAGGTGTTAAGCTCTGTCTGGTCTGTGTCTTCTCAGAACTGGCCATTTGTTTACACAAGAACCATGGCCAGAGCTTCAAAGGCTATTACAAGATAAGGCCATTCGCCCCTGAGAGAGTGGCTGGGAAGCCCAGTATGAGCTGACACTCAATACCTTCTCTGGCTTTGGAAGGGTTAAAATATACTCTCTAGAGGGAAGGTGGCTGAAGGGGCAGCCTGAGTTTTAAATAGGAGAAACACAGACTGCAAGTTGTCTATTATCAAAGAAGCGAGTCAGGAGAAGCATCCTGGCTCTGCAATGTCCCGATAATATCTGAAGAGGCTTCACTTCATCCCATCGTTCCACTCTGCATGTGTTAGGATCAGTGGGTTTTATCTTCCTATTTTTATTTTTCTTGAAACTGTCTTTACTCGTGTAATGTGACTTTATCATATCTTGTAACTTTATTTTCTGTAACATAAGCTTTGAAGTGTTTTACTTAAATTAATCTAATTTTAGCTCTGGTTTCTGTTGTGTATCCAACCCAGCTCTCCGAAAAGAGGCGTTACCAAAATATTAATAATTCTGAGTGCAGGCAAAAGCCATAAGTTTGCCTTGGGTCATAACCTAAATGTTTGTACTTTGGCTGGTGTCAGTGACCGTGTTGAAATTAACTCACGCACTCAAGTATCCAGTAACGGTGTCACGTGGCAAGGATTCACAGATTGGTGTATCTGGGGAATCGCCGTGCCTAGGATCATGAGAGAGACTACTGGTAATACTAACCCAGCAGCACTGATATACTAAAACTGTTGACCCTTATACAGGCAACACCAGTAAGAATGTAATATAATTAAACCATGAGCAGGTCAAACATTATATGCTGTAACCTAATGCCATTAGCCATGATACAGACAGACTTTTACATATGATTATATAATACACAGTCAATATTTCTACACTATTAACAAAATTAAGTCAGCAGGGAAAGCATGGTAGGCACCACATATCATGGGGTCATGGATTTCATTTTACCCAGGTCCCATTTGGTTTACCCAGGCCATATACTGTGCTGGGAGCAGGGCCAAAACTAGGATTTTTGTTACCTGGGCAAGGCAAAAATCCCCCCCCCCCAATTCAAATTACGCCACACAGTAGTGCAGCCTTATTCACATTACAACGCAGAGTAGTACCACTTATTAACACTGCACAACACAGAAGTGCCCCTTTTCACAATATGCCACGCTACTGCACAATGACCTTTATAGCACAGTATGTCACACAGTAGTACCCTTTATACACATAATGGCCACAGTAGTGCCCTCATACATATAATGTCCACAGTAGTAGTGCCCCTTATACACATGTCCACAGGAACAGTGCCCTTTATACATATAATGTCCAAAGCAGTTGTGCCCCTTATACACATAATGTCCACAGTAGTAGTGCCCCTTTTACATATACTGTCCACAGTAGTAGTGCCTCTAAGGTTTTGGTCATAAACAAAAATGCTAGATGCAGCTATGCTTGTAAGCAACTTTAACTGCAGCAGAGAGTACTTTAACTGTGCTTCATCTGCAGCTGTGATGCTGTGTATAAGTAACAGTGCACTAGCTCACTCACAGCCTGTGCAGACTCTCTGGCTATCTATATGGTGCTCTAACGACTCCTTCCTCTAAAAGAGACTGGCCAGCTCTGTTGCCCATCACTGGAATCCTACCTCCCTATCCGCAAGCTGCTTGCTAACTTCTGTGGAGTCGCGGCTGGAGATTTCCCATCAGCCGCACTGCTATCTGGCACACTATAAGTATAAGCGCCCCCAGCAAAGCCTCAATGTGCTCGCTGCCCACTAACTTGTCCTGCTTTGGCTGCACTTCCTTGGGCTCCTTATGTCGTCGCAATGTCTATAGCTCTAGCTCAGTTGCAGTGGGCGGCGCTGGTAACCCAGAAGTGACTGCTTCTGCAAGAGCCCTTTTTATGTCCACTGCTATGCTCCACGCACTGTTTCGGCGCCCCCTCTAATCTGTTGTGCCACCCTACTACCCCTCATTACGGTCCTGCTGGTAGGTTAACTGGGTTCAAATGTATAGACAGGGTCTAGATCGACATTGAATAGGTTCAGGACTGGATTAAGGGAGGGTGATAGGTGCGTTCATCCCAGGCCCCCACACATTAGGGGCCCCTACACACAGATGTGGTTAAGTGGAGTGGTACTCCTCTGGCAGCTGAGCTGGTCATCCATGCTTCTACAGTAGGACTGCAGCATATGCTGACCGTTAAATCCATTGAGAATGGGGTGAAAGCGCGCATGCGCAAGTTCCCCATGGCAGCTGTAATGTGCTTCTATGGGCTGCAGCCGATGCAGCCCATAGAAGTCAGTGCACATGACAGTGACTACGGCTGGCACACATTTGCTAGCCTGTTTTTTTTTGTTTGTTTTTTATTCCCCTTCCCTCATGGTGCAGTGGCAGGTGCAGGCTGTGGGCAGAGCAGCGGGAGGATAGCAGGTAGAAGCATCCACTGTATGTGTGTGTGTGTATATATATATATATATATATATATATATATATACACACACACACACACACACACACACACACACACTTCACCATCTAAGGAAAGGGGTCTATTCTTAGACCAGAAATTCTTCATGAACTCTATGTGCCTGGGGACAATGTTTTTATTATATCTGGATTAACATAGGAGGGGTTGGGAGTGTCTTCTTCCACACAGTTCTATTATTGCTGCTCCAAGAGACTTGTGTTTTCTTTTAGTTACAAATTTATGGTCTAAGTATAGACCCTTCTTTATGATGGTGGAATATTGACGTTTTTCAGTAGTCACGTATCCTAAAAGGTAGCACTAACCAAACTGATTGTTATTGTTTTTTATTGTTTTAGGGATAGGGGACGCTAATATTGGTTTTCTGTTGCACTAATTTGAAGCGCAGAGTCCACAAATTCTCGTTTTTCTTCATAAAAGATATACAGTGCATGAAATTAAACTGGCTCTGATATACCACATGTGATACTTTCTTTCTGTAAAATACTTCAATTATTGTAGATAATGCAATTATGTGCTAAAAAGAAATTGTTTTGAATTTTTTAGAACTGGTGATGTTGCTCATAGCAACCAATCGGATTCTTACTAACTGGTTGCTATGGGCAACATCACCAGCTTAGTAAATTGACCCCATCATACCTTTGTGGACTTGATTTTTAATCTAGAATGTTAAAATTTACTGTTATTACTTTTGGGTATGTGATTCAAATATTTCAGGTGTTGTTTTTTTTTCCTTTTTATATATTACCATAAATATTACGTAAATTACCAAACGTAATCGTAATGACCCCCTTCTCAGCACGCATTACTGCATGCACGTTACATTGTTACTAATTACAATGTGTCCAGTATAGGTGAAGCCCATAGTGATTATAGGCTTTGTAACACCAGTCTTCTACAAATTCATATTATCGGATGAAACATCACTTAAATAATATTTTATAATAACAAAGTATATATACCTGCATATTGAATAGTACAGAAAGAATGTTGCTAATAGAAATGTGCGCAATAGCTGCCTCAATTAGTATCTCAGTCACAAATGGGTGTTTTATGCTATATATATTTATATATATATATATATACACACACATATATATATATATATATATATACACATACACATACATACTGTATATACATACATATATATATCTATATATAGAAGTTTTTTTAAAAGATAGTTATACTAAAGGGTGTAGTATGGTTTGCCGGCGGTCGGGGTCCCGGCGACCAGCATACTGCCGGCGGAAACCCGACCGCCGGCATACCGACAGCTGGGAAAGCGCAAATGAGCCCCTTGCGAGCTCGCTGCGCTCGCCATGCTGCGGGCATGGCGCGCCACGCTATCTATTTTCCCTCCAGGGGCGTCATGGACCCCCAAGAGGGAGAAAAGATGTCTGTATGTCGGCGGTCAGGATTCCGGCGCCGGTATGGTGGTCGCCGGGAGGCCGGCCGCCGGCAACCTAAAGACCACCCATTCTAAAAGCAGTGGCGTCACCAGGTGTGGTGACACCCGGTGCGCACCCTACATATCCCTGCGCGCCCCGGGGGCGCATTCACGACAAAAAGGGGGCGTTCCCGCTAGCAAAGGGGGCATGCCCAGCATCTCCGGAGATGCTGGGCTGTACTGGGCTGCCCCCGGAGACTGTCTACCAGCACTGTCTGCTCCTCGGCTATGACAGGAGCCGGGTGCTGTAGCAGACTTTCACACTGCAGCGCTCAGCTCCTGTCACTGGGGAGGAGCCCAAAGTGTCGTGTCACCCCTTTTAGGCGCCACACCCGGGTGCGGTCCGCACCCGGCTTGTGACGCCACTGCTAAAAGGTTGTGCTTGCCATACTGATTGCTATAGCTTTATATTGTTTGTAAAATACATCAGCCAGAATACAAACTCTATGAAATGCATTTTCAAAAACATTTATTCATGAACTCCAGGTACAACAGAGAGACTGCACAGTAGCTTTGCAAGTGTACATGTAAAACATCCCCACATAACTTGCACTTATTCAGGTTTTCATACCTGAGGGTCTTTGTCAATATAATTAATTTGTCCAATTATTGGATGTTTTACTTGACTATAATAAAAGTGTTTAATTTTTTATGTGTTCTACTGAGAAACAACTTTTTCTCCTATCTCCTGAATTTACTGTATATAAGTTGTTACAAGGCTGCATCCCCGATATAACCACTATAAATTCCCTAAATACTGTATGTAAAACATACAGGGACTCAATCATTTGAGTTAAATCGAACGTGACCAGAGATTCCTTTCCTTTGTGTCTTGTCAATATATCATTTGTAACAGAGAGAATTTTGAGCTAAAAGCCGATACAGTCTTAATATTATATCCTGTAAAATGACACCCTTACTGAATCTAATTATGCTGTCTAATCTGTCCAAATGGATTCCGCACGATTTACTGGCAGACAGGATGCCGGCTGTCAATATCCCGACAGCGGCATCCCCTCCACCAGAATGCCAGCAGCGGTGCGAGCGCAGGGAGTCCCCTTGCAGCTCGGTGGCTCACTGCGGTCACCAGAGGATCTATTCCCACTCTATGGGTGTCCTGGACACCCACAAGTGGGAATAATCCTGGTGTGTGGGCATTCCAGCTGGTGGCATTGTTGGCTGTCGGGATTCCGGCGTCGGTATCCTGTCGGGATGCGAACGGCCAGCAAATTAAATGCATCCCGTCCAAATATACTCTGCCTTGCACCTGCTTTAAAAATTCATATTTAGAAATGTTGAATTTTCTCTAATAAAGATTCATAGTATTTCTGGTATACATAGAGCTGCTACAGTATGCCATGTAATGAGGATATAGCCAAGACTGGTGAGTAATCTGGGGTGGAAGCCTTGAACGGTAAGAAAACCAAGCACCTACAGTACACATTCAACTCAAAATTGAAAAAATCATCCAAAGTAGAGCTTTAAGTGATGGGCTCCATATATAGGTCAGTGAACATGGGTAGAGGTTCTTAATGATTTTCTAGCAAAGTATAGAAGATTATTTTTTGTAACAAACATTGCGATTGGGTGGAAATAATTTGGATTGTTGAACATGTAATTTGCATTTAACCATGCAATGCTGCCCTTGTTAACGAAATCAGTGGGCATGGTAAGCAAACAGAGACCGGCCGGGGGCATACTCTGTGATTTGGGGTCATCATCCACGCCATATATTCCAATGAAATGTGCTCTTATCTGTTCTATTGATATTAGCAGACTTACAGCACAGCAGTATACTCCTAGCCTATGTCATGGCACAGCAGCAGCCAGGAGTAGCCGCTGCCATACAGGCAAGAAACGCACAGGATGTACCCAATATAAACATGCTCCCTCTTACCCACTGTCAATCAAGTCAAAAGGGGGGTATTTAATTAGCTGCAAATTTGTGGCAATTTTTCGCGCAAATTTTTAACGCGCCAGTCGGCCAAAAATGCGGCAAAAGCGGCTTTTCACGGGTATGCACGCTCCCGTTTTTTGACCTCTTCAATTCCAAACGGGTTTCACGTGAAAATGTTTGCAGTGAAAAGTGTAAGTGAAAATGGGGAAATCAGCCTGTACCCCCCAAAAATGCTACACCAACATAGGATAATAGAACAGAAGTGTATTAGAGATCACATTAAAGAGTTGTTGGGGACTTAAATTGTGTGAAATGGAAAAAAATAATAGAAAGCAGTTTTTTAGCAAAATAAATGCTCTTATTAAATTTGGGGTACATGAAAATGGGTATAAGTATATATTTGGGTAATTTTAGGGTACTTTAAAAAAAAAAGAGAAGTGGAAACAGACCGATTACTCCCACCTGCAAGCCTAAAAACACCTGTCCCACTCATAAAGCACCCCAATATACCTGTCCCATAACTTGAACCCCAATTTCCATCACTTCGTACTTTTCCACCCCAAAAATAACATGTAGTTATTGGCCAATTAAAAATAATTAAAAACTTGAATATGCCTTGGCTCCAGCGCTGTTCTCTGGGTGCTCCTCGTTGCAGTCTCTGTCTGGTGCAGCGGTGGAGGTTGTTGCTGGCTCCAGCAGGCTCTCAGTGATCGTTGACTCCGGCTGCAGTTTCGCTTGAGAGATAACCAGAGTGGAGGAAGTCCGACCTGTGCTGGCATGTTGGTAACCTTCTGTAGGCTCCTGCGTCTCTCTCCCTTCACTTCCTTCTGTTTTATAGCTGATGTTTCAGAGAGACTGTGTGTTGTGGAGTGGGGGCTCTGTTTTCCAACAGTATATTACACTGCCTCTATACATTGTGCCTGTTGACTTTATCCTGTGATATCCGGCATTATTTAAACTTCCAGTTTGGATATACTATAGAGCAAATCCTTCAAGCTATTGCTGTATCCGGTGAGAGGCTTGTGGCTCAACTGGTAAACCTGCATGCTGAATTGTCTCTCTCATGCTGTGACTTGCCATTGTTGCAGGCTGAATCTCCTGGAAATACTTCGCAAGGCTACAATGATCGTGATGTGGGACAGTTGGCTTCTTTTCAATCCTGGAAGAAGCTATATTCAAGTACATTTGCCATTATTGCTGATGGCTTTGATACCATCCTTTCTCCACTGGCCAAAGTGCCTTATGTATGCTTTCTTCTACCTTTGAGGATTGTAATATTTCTACTGTGGATCAGCTGCTTCCCTCGGAGTTCTGCTGGATGACTTTTCCGGATAACTTAGCCATCCTTCTTTGTAGATTTGTTTCCTGTTCACTACGTCTTCAATTTGCTAGTGACCAAACCAGCTGCGTGTCTCCATACTCTCCTCCGTTGGGTGGTTATTTGGGATCTTCTACTATACAGCTTCTCAAATCTATGAATTTTATTTCTGTACACCCTGCCGGGACTGGGGGAATTATGGTTTATCTGGTTGCTTTATGGGCTTTTGGGTGGGATGACCCTCCTTAAATATTGGCATTTTTTTTATCTGTTCAGATATCCTGATTAACCGTACACACTACTGGTATATTGTGTGCTTTGCGCATTTGTTAGTTGTTTCTTTCTATCTATCTATCTATCTATCTATCTATCCTGGGCTCTATACACCATGCCCAAGGGGTTCATGGGGTTGACTGCCCCCAAGTTTTAGTAGAGTAGTTGGGTGGGGTATTTTGGGATCCAGGTAGGCCATATGTTGGGGGGTTGGTTCTACAGGGTGGGGGATTTGGGGGGTGGTGTTTGTCTGGTCCATATTTTGGAGGTGTTGGGTTGGCACCCTTTTTCTTAAAACTAATCTTGACGACATTGAAATGCTTAGGTCTGGTGTTGAGATTTTGGTACATTTTATGTTTATATGTGTCACAATGCTACCTATTGTATTTCTGATTTGGTGGTGTTGGAGCCCGAATGGCGCCTTTGGGTTCTGACATCACTTTTTCTGATAGCTATGTTGTTAACTCTTTCTGCTATACTGATCTGCTATGTTTTTTTCTTATAATACTGTGTGCTGATCCTGTATCTCATTTTTATATTGGCATTTTGGGTGTAAATGTTGAAAATATAAATAAAACGCAATAAAAATAAATAAATAAGTTGACACCATATTGTCAACATGGTCAAAGGGTCAAAAGTTCGACAGGTAAAAGGTAGACAGTGCTTAAGGTCGACAGATATAAAAGGTTGAGAGGTTCAAAAGGTCGCCATGACAATGGTCGACACACACACAAATTTTCTGGAGTATTTCACATATTTTTAAACTTTTGCTTGATATACGATCCATGTTGACCTTTTGACCCGGTCGGCCATATGAGTTGACTTAATGACTGTCTAATTAATGTAGATCATCTATACCACACCCAATGTACAATCACAATTGGTACACACTGCACAGAGAGTCTTGACTACATGTAAAATGTACATAATACATTGTGTCATACACAACATGCGCATGGTGTGCCTCATAATATGCATTTGACATGTGGTTCCACCATGAAGGCCACACAGACCACTCCTCCTGGTCTTGGGTCACTTTGCACCCCTTCACCTCACTTTGTCATATAGTAGGACACCAAATCTTTCTCATCTTTTACTTACAGTATGACCCCATTCCTATGTCCCATATGATCTTCACTTTCTAACCCTACTGTCAAGTACTATACACCAGTTTCTCATTTTCAAGCATAGCACAAGCCCTGCCTTTTCGCATGCCTCACTACAATAGGCTACCACTGGCCGTGATATTAAGTGGACATGGTCTGTGGTTATTCCTACAGTAACTATCACTGCTGATGTTAGGATGGAACTGTATTCAGATTAGAGGTAACTCTCACTGAGGAAGTCACCAGTCTACATCAGCAGGAGCATTTACTGTGTAGGGAAGTACAGAACGGTGATCCTCCCTCTTCCATCACACACCGAAAGTTGTACATAGTCAGGAACCCTATATTAACTGTACACTTAAACGGAGTTACAGAATAATCATTGAATAGTACTTTATGTAGAACTTGTTTCTACAGTGTTCTGTATTTACATGGATAGGCTCACCACTCTAGAATAAAAGTGTATTATTTGAAATCATAGTTATGTGCCGTCACAATGGCATCAACATATAATCTAGTCCAGAAGTTATTCACTGCAACATCAATGCAGTGTTCTTTAGGTTTCTCCTCCAATGTAGTATCTATCATAACTTACTTGGCTGTATTGATGGGCTTTGGGTCAAAATTGCCCTCAGCATCCACTGACATCTGCTTCTCGGGTGTTGCTTTTATTCTGGTGTCAACATAATCAGGTGGCAATGCACCAGCTATCGCACTGAGGCAAGGCATAGACATCCTGAAGAGCTCAGCGTCATACTTCTGCAGGAGAGATAGGAACTGGTTGGAAAGTCCCACAGAAAAAACATGCAAATTGTTAGTGACAGAGACACAGCCAGGTCACAGCAGCAGCTGGAGAAGACATTTTAGTAACGTAACAAGGCCACAAGGTCTGCATATCAAGCCTAACACAAACCACTCGGCAAATCCATGCAAGTATTGACTCAGTCTACAGTATTTAAATTTCTTGTGTCAGTGTTATCAATTAAACTGTATTGCCAACAACTAAGTAGGGGGACCAAGATTACAGATTTGCCCCCATATACTCTGGCTTCAGTCCCACCAAACAGCCCCTCTTGGCGCGCCATGTATCAGAAGAGTATGCAGTGTGTCTATTTTGCTCAATATGTGCATCTTATTCATGCAAATAAAGCAACTGGAAGCCACAAAACTAGGCTACATTATTCAATTTGATGCATACATCTGGGTGCCAATGAGTCTAAAGGGCCCTATACACTACAACGATATGTCTGAGGCTGAAGTCGGATGTAATTTCCCTTGAACTCCCCCGGGACCTTCCCGGGAGTGATTCCGTACGATTTGGTAGTTTTGTGCTATTTTTGCTAAATATTTATCGCATGCGATTGATGTAGCCGCTATACATCGTATGCAATATATCATACGGCATACAATTGTACCATGAGATATATCTGATGGGCTGGATAGAGGGCTACGGGGGCTGGGAGTGTCCGGAGAATGCCAGTCAAACTTACCTGTGATACATCGCATGCGATATATCACATGCACAAAATACACACCTTTTTCATCCGATTCCATCCAATTCTGATATATCATTAGTGCAGCACCAATGACCTAGGGCATGGGTCTTCATCCTGTGGCCCTCCAGCTGCTGTGAAACTACACATCCCAGCATGCACTGCCACAGTTTTGCTATTAAGGTATGCTAAAACTGAGGCAGGGCATTCTGGGATGTGTAGTTCCACAGCAGCTGGAGGACCGCAGGTTGAAGACCCATGACCTAGGGGGTCCTATCCGACAGCCATGGGGACGCGCATCAGATTGGATACGATCTAAAACACATACGACTGTACACAATTTCATACAATATATCAGACGGATATATCGGAATTGTATGAAATCGTGTAAAATCGTCCTAGTGTATGGGTCCCTTAAGCCTGTATATGAATTGCTATGATGCAGCCGCCATGACTTTTTCTTATGGCAAGTTTTGTTGGGCTTCATCTGCCACTTTGTGTGTTTTTAAAACCAATTGTGTGTTTAAAATGTCCGCCCAGCATCTGTAGTACACTCTGAGTGCTGTTCTGCTGCTTATGTGATGTGAATAAGATGTAATATTTAAAGGAAAAGATGGTACAGAACACGTCTTGTTGGGATGGGGGCTCACTCACGCCATTGCATATTCAGACTACATACCTCCCAACTGTCCCGATATTCGCGGGACAGTCCCGTTTTTTGGGGACTGTCCCGCTGTCCCACCCACGGGCCGCAGTGTCCCGCGGTGGGGGGGGGGGGCAGTTGGGAGGCTCTGTCTGTCGCTGCCCTTTGTTAGCAGAGCAGCGGTGAATAGACGCTGTGCACATGCGCACAGCGTCTATTCACTGAAGTCAGAGGGAGAGGGGGCATGCCAGCGGCTCACAGAGCGCTGGGCATGCCCCCTCAGTGACGAAAATGGGGGCGTGGCTCGCGATAGCGGGTCCTCCCGCGAAGCCACGCCCCCTTTTCCTTAGGCCACGTCCCTTTTTCGGGAGCGCGTGTGTGTCCCGCTTTACAAAAAAGAAATGTTGGGAGGTATGAGACTAGGTGTATGAGGACACATATGTACATTAATACTTGAGCCCCGGTTTTCACTCTGTGGGTCTACTTTTGGAAAGGAAGGCAAACTATTGTTCAAAAGTAAGAGTTCAATTAATTTCCATTCTATTGCAGTTTGCCATTTCTACTAAAATCAACACTAAAAATAGCAGGCAAGCTGGGAGAGCTCAGATTCTGGTGATAGATTAAATATCATTTCTCACTCTGAGTGAGCGGAGGAGTTAAGAATGACAATATAAAATATAATAATGCTGGTGTTTCCGATACTAATAACGATGTGTAAAAGCGGAGATGGTGGGCACAGCAGCCAATCTGCTTTTCAGTAGGAAGCATTGCTCAAGTACACTCTATAAAATGACAGGTGGAAGCGGATTGGTTGGCACGGGCAACTTCTCCACTCTTCAAAAGACTCGCTACATCTGCCTGAATGTGCTTTATATAGAACTGGCAGCATCACATATGGTCAATCTGTTAAGCATTATATTTGCGAGACTCTACACACACACATGTACTAAAGCAATACATCACACCTGGCATGTTAATACAAATTCTGGCTTGAGAAACAGATCTACATGCTCTTGTACAGACATAAAAAAGCAAGAAATCATACCACCAGAACAGTTCCATTACAAAGATTTCCACGTGTTTTTCTAAGCGCAGCATTCATGTTATTTGGGGCTATAAATCAGCAGTTTATCCTGATCTTTTGCCTCAAGGCAGTCTCTGACGCTTTATATACAAGCAAGCCATGTTCAATGATTCCGAGAGATCATGGCTGGCTCAAATAAGCAAACTATTTTTTTTCTCCTAGAAATAACTGAGCAGAGAGAATAATGATTTCATTATCTCCTGTCAGTGATCCATGCCAGAGAATTCCTAGGAGACCACAGCTCAAGTAAATATGTCTCCGCGTTGGATATCAGCAATAAAATTGTGCATTATGAAAGCAAATTAAATATTAACAATTTCATCTACGTGGAGCACCCCAACGTCGTTTTCAGCACACTGGGAGATGATGTCGACCACATGTAATTCTAATTTACTATCAGAATTTCTGTCACTTTGTCATTCCGTCACACTGTCACTCCAGACACCTGTCACATCTTGTCATAAATATGTCACACAAGGTGACTCATTCTTCATGGGACTTGCTCATACCTTCTGAAGATTACATACCAGCCTGATATTTCATGAACATTTTAGAAATTCAAGCCCTGCAAGCTTTGCAATTTGAATATATGCATTATTTGATGAACTAGAACGCAAAAGATGTGGTTAAAATGTATCTGTTCTCACAGAAAGCACTTCAAGGAGAACCTGATTACACAGCCGGAACAGCTCACAAATACAGCAAATAGTCAGATAAGGAAATTCGTTAGGTTAGAAATTACATTTTGTATCACAGCATATAGGTTTGCAAGGATTTTTCATCTACCTTCCCTACTACAGATTCTGCTTATACACCATTTGGTTTAGCTCAGCCACAGGATAGAGAAGCTCCTGAAGTTGTAAGTGTTTTATTATCCTCAGTCACAATTTAAGCCTTAATGCCTCAAATATTAAAGAGTAATCTCTTTTGTTCTGTTTGGCTTCAGTGAATTTAATGAAAATCTTTGGCTGCAATTTTAATGCCTCTCCAAAATGAAAGAATAGCAGGGTACAGAGTTGAAAAACAACAGAAGTATGGAACAGTCACAGACGATCCAATGTAGGGGATGTACTGTAGATCAGAAAGTGGAAATACCTTATGAGAGAGGGAGTCAAATATCCCCCAGAACAGCTTTTCAGTCAAGTGCAATTCTTCCTCTGAGGCCAGGCCAAAGCTCCCCCATCCGGAAGGCAGGCAGTAATATTTCCAGCTCAGTTCATAATGGTTTGTCAAGAGCTGCAAAAGTTTTCAGAGAACAAAACATAGAACTTTGATTCTTCTTACATGTACCATTTACTCACAACACAATGTACAAACAGAGAGATTTTCAAATATTTAATAGGAAAATATGAAATAAACCTTGAGCAAAACTAAAAGCAAATCCTTTTGTATCTAAAACTATGCATGGTTCATGCTGTAGCTTTGTTATAATGATAGCATTGTGCACATTTTCTAAGTATGGCTGCCATAATTAGCATTTCATATAGCTTCTATATATGTTTTCAACACAAGCTGTTAGCTACCCCTTATATAACGTAAGGCTGCACTGCTCCGTGCTATAACGCACACCTGCCAAAGTAAGGGTTTTTGCATAGTGTGGATCTGGATCAGTGATCAATTTAAAAGCGTGATTAAAAGAGCACAATATATATCAATGCATGTGAGGTTGGTAGAATATACCTGGCACACAAAAAATGGAAAAAGGAAACTGTAATCTGTTGCAGTATTGCATGATATTAAATACTGTGCAGGAAGCATATAATATCGACTCCTTTCCATATCAGTGTACATAAATGCAGGGTCGTGCCCACCAGTGTATCACCAATATCTCATGTACTACCAAACCGTTACCTTATAATGTTCCAGACCAGGCTTGGACTGGCCCACAGTGGTACAGGGGAAACCACCGGTGGGCCCTACTGCCTGGGGGCCCACCTTCTGCTCTAAGGATCAGGTTCCAGACTGTGCACTTGAATTATACATTATACATATGTTACCTTATACAGGACTATGGTGTATTTTCTACAGTGCGTTGCTGTTATCAATCTGATACATTATCATGCATGCAGCAGCTGAATTTACTGTATATATTTATGAAGCAGCCCAGATGTTGCACTCACTAATGGTTAGTCAAACCAATGAGGTGGCAGGCCACACCCCCTCTGCAGACTGGTCACACCCCTAACATGGGCCCATACCACTGCATCCCCCTGGTGGGCCCTACATGCCCCAGTCCGACACTGTTCCAGACACAGCTTAACAGTCCTATTCCTGACAAAGCATAGCCCTATGGCAGCATAATGCCAACCATACATGCTCAGTTAATATAATAACTCCACTGCCAACATAATGCACTCTATACTTAGCAGAGTACACCCCTCTGAAACTAGTACCCTCTGGTGTTTGTCCCATTGTACTACTAAGAAGACAGTTATTACTTACAAGAATCGGGCTGTATTTTCTATGTAGAGAACTCTGACTGGCTGGAGGTCACTTCAAGATGTAATTACTTTGTTTCCTAATTGTGTCTAGCAGGCGGTTTATATTTTAAAAGAGTCCTCAGATTGATTCCTATCACATCTCCATAGGCTGCGAGCAGAACCAGCGTGAAGCCACCAGAGCCCAGTACTGTGACTTCCGCAGCTAATTGAATCTGGGTATTTATTGGGTCCAGTAAGGGAGCATAGAATGTGATGAGGCTCAATGTTACCCAGTCTAAGCTCTCCATTGGCAGGGCTGCTATGCACTATAGCTTTGCGTACATTCACTGACCTACAATTAAGTCTCCCCAGGGGTAAGAGCTGATATAGTTGAGTATTTTGCCTTTACCAGGGCTAATGCAGTTCTTATTGAGGTATAGACACTTGTCGGTCAGTACAGGGGTCCCCTAAAGAATGTACAGCACATTACTGCATATATAAACAGGATTATCATCACGTGATTAATTATTATACATATACTGTATTCACGGGACCAGAGGCAGACACTAGGCACAAATATATTGGCCGCCACTCCACCCCCCCCCCCCCCCCCCCCCCAATTCATCACAACTACACCTTGGATGTGTGCTTTGGTCCTGGTTGGGGGCGTTTGAAGCTGTGAGGGGAGTGAGAGCTGGAGCTGAGAACCTGTGTGGGGGAGGAGGGAGTTCCACGGATGGCGGGAGTTTGTAGCTGTGAGAGAACAGTGAGAAAAGGGGAGCCTGTGCGGGGGAGGGTGGGAGAACAGGATGCGGGGGAGGGTGGGAGATCAGGATGCAGTGGGTGGGTAGAAGAGGGGAGAGGACTGGAGAGAGGAGTCTGTGTGGGGGAGGGAAGGGGGGCTTGGGTGCCACAGATGGGGGCGTTTGAAGCTGTGAGGGGAGTGAGAGCTGGAGATGAGAACCTGTGTGGGGGAGGAGGGAGTTCCACGGATGGCGGGAGTTTGTAGCTGTGAGAGAACAGTGAGAAAAGGGGAGCCTGTGCGGGGGAGGGTGGGAGAACAGGATGCGGGGGAGGGTGGGAGATCAGGATGCAGTGGGTGGGTAGAAGAGGGGAGAGGACTGGAGAGAGGAGTCTGTGTGGGGGAGGGAAGGGGGGCTTGGGTGCCACAGATGGGGGAGTTTGGAGCTGTGAGGGAACAGTGAGGAAAGGGGAGCCTGTGCGGGGAGATCAGGGTGCCGTGGATAGGGGTGGGTAGGAGCAGTGAGGGAACAGAGGACTAGAGGGGAGCCTGTGCGGGGAAGGATGGGGGTGCTGCAGAGAGGATCTGCTACTGAAACGGTCATACACCTTCCGGCCGGGACCGCTGCGGCTCTGCTGCATGTGCTTCTACCTGGATGCCGGGAGCTCCGAGCCTCTGTCTCAGGACTATGGTGTATTCACTACAGTGCATTGCTATTACCAATCTGGAACATTATCATACATGTACTATCAGTATTTAGTAAACACACATTTAGAAAGGGCCCTAGACCATGCACTCTCTACTGACTATCCAAGTCTCTGTGGTGGCTGGCTGGCCACACTCCCACTGGGGTCTGGCCACATCCCTTAAGCAAGGATGCCACCACTGCATTTCCTAGGTGGGCCCCTCATTCCTTGGTCATACACTGATTATAGATATGTCCCAATTAGGTGGTATTTAAAATATTTAAATGTAACAAATCCTCTGGGGATATTAAAAAAAGTATAGTAACCATGTATTACAGCTCATCAGCTGGGGATACGGTTGTTAGGTCGACACAACTTAGGTTGACAGTCATTAGGTCGACCACTGAAGAGAGACATGGTAATTAGGTCGACATGCACTAGGTCGACATGTACTAGGTTGACAGGTCAAAAGGTCGACATGAGTTTTTCACATTTTTTTTATAACATTTTTGGACGTTTTCATACTTTACGATCCACGTGGACTACAATTGGGAATGGTAACCTGTGCCGAGCGCAGCGGTAGTGAAGCGAGGCACCTTATCCGAAGCGAGGGGACACGGTGCACTAATTTGGGTTCCTCGTCACTTACGGAGAAAACGAAACCAAAAAAAGAAAAAAAACTCATGTCGACCTTTTCACCTGTCGACCTAGTACACGTCGACCTAATGCCCATGTTGACCTTCAGTGGTCGATCTAATGACTGTCGACCTAAGCTGTGTCGACCCAACGACCCATACCCCTTCAGCTGATAGCATTTACAGTCATCATTCTACTTATGCTTTATATATAACATTACATTAAATAACTAGTAAAATCATCAAGCAACAACTGTGCCTGTGATAAAGGCAATCTGCCGAAAACGCTTCTCCAGCACCACTAATTGTAATGGATATGCAATAACTGCTTTACGCTACCGTCTCCATATTGACACTTCCTTTGTGTGACGAGTTCATGCCTTCATAATATTGCTGTGCACCTGGCTCTTATAGATACAAACTGTAGATCAAAGCGACTATTATGTCCTACAACAGGGAATGTTGTTCAAGTATAATAACTATAAAGGTGCTGGATAATGTTGTTATTGTCCATGATTGGCTTTACATTACATAACATAAATATTTCAACCAGATGTCTGCAAAATACCTCACTTTAAAGCAGATGTTCCATAGTACATATAAAAGCTCTCTACATTAATGGATGTGTTTGATTCACAATTAAAGCGGTATTCCACCACATTGTGAAACAGGAATACGTATCCTTTCTGCTAGCCTTAATCCTGCATACTGTAATAGGCCCTACATATTGGCCGATCCACCGCCGAGCTGCCCGACGGCGGATACGGCCAACCCGGCGGCGGAGGGGCAGTGACGGGGGGAGTGAAGTTTCTTCACTCCCCCCCGTCACCCGGCTGCATTGAAGTGCAGGCAAATATGGACGAGATCGTCCATATTGGCCTGCATGTACAGCCGACGGGGCACCAGCGATGAACGAGCGCGGGGCCGCGCATCATTAATTGCTGGAGCCTCCACACTCAAAGATATGAACGGTATCTCGTTAATTTATGAACGAGATCGTTCATATCTTTGACTGATGTCGGCCAGTGTGTAGGGCCTATAAGTCTGCTCGGGCCTTGCACCTCTAGCATTTTTATTACACTATGGAACAGCTGCTGTGCATAAGCCAGAGGTAGCAACAGGTTAATATATTTGAGGTGCCACACACATGCACACAGGCTGGTGCCTATTATCAAAGCTTCAGGCAGGGAGTGACAAATCTCAGTTACTCTGCAGCTACATGGTCTCGCTCACACACAGCAACTACAGCATTAGAAATCTGCTAGGAATGTAAGGTCCCACTGCAATCATGCAACCAGTGTTGGACTGGGCATGAAGGGAAACCAGGGGAATGCAGTGGTAGGGGCCCATGTTTAGGGGTGTGGCCAGTCTCTGTTGGGGACGTGACTAGCTGTCACAGAAGCTTAGCTAACCACCACAGAGTGCATGGTCTGGGCCCCTTGATAAGTCTATATAGTAAATACTGCTAGTGCATCATGATAATGTACCTATATAATGTAATGTAGAGAATACACCATAGTGATGTTCAGTATAAGGTAACATGCTGTATGTACAGTATAATGTATATTTCAAGTGCACAGTCTGGAACCTGATCCCTATAGGAAGAGGTGGGCCCCCAATATAGTAGGGCCCACCAGGAGTTTCTTCTGTACTCCTGTGGACCAGTTCAGACTAGCATGCAACCTACATTTTCCTGTGTCCCTCTGCATACATAGGAGCCCCAGAGCAGGACCTTTCTTGGTGGGTATCTCCAGTGTGTGAAAGCCTATTATCATGGTTTTCGTTCTCTTGCATGCCGGTACTGTATGTACATTTTATCAATGGGCAAGGCACCAGACCAAACTGCAGCTCAGAAGAGCATTACCAATTTCAGTTACCATAGAACAAAAAGTGGAATGGTACAGACTCCCTAAACTGTGTTCATATAGTGATTGCCTTGTACGGTGTTATAAATATCATCAGGGGTTCCATCAGAAATTGTAGGGCCCGGGACTGAGGTGAAATCGGCTGTTGTGCCCGACTGTCAGCACATGCCCAGTAGCATAGTTAGGGGGGCAAAGGAGTTAGTAGTGTGCCAGTAACCATGCCAGTTGAGAAAAATCTCCAGCCACCTCCACACCATATCTCTGCAGTCTTCAGCCACACCCCTGTGTTTCTGCAGCGCCAGCCCCTAAGTGTATCTCCTGCACCCTGCAGTGTCTCTAGCTCCAGTCAGCTACCCTTCTGTCTCTCTAGCCAGCCCCCTTTCTGTCACTCCATTCAGCCCCCTTTCTGCCTCTTCAGCCAGCCTGCTTTCTGTGTCCCAAGCCAACCCTCCTTCTGCGTCCCCAGACAGCTCCCCTTATGTGTCTCTAGCCAGCCCCCTCATCCAGCCCCTGCAGTTCACAGACAATTACCTTCTCCTGTGTCTTCTGGGCTGGCTCCTCTGTGTGACAGTGCTGCGTGACGTCATGACGTCACATTGGCCTTGTCTCAAAATGGGTCCAAACTTTATTTCTTGTACCAGGCAGCCACTGGCAATTGCCAGGCCCCGGACCCAACATCCATGACATCTACACTGTGTAGGAACCAGAGGCTGACCCCCCCTAAGTATCCAGGCCCAGGACTACAGTCCTGGCAGTCCCCCCCTGATGATGGCCCTGAAAATCATATACAGTATAACACTTTGCAAAACGCATAATAATGAAAGTGATTATTAGCAGGAGTGCCAAGAGAAAGGTGTGGCAGATCCTGGACTTGTTGGGGAAGTATAACCACGCCCTATCAAGATGCCACAACCACATCCCTGTAAGGTGCATCGTTTTGACAGGAGCATTTAAACACATCTCTCCTCTCCCAGCATTGTAGTCCATCAGATCTGTCAGTTGCCCTGATTATTATTTGGTGTTCTAACAAGAGGACAAATAATGCTATCCAATAGGCCATAATAAGTGTCTCTTGGAAGTTGAGTGCCAGAGGAAAATGTCTCCATATACCACGTACTTCCCTTCCCCCTGGATGCCATATGTAATTAATAGGCCCAATATACAAAATACCATAACGTGGAACCACATGCAAGCCTTATGAGAGGAGAATTAGTATTGCAATTGTGTGATTGTTACTAGGCTGATGGCTTTTCTCTTTGCCTCCTAGAATAAACAATATATTGTTACAGGGATAAACAGACAATTATCAGACATGAGAATAGAATTTTGCCGCTGTAAAGCCCATTAAGTCCAGGAGGGGTTATAAGTCATGCTTATTATCAGCTACCTTCAGTGGCATTTTACAGTATTCATTGAGCAATGGGACATCAAACACCAGCCGTCGCAGGAGCTGCTGGAGCATGGAAGGCCGCATGTGACTGTAAAAGAACCAGCAGAGACTAGTGAGATCACACAGTTTGGCATTTAAAAAAACATTAGCACAATTTCTGCAATACTGCCAGCGCCTGTAAATCATTTGCTAGAGACGACCCAGGGCTTCAGAATGGCTATCACACATCACAGAAACGTGGAGGTATCTTACAATGACATATTCCTTTCATTCAGCCTGCATGATTAATGACTGTTCCATGGCCTCCAGTATTTAAGAGGATACTCTTAAATATATTTCACTTTACATCATACGTAATACTTAACATAAAAAAAAATACGACACAAAGATAACCATGGCAACCATAGATGCGACCCTGACATCTGACATCATCATGTTTGCAACCACGTATAAATGCACCAGTGATGCTAATGTGTGGGCGTTCTGAATGGAGAGGTGACTAAAGTGCACATAACTACATTAGCCCTGAAAGATTACAATGTACAGAAAGGCTTCAATGATTTATGTTAAGTGTGAAGGATTGAAAGGTCAAACACTATATAATGTTATGGTGAGAACGACTGCTGTAACCCTTCATGAAAAATAATTCAATTACTCCACTGATGCTGCGGTTGTATATACATTTTTGTTCTCGTTTATGTGTAAACCTCCCGCTACAAAATATGATTACATATAATCACCATACATATTGAACTTTGTTTTATACTATTTCATGCATCAATGTTTCATTTTCACTGAACTGCATAAATCGTCCCACGCTGTGGTCATTGGTTCACTGTTTCTCATTAGATGTAACGTTGCCCTTATAGTACAAAGCAGATCTGGACTGAGTGCTGAAGGACTGGATTTGTGCCCAATTTGGCCACGCTGATGGGTGACCAAATGAGAAAATCCAGTCAGCCCGCATGATCATGGGATACAGATGGTGTTTCTGTCAGAAAAGACTTTGGCAGATTGTTGCCACCATATTTTTGGGCGGTTCTGGCCCACGTCTGGGGAATCTCAACCAAAGGTTTACTGGGACTGCTGGCTGTTATGTCCCAGTACACAGCAGTAATTTCATCTAAAATGACCAGGCTGGCCATGTACCGGATAGCTATGTACGTTGCAATAAGAGCCAGTTCCATATGAGCAAACAGAATTTGTAATTTTATTGCATAGAATTGAGCAAAGCTATGGGTGGCAGTTGATTTACCGACGGACACAATACCGACGGTCATAATCCCAGCACCCACTGACCGACAGTCAAAATGCCGCCATAGTCAGAATACCGACATTTGAAATATTAGCATGTAACGTACAACAATGTTCTACAACAGGCAATCTTAATACTGTTACAAGGAAGACCTTAAAACACTTTGGCTCTATTGTGGAACTAGGCAATACAGAACAACTTACTGGCATATTGAAAGCAGACACTCTTCAATTGTGTCTCTCTGAGCTTTGGTTAAAGAGCGACCCTTGGACAGTCTGTATATTGTATGCAGGGTGGAATCAATTAATGCTGCATAGTGTTCGGTGCCAGAGAAAAGGGGAGCACAGCGAGTGAGCAATGGGAGCACCGCCGAGCAGATATATCGGTTCAAAGCAAGAGCCATCTCTGTGACACTCAGGGAAGCCTGTAGAAATTAAGCAACTAGTTTATAGGCAATATTAACCTAATATTTAGAGCATGACAGCAATACATTTAATAGGGAGCTAACCACCATGAGAGAAACTGAAGAATAGTGATATGCCTAGTGTGTCCCGTGCAGACACAAAATAGAAAAGACAGTGAGCAGAACAAAAAATGCAAATGAAAAGGACACAGAAGTCATTAGGAGGAACAGGAACATGACAGGTGCACACTCTGCTGACATTGCAGATAAAATAGTATCACCATATTGGAACACACACACAGATAAATATATATATATATATATAATACAGTGTATCTCCACACTTCCGTGAAGAAAGATAGCACTCTCCAGACTTAAGGTATTCAGAAAAAAAAGTCATTTAATTGCATACTTGGTTCCATATCACAAGTACAGTAAATGCACATAAACCAAAAAGAGGGGCTCACCAACGTTTCGGTCCTAGTGTTAGGACCTTTCTCAAGGTGTCTGCCAATCAGTCAATCAATCCAATAGAGGTGTCAACACTAACAACTTCAGGAAGGAGCCAGGATCTGCTTACCTGCCTCCCAGGTCCCCAATTTATACCCATGTGCTGATGGACGCCGGGATCATGCGCTGTGGGTGCCGGTGCGTCACTTCCGGTAAAACCGGAAGTGCAATGCCGCCGGTGTCACGATATAGTACGATAATGTGGCTACATATTCTCGATTGTAGGCAGCGGTATGGTCAGCATAAAGCACATAAGTGCAATGGGGTGTTAAGAGTGTTAGATAGGCCCGCCGTGCGGTGTAGCAGACACGGCCATGGTCGTCATGGTAACGCGCTAGCCCGGTACGTCACTTCCGGTTTGTGCCGGAAGTTATGCGTTCCAATAGTTTAACGTGATGCGTGTCACACCTGCGTGGACACAAAACTGACTGCTGATGTCATGTATTAATGTGGGTATATTAGAGACCTGGACAGGACTACACTAGTGTGTTAAGAGTATTCAGTAAACATGTGTGCAAGAAACATTTATAGTGAATGTAGACATTTAAAAAAAAAAGAACCTAGAGGCACCGCAGAAAATGGCACTGATATGCAACAACCAGCTAATGAAAAAATAAATGAAGTAAGGTTGATAACAATCATAATTAATTTGTCAATGCCCCTTTCTGGTGGGGTCTCGATGAGAAAACCCACATGCTGACCATACCGCTGCCTACAATCGAGAATATGTAGCCACATTATCGTACTATATCGTGACACCGGCGGCATTGCACTTCCGGTTTTACCGGAAGTGACGCACCGGCACCCACAGCGCATGATCCCGGCGTCCATCAGCACATGGGTATAAATTGGGGACCTGGGAGGCAGGTAAGCAGATCCTGGTTCCTTCCTGAAGTTGTTAGTGTTGACACCTCTATTGGATTGATTGACTGATTGGCAGACACCTTGAGAAAGGTCCTAACACTAGGACCGAAACGTTGGTGAGCCCCTCTTTTTGGTTTATGTGCATTTACTGTACTTGTGATATGGAACCAAGTATGCAATTAAATGACTTTTTTTTCTGAATACCTTAAGTCTGGAGAGTGCTATCTTTCTTCACGGAAGTGTGGAGATACACTGTATTGTACCAATGAGTCTGACCCTAATTGGATTGGACTTTGATTTGGCACCCCAGCTGCCATCTGTGTTGAGTGAGAGTGTGGGACCTTCTATATATATATATATATATATATATATATTTATATATCTTACGTACGCCACTATTTGTATAAGACACACAAGCAAATTTTGGCGATTAAAATTATATGTGGCATGACTATATTCACTCTGCAACTGCGCCTGTATCTGCATATGGGGGGTCATTCCGAGTTGTTCGCTCGCTAGATGCTTTTAGCAGCATTGCACACGCTAGGCCGCCGCCCTCTGGGAGCGTATCTCAGCTTAGCAGAATAGCGAACGAAAGATTAGCAGAATTGCGAATAGAAATTTCTTAGCAGTTTCTGAGTAGCTCCAGACCTACTCACAAATAGCGATCAGTTCAGTCAGTTTCGTTCCTGGTTTGACGTCACACACACGCCCAGCGTTCGGCCAGCCACTCCCCCGTTTCTCCAGACACTCCAGCGTTTTTCCCTGACACGCCTACGTTTTTCCGCACACTCCCATAAAACGGCCAGTTTCCGCCCAGAAACACCCACTTCCTGTCAATCACACTCTGATCACTTCAACGATGAAAAATCTTCGTTAGGACGTGAGTAAATCTACTAAGTTTTGAGCTAAAATACTAACCGCATGCGCACTGCGAACCATGCGCATTTTTGCCTTAATCGCTCCGTTGCGAAAATCGGCAATGAGCGAACAACTCGGAATGACCCCCACAAAATGGTACGTTACAGAGTTTTCTAGGAAAACTATGTACTGTAGCATAGCATTTTATGCAGATACAGCTGCGGTCGTACACAGAATATAGGCATGCCGCATATCATTTTAATCAGCATAAGCTGCTTGTGTGTATTATTTGCATAGCTTTGCACATAAAACGCATTTTAATGGAATAAAAGACGTCCGGTGCTACAGAGTCACACCATGGCATGACGTGACTAGAAGGGCTGTTTAACGTGCAGGGTGGCTAGATGTATGTGGGCACAGCTGTTTCAAAGAGGTGGAGCCAAAGGTCTAAATTTATTTTCTCTTGACTGAATTAGGCTATCTTCTCTGGAATTTCTGTCTGACAATGACAATGGCAGATAAGAACATTAATGGACATTTTTTCTGTGAGAAAGAAACAACAACACGCAATATATTTTAGTCATACTGCTTCCTTACTGTGTCTAGAGATGCCGATGCTCTGAGATCAGGTAAGAAGGCCACCTCCAGCAGGTGAAGGAGGAAGCATTGGTCCTTAATACCATAGACACGGTCGAGGAATAGCACCATGGGAGCCTTATGATCAGGGCAGAAGCTTGCTGCCATGTCAGGCTCAAACACTGAGCCATCTGAAAGGAATGTACAGATAAGACTTTACACAAAGATATAACCACATTCTACTGTATGAAAATCAAGGTGAAAACAAAAAAAGGATTGTCAATGGTGCCCATATACATCCAATTTTGTCCAGTCTATGAGCAACTAGAGCTGTGGACTATATGATTACAAACTTTTAGGATAAAATGAAACAGATGTTTAGTCATGTTTCAGCGGCCTCTAATATAGGCATAGTATTAGGGACACCTTCCATTTCTAAGGCAGCTACTGACACGTGCCAATAAGAATCAGCAGCCAGCCGGCATCTCCATTAATGACATTATTTTGGGGACCATTTTGAGGTAGAATTTGTGGCCAATTAAAATGAAAACAACTGAACAAGCACTGGAACAACTCAACAAACTTTGCTCCTCCCCTGTTTATTTGTTTCATGCACAATACATGCATTTAAAAGATTCAAAAAAAGTTTCAAAGTGCCACTTTCAAATTGCAGATTGATCTTAAAACAATACAATAACAGAAATTGTGCACTTTAGACTGTTTGTTTTAACTGAAACCAGACATTGGGGAGGGATTCAATTAGCCACAAAAATGCAGTCATTTAATGGCAAAAAAAATTTGACGCTTGTCCACAGAAAAGTGATGCAAAAAGATATGCGCGATTTCATGATTCGATCTATCCTATTGCAAATGACCAAAAACTATGTAATGATTCTTGCCAGCAAAACCAGAGAAAAGTATAGGCCAAAATGGGGAAATCTGCCTGTACCCCCCAAAAAGCAAAACAAATATATGAAAACAATATAGAAGTCTAGAAGTCTATTGGTGGTCATAAAAAAAATATATATATATATATTTTGGGATCTTAAATTGGTTCAAATGCATTTAAAAAAAAAAAAAAAGTGTGAAACTATTACAAAGCAAGTGCCTAATTAGAAATTCCGGTTGGACACACGGACACAAACATAAAACTGAACAGCGCCTTTTCACAGGTCGTGATAAAAACCATGTTTTTATCGTGAAAACAGCATTTTGCGGCTAAATGAATTCCCACTGCAGGTATGGCATATTATTGTAATCTAGTGAGAAAAACAATATAGATTAGTTGTTGTGAGGTTTTACCTTTGGTAAAGGCAGGTAGTTTTAAGGGGATACTAATAATCCCGACCAGGTCGTCAGTGGGCACCAGTGATCGGAGGATGGAGCGGATTCGTAAAGCTTCACCTTTACCAGCTTGGATCAACTATTGACACAACAGGAATCCAGCACTTAACTTGAGTGCACACAGGTGCTTTCATTACACACAACACTTATAATTAAGCATCCATTAAGCGAAACAGTAATTGCCGTTGGTATTACTGCAAGTGCATTGTCTCTGCATACCGGAAAGTAAGGCTGTTTATGTACCCTGCTTATTTATATCAATTAGGATTTACAAATTAAGGTAAAATAAGGACTGTTCAAAGTAAATGAAAGCTAGCTACCTAGGTGTTTTAATATGTTTATTTCAAGTTTAACAAAAAAACACACTAAATAATGTACAACTGGAAGCATTTCAGTCCTGTATATCACCTTATTGTTCCATATGGTCTTATTTCATTTATGTGTCAGTGGCATTATCTATATTTTATCTAATTCTTTTAATATTTTATAAGGACAAATGTTCTTAATTATCTGATCTGGGCTACTAATCTATCTGAATATCTGTATTGTTATTTGTTACCTACATGATTTTCTGGTGCACAGCGTCCTAGAAGGTCTATGAGAGCAGAATAGAAGGACATTATAGCATTTCCCATGTGTACAATCTCTTCCTCTTCTTCATTTTCCTCGACCCTACATTAAAACAGAAAACAATATTGTGTCTGTAAAGATAAAGTGGTCTATCCACTAAGAGATAAAGGGGTAAACGTATGAAGCAGTGATAAGAATGGAGAAGTGAGCCTGTGGAGAAGTTGCCCATGGCAACCAATCAGCTGCTCCGTACAGTTGTATAGTATGCAAATTATAAATGTTACGTCAATGCTGATTGGTTGCCATGGGCAACTTCTCCACTGGCTCACTTCTCCACACTTATCACTGCTTCATACATTTACCCCCAAAGTACCAACCAATCAGCTCCTAGCTGCCATGGTACAGGTTGTGTTTGAACAATGGCAGGAGCTAGCTGGTACTTTATCTTTCTTCAAGGCTTAGTGCATAGACCCCAGAGGGCCTTATTCAGAGGTGGATGCAGTTGCATCAGCGCATTACACCAGCCCTGAGGAGGCGCAGAATGCCTGTCTAATCATGACAATCTATATCAGTGCAACCGTGTCTTTAGACATCTGGCTAGCCATCGCTGTTACCGACACAGAAATTGCACCTCAATGCATGTAATTATACTCTGTCTTTAAGTGATAACCCTCGGGGCACATGCGGACATTGGCTCTCATTCTGAGTTGATCTCTCGCTGCCGATTTTCGCAGCGCAGCGGTCAGGTAAAAAAATGGCAAAACTGCGCATGCGTATGCACCGCAATGCGCACGCGTGTCGTACGGGTACAAACAGCATCGTTGCTGTGCAATGCTTCTAGCGACGAATCCATTCGCACAGCCGATCGCAAGGAGATTGACAGGAAGAGGGCGTTAATGGGTGTCAACTGACCGTTTTCTGGGAGTGGTAGGAAAAACGCAGGCATGACCAGGCGTTTGCAGGGCGGGTATCTGACGTCAATTCCGGGACCTCCGTCGCTAGGATCATCGCACAGGATAAGCAACTTCAGGGCTGGTCTTGTTTTGCACAAAATGCTTTTGTAACGCTCGGCTGCACATGCGATCGCACACTTGCAAAGCGAAAATACACTCCCCCGTGGGCGGCGACTATGCGTTTGCACGGCTGCTAAAAGTAGCTAGCGAGCGACCAACTCGGAATGAGGGCCATTGCCACTACACCCGCCTCTGAAACAGGCCCATGGGCACATAACACGGGCTAATACAAATGTGTCCTATTATAACATGGCGTATACCGCATAGCGGGTCGAAGTCGCCGCATAGCAGGTCGTACGCTGTGCGTTCACTTCAATGGGAGCCAATGGGCACATGCCAACTGAAGTTTATGGGAGCCGACTAGTGATGTGTACAGGGCGGCATGCCACAATGCGTACCACTATAGAATGCTGCTATACACAGCAACACTGCAGCGGGACACATCTGTATATCTCCAACACTTAATGTATTGGGCTGATGTAGAGTTAAATGTACATCCATTTGCTGAGTGTATATTGAGTGTTATCACTCTGTGCATGCTCTGGAACCAACAGGGAAACGGTATCCGGACTCCAGGTCGACAACAAAAAGGTCGACGTCAATTGGTCGACATACCTTAGGTCAACATGGACAAAAGGTCGACAGGAACAAGGTCGACATGGAAAAAGGTTGACATGAGTTTTTCACAATTTTTTTCTTTTTTTGGAACCTTTTCATACTTAACGATCCACGTGGACTACGATTGCAACGGTAATCTGTGCCGAGCGAAGCGGTAGCGGAGCGAAGGAACCATGCCCGAAGCATGGCGAGCGAACGCGGTGCACTAATTTGGGATCCCGGTCACTCTACGAAGAAAACGACACAAACCCCCCCATAAAAAACTCATGTCGACCTTTTTCCATGTCGACCTTGTTCCTGTCGACCTTTTGGCCATGTCGACCAATTGGCGTCGACCTAAGGTGTGTCGACCTTTTTGTTGTCGACCCCGAGTCCCAGACCCGAAACGGTATCAGGGAAACATACTGTACTGTAGTTGTGCGCAGTGCAGTCTATGCAGAGTTGGAGTGTAAATACTATGGGGCATACAGTATGTACTAAGCCTTGGAGAGTGATATAGCGGATTGAGATAAAGTACCAACCAATCAGCTCCTAACTGCCAGAGCACCTATGGCCAATTTGCATTCAATTTTGTGTTTGGCCTGTTATCTTTTCCTGCCTGAACTCTGGCAAAAATAAATAGTTAAAACAGAAAGCATCGGAAGGACAGATAAATGCTGCATACGTCAATGCTTCAGAAATCATTTTCAGGGAAGAAGCATTTCTAAGCACCATACTTACACTTCCCTCTGATACACCTGAGAAGGAAGGTCCAGAGCTGGGTTCTCGGAGATGTTAATAGCCTCCTGCATTGCCGCCAGCAAACCATTTCCCCCCTCTCCTCTCAAGGAAGGCCCGAAGCACTCAGGGCGTCGGATGAGTAACTTCACTACCACACTAGCGTTCTCTTCTACGCTCTCACCTGGAAAACAAGTGACACAAAAGCAGCCCTTGGTTACCAAACTGAGCTCTCAGGGGCATGTAGATCTGTAACATCAATAGCACATTTATTTTCAGGTGTAATTCCCCAAGGAAGAGGCGTTCAGCCTTCTGGAGATAATTGGGAGGAGAGCAGGCAGAGCGGATAGATCTGATCTCTTAGCATAGCAGTTATATTTCAGTGGTAATGGGGACACAATACACACGGCCGTGACACGTGTTCTGCCGACAGGATACATGCGATATAGAAAGCCTGCACTTAGCATATATTCCCCAATACTCCATAAATCCAGGAGAATGTAACGCGAATGTGTAATACTTTTTCATTACTCTGCAAAGGAATATATTCTGAAAGCCGTGTGATATTTAAGTAGGGGCATACTTACTGAAATACATATGGTTTCCTTTCAGTCTATTAAGAAATGACCACTAATTAATTAATTCTAGCACCACATATCAAGTATAATGAAGTAGATGGTTTTATTCTGTGAATGTCACCTCTGCATACATTAACACAGACGTATTTGCCGTTTCCATGCCCCCTTTTCTCTACCTAAATTAATGACGCTAATGATTCTCGATATTTTGTCATTTAATGGCTAGGCTTTTGCATTTTATTCAGACACCTGTCTGAAAGGTGAACGAATAATATTTAACTAGCAGCAACGCAACAGTAAGATAACTACACGACATGCTGAAATATAGGAAAATAAAAATACATCATTTTAAATAAATCCATATTATATACTCTATATGTCCATTCATTTTTTTCTAAAAGCAGAATTTTCAAGATCCCCTGTAAGCAGGGCCGGCCCAACCATCACGCAGACTATGCAGCTGAGTAAGGCGCCACAGTTAAAAGGGCGCAGGCCAGGGCCATGCTGTAATGGAGCAGACACTGTCAGCGCTGACAAGCTAATCGGAGATTGCGGATTGGCAGCCAATCAGGCACAGGGGGCTACTGATTGGCTGTCATACAGCGAGCTCTGATTGGCTCTTGAGCAGACGCCACATTTGCAATGGTGGCGGCGCTGGCAGTGTCTGCTCCATTGCTGCCCGGCCTACACCCTCATCACTATGGTCGCACCATCATCGCCCGGACACTCCACTGGCAGACTAAAGGATGCCCCGACACCTACCTGCACAAAGGGTGGAGCTGACCTCCTTATTTTTCCTGTGCGCTCTTGTTCTGGCCATCTGTGAGCAATCCTATAGTGTAGGGACACAAACTGAGGACAGGGACTGTGCAGGGCAGGGGACCACACTGACAGCACAGACGGTATGGGGCAGGGGCACACACTGAGGACAGGGACTGTACAGGGCAGGGGCACACACTGACAGCACAGACGGTATGGGGCAGGGGCACACACTGAGGGCAGGGACTGTACAGGGCAGGGGCACACACTGACAGCACAGACGGTATGGGGCAGGGGCACACACTGAGGGCAGGGGCTGTACAGGGCAGGGGCACACACTGAGAGCATAGATGGTATGGGGCAGGGGCACACACTGGGGGCAGGGACTGTGCAGGGCAGGGGACCACACTAAGGGCAGAGGCTGTACGGGGCAGGCACAATGAGGGCAGGGACTGTACAGGGCAGGGGCATACACTAAGGGCGATACTGTATAGGGCAGGGGCACACACTGTGTCTACTCCATTGCTGCCCGGCGCCCTCATCACAAAATTACCAGAAAATGCACTATAAAATGCCTAAATGCACTATAAAATTCTTTACAGGGCATTCTATACTCCTAAACTGTGGTTTCTCATGGGAGCATCTAATAGTTCCAACTGTTTTAAACGCTCCACTATTGATGCAGATATAATACACTGTATATGGACATGTCCAGTGGTACAGACCATTTATGTGGATATCCAAACCTACATCAATTTTGACCTAGTTATAAACTTTACGGTCCATATGACACGGATTTTGGAATTTATTACCCAATCTGTTTCTTGTACTATTGGAAGGATGTCCGTTTTTGGCACGTATGGCTGCGGCCTGTCGCTATGTCCCTTGTGTTACCTTACTTGGCACACATATCAAATGGATTGGATTGAATGTTCTATTGATGTTTAGTTGAGGACTGAACATTCCTTTGCTATTTGGCTCCCTGGTGGTCTTCAGTATGCCGAATGTCGGGATCCCAGCGTACACTATACCGGCACCGGGATCCCGACACCCGGCATACTGACACCTGGCATACCGACAGATATTCTCCCTCGTGGGGGTCCACGACCCCCCTGGAGGGAGAATAAATAGTGTGGCGCGTGTAGCGCGCCACCGTGCCCGCAGCGTGGCGAGTGCAGCGAGCCCGCAAGGGGCTCCTTTGCGCTCGCCACGCTGTCGGTATGCCGGCGGTCAGGCTCCCTGGCGCCGGTATGCTGGTCGCCGGGAGCCGGCATACCATACTACACCCTGGCTCCCTTATCTAGTTACAGTACCACTCTCCATTAAAGATAAGGATTGAGGAAGGCAGTCAGGATGACCACAAGGTACAATACTGAGGTGGTATCAAGAGGGTCGCCCCCGTTTTAAGTCATGCCACTTATGTTGGATATACTGATGCAACGGAGTCACCTTAGTTTCCTGTGCACCTTGATCCTGAGATGTTGTCCCCCCTTCATTTTTTGGGGACACTGTTGCTGAAATTTTTTATTGTAGGTAGACTTTTGTTTTGTACCTACTGTATCTTATCTTATATTTTATATGTGAATGTATTTATGAATTCTTTGATTATGTTTGTTCCTGCCCTTTTACCCTTCTAGGAGTTTACGGTTGTATCACTCTGGTTTACTTGATACACATTATACCATGTCCATGTTAATTTATGGCATGCTTTCTCAATAAAAAAAACATTAAAAAAAAGAAACGTAGCAGGAACAGTACTGTGTGCAATTAGAACAAAGAAAAATAAAGAGCACAGACCACCACAATCGGGCAATTTAGAAAAAATAGGAAGAGAAGCCTATAAATAAATCTGCTGAGACAAAACACAATTCCCACATTAAGAGCACCTCCAGGGAATGGCTGTCTACTAATTCTGGGATTTCTTTTTAACAAAACCAACCAAGGAAAAGGTGCTGCTACAATGACATAGCACTTCCTACTGATGGCAGTGTCCAAACATGATGCTGTCCAGCGGACAGCTTCCCCGGCCATATGTAACTAAGGGACATATTCATCATGAAAAAATTGTGAACTGAGAATTTTTAGTTTTCAATTCTCAGCATTCTTATTCACAATTTTTTCAATAGTCATCATCCCTACCTAATAAATGTATCACTTCCGAAAAACTGCTCCTTTTGCGGAGACAGCTTTTCAGAAAGTGATATTTTGCTCCTCATTGCCAGTCTATCCGGCTGCAGCCGCGGCCCCCCCTCCTCCCTGCAGCATGTTATTGCCAGGGCATTGGCGGCCCCTGCACACCACTTACCCGCTGGCATGTTATTGCCGGGGCTGCAAACCGTAGCGGCAGCCTTGGCACACCTCACCCCCCATCACCGGGCCGGCATGTTACTGCCAGGATTGACCCCCTTCTCTTTCTCCCCCAGCCCCGCTCACCTCCCCGTCGACGAATCTTGCAGCGGCCGCCGGGATCGTTCTGCAGCCGCGGCCACCCATCGCTCACCACCCCGCCGCCAGCACAGGGTGCCCGGCTGCAGAGATCACTCTGCAGCCGCGGCTCCCCCCATTCTCTGCTGCGAAAGCTGCTGTATAAACGGCGGCTTGTGCAGAGATTCAGAAGCTGTTTGCCATCTCGGGATGCCAAACTGTTTCACGGTCAACTTCGGAAAAAAATGCTTTTTCTGAGTTTGATGAATATACCCCATGGTGAGCCTCACCTCTATTGTGGCACCAATGAGACCAGTGCCATCAGAGTTAGTCCTGCACTCCATGACATAGTAACCAGGGGGGTTGCTGCAAACATAAAGAAAGACTGAGGATACAACCACCGACAGCTGCAGATCCTGGGCAGCAGGCTATGGGGTCTATTCAGCTGGGATCGCTATTTGCAGAAAATCGCAAACAAGCGATATCCTTCAAACTGCGCATGTTCTGTGGCTGCATTCGCATTCACACTGTGATAGCATCCTTCACACTATGACTGAAAGCGGCAGGTGTTGGGGATGGCGGCATTTCACCATTGCGGGCGAGGGGTCCGGCCAACGCAGGCGTGGCTGGACCGTTTTCAGGGCAGCTGTGTGACGTCACAGGCAGCAGCTCCCATAAAGAAAATAGGAGTGGACCGCCTGCATACGCAGCCTAGCTGCATATGCAGGGGGGGTCGTCATTAATTCTGGACTAAGCAATGCGATTGCAATTGTTTTGCGATCGCATCGGTGGCCGCCAATTAGCAGCAGTCCTCAGCATGCTACAGAAGCAGTTGCAGTTTCTGCTTTTTAGCAGAATCTGCAACTGAACCTGAATAGATTCCTATGACACCAAATGGTTACATAATTTCCAAAATACAAGTGATCACTTATTAAGTGACCAAATGCTTTCAATGAACTGCATGATTTAATGGGATAGGCATGGAGGGGGTTATTCAGTACGGATTGCAGATTCTGCTATAAAGCAGACTCTGCAATCCGTTCTTTTGCATGCTGGGAGCCGCCCATAGCAGGGCAAGGTCACGCAGCATGCAGAATGGCCTGCCCAGTAGCTGTGACCGCAATTTAACTGTAACCTGACTTACCAGTGTTTTTAATGCCCCCACATGGAAAGCCAGTGGCTGAGGTGAAGGAGAAGCAGTCAGTAGATTCTAACCTATGAAGTTACTGACTGCTGCTCCATGGTCACAGTGTTACGCTGGAAGTCACAGCCAAGCACCACACTCCCAGTCTGCGGAGCCAAGTGTGCCTTCCACCTGCCAACGTAATATGGAACAGGAAAAGGCTGCAGAGCACCTAAGATGATTGGCAGAAGTTCCAGCTTCATATAAGTGCCAAGTCTCTACTAAGTACAGTAGATGTTGAGGATCTCAGCATAGGAAAGCTAAGTAATCTACCAAAATTCATATTAAATTAAAAAAGAAAAAAATACTGTAACCTTTACTAATTTAACATCAGTTAATTATTTATATATAATGGTGTACTTTTTTGTTTTAATATTGCTTATTATTAGGTCTATGTATTTTAAACTGAGTGTGCTGCAGTTTGCAACTTGTTTTCAAATATTTAATAAGATTACTATGCTACTTTGTGAAAGTATATACTCCTGTATAACTGCATAACGTTACCTTTACTAGAATAATAATGTATATACTTACAGTTCACAAATACAGCAAAACGCAGGAAAGACAGGTAGCGTTCGCCCTCTATGGGGTTCCATCCAATATCAGGGTATCCTTTGGCTATTAACATCAGACAGCTCTGCAGCCCACAACCTGCCAAATATGTCACGACCTGTTGAGAAACAGACACATTTCTCATGTGAGATTCCAAGAGTTTACAAATGCCGGGCAGAGAGGACAACAATGACTGACAGAAAAGCTCTCTAGTTGTTTCCTTTCCTATATTCCACAGTCTGGATCAACTCCTGCAGCTGACAAGTTTTAAAAACTTGAAACATTCCTAACTTGGTGAAGAGGTTTTAGAGAGCAGCCTATTTAGATGTCACATAAACCTGTCAGACTCAGACCAGCAGAGCGGACGTGTCCAATCCCGGAGGTACCATGTTTCTTAACATCCGCCTCATATGAATTGAATGCAAACTTAGGGCTTACTACTTTCTTTGTCACTTTTTACAATTTATTACATTAACTCATGCAGTCAAAAAGGATAGTCTTACCACTGATTAAAACAGAATGTAATATTAAAAGGAAAAACAATTCAATGTTTGTACTTAATCATTAACGGGAAAAATAGTAAAATACACCCAAATATACCCTGGACAGCTACACACGTTTTAATTTATTTAAAAAATACTTTTACTTGGTAATTTAATTTCCAAATAAGCATTCTATAAAAATAACAAAGGACAAAGCAATCCTAGAAAAGATTAATAAAATCACAGATTAGTGTAAACATACTATAATATTTCAAAGGCTTTTAATATCACCTACAGCACGGTTATGTTCATCATAAACAATGGCTAGAATATGGGACAGCTGCGTAAGGTCTGTAAAACATACAGTGCTTATCAGGACACCTGTTAGATAGGCCACCAAGATGACTACGGACGCGCTGCCAGATATGGCAGAGGAGGAAAGATAACGTGTGTTTGGGACCACAATCGCCCAGGCAATAGGCATAACATGATGGAGAGTGGGGTGTTCAAAGGGGACAACAGTATAGGGCCCTGAGGTACAGGGGGTCCCAAGGATCAAGGTCAGAAAACATGGACAGCAGCGCCTAATAATGCTTTTAAAATACTAAACTCAATCTGCCCACAAATTTTTTTAAAAATGGCAGACGCACAAAGCTCCATCCTCTCCAGTTACCCTGTCACTTGGTCTGGACCGGTCCTTGCTGCTTTTTTCGTCATTATGCTCTGGTGGGTGCTGGCCCTGCCCTGTATGTACCTTCCGCCGAAGAGCCAGGCAGCCACAGCCCAGCAGGAAAACTGCTGCTCGCTAGGCACACTGTGTCAGAGACTCCACACATCAGCAGTCCGCAGCCACTGTCCAAGTCCCTGGCTGGGGGGAGTGCATTTCCCTGGATGATCACACAGATGATCACACAGTTACTGTGTGATCATTACTGATATTGTAGCAAAAAACCCTCAAATGCCATCACTTGAACATGCCCAGCTTTCAATAACATATGTATATATACTGTATGTATATATATATATATATATATATATATATATACTTTATGTATGTATGTATGTATGTATGTATATATATATATATATATATATATACGCACACACACATACACACACATACACACACACATAGTCCAAAATCTAGCACTCAAATGCACTCCCATATATAACTGTCCTCGCGAGTACCGACATATCACGAGTGCAGCACTAACGATCTAGGGGAGCCGATCCAAGCCTCACGGGAACGCGCATCGGATCAGATCGGAAACACATCCAAAATGCCTGATTTCACTCGATATATCAGCCCGAATGCCCGAAATTTGGATGAAAATCGGGCATTATCGTTTTAGTGTATGGGGCCCTTGAGAAATGCTGTAGGGGTATTGTATCATTTCCAAAAAATAAACTAATAAACCCCGTCCCAAAATTTTGTATATGTAAGACTCGTAAAAGGTGCACCCACGACACTCTGTCAAAGGCTTTATCCGCATTACAGCTGAGTAGAAGAGATTTGCCTGGTCGGATAGCCCGAGATTGAGTCAGTGTAGCTACCACCTGTCTTATATTGGCCCTCATTCCGAGTTGATCGCTAGCTGCTGTTGTTCGCAGCGCAGCGATCAGGCTAAAAATCGGCACTTCTGCGCATGCGTATGGCGACGCTTTTCAGTCGCACTGCTGGCCGCAGAGTGATTGACAGGAAGTGGGTGTTTCTGGGTGGTAACTGACCGTTTTCGGAGAGTGTGTATAAAAACGCAGGCGTGCCAGATAAAAACACAGGAGTGGCTGGGGAAACGTAGGCGTGGCTGGCCCAACGCAGGGCGTGTTTGTAACATCAAAACAGGAACTAAACAGACTGAAGTGATCGCTAGCTAGGAGTAAGTCTCGAGCTGCTCAGAAACTGCACAATCTTTTTTTGTAGCAGCGCTGCGATCCTTTCGTTCGCATTTCTGCTAAGCTAAGATACACTCCCAGAGGGCGGCGGCTTAGCGTTTGCACTGCTGCTAGCGAGCGATCAACTCGGAATGAGGGCCATTGTGTACTGATGAGCGGCCTTTCACAAAGCCAGTTTGGGAGGGGTGGAGTAGTTTTGGTAGTATAATTTGTAACTGTTGTGCCATAATAGTCGTTAACAATTTAAGGTCCTGATTCAGCAAGGAGATGGGTCTAAATGAGTGAACCAGTGTGGAATCTTTACCCGGTTTTGGTAAAATAATAATTCTGGCTTTGTTAAAATCTGAGGGCGGATTTTCACCTGACTATATAGAATTAAATAATTGCAATAAGTGTGGTAATAAATGAGGGGATAATATCTTGTAGTATTCAGCGCCCAGTCCATCTGGACCCGAAACTTTTCCATTAGCCAGGCGATTAATGGCAAAGCGCAATTCTTGTTCCGAAACAGGATCTATCAAAGCTTCTTTTTCATCCTCTGTTAACTTTGGGGCCTCAGCCATTCTGAGAAAATTCATGCTTAAGGATGGATTATCGGGGAGAGCTGTGTATAAGTGAGTGTAATATGCCAAAAAGGAGTTAGCGAAATCAGGGACAGAAGCCAATAGTCCCATGTCTGAGATAAGTTTCGTAATGGTCACAGGCGGTCGTTGATTTCGAATAACAGAGGCCAATAATTTGCCAGCTTTGTTGCCCCAACTAAAGTAACTGTTTTTGGAAGTCTAAAGAGTATTGAGCCTTTTCTGTACATATAGAGTCGTATAATGATTTAGCGTCTGTGTAAATCTGATGGGTTTCAGGGGTATCACTATTAAGTATTCAGGAATAGGAGTCAGACAGCTAGGCTAAATTCATGTAATCTCGTATTCAGCTTTTTGCGTTTGCCGTGACATATGCAATTATATGGCCTCAAAGCACCGGCTTTGATGCAGCCCAAAATAAATTTATATCTTCCGAATGCTCTATGTTATCATCTACGTAATTTAAAAAGTTCTGTTCCAAAGACAATATACGAAATCCGGTTAATTGGCTAAGTAAGATGGAAACCTCCAATTAAAAGAGGGATCTAAGGGTGGAAAGTGCCTATGTGAACCACGTTGGCGCGTGATCTGAGAGGACTATGGGGCAGATGTATCAAGCCTGAAGAAGTGATAAAGCAGTGATAGGTGGAAGGTGATAACGCACCAGCCAGTCAGCCCCTAACTGTCATTTTTCAAACCCGTAATGATTGACTGGTGCGTTATCACCTTCCACTTATCACTGCTTTATCACTTCTCCAGGCTTGATACATCTGCCCCTATGTTTTCTATCTTAGATTGGTGCACTCTACCTAAAAGTGAGTTAGGCACATGCCAATAATCGATTCTAGCCGAGGCGTGGTGGGGATGGGAGTAAAAGGTGTAATTTCAGTCTACTTGAAGTATTGCGGGTAGCATTGTTTGATTTATCCAAGAGTGGGTTAAGGGTAGTCTTAAAGTCACCACCTAATATTAAATGACCTATCGCCCAGTCCTGCAATTTGACAAAGAGATCACTATAAAAGGCATTATTGGTGCCTGTTGGTGCATAAAGCGTGGCTACCGTGAACAATTCCCCTTCAATACGTATTTTAAGAAACAAAAAGCGGCCTTCCGAATCACACAATTTATCTATTATCATGTAGTGTAAGGTTTAATTTATAAAGAGAATCGCCCCACGCTTTTTAGAGTTATATGAGGCTGCCACATAGTCTGTGAAGCATGTATCTCTCAGAGTACTAGGGTCAGTGTCTCGCCAGTGCGTCTCCTGTAGCACTGCAATGTCTGGCTTTAATCCTTTTAGATGTTGCAATATTTTCCGTCGCTTCAAAGGCATATTAAGCCCTTCTACGTTCCAAGTTAAGAACTTTAGATCTTACCGTGTACTAATTGATACAGCCTGAGAGCCAACCATATTAACCTATGCTTAGTCTTGGAAATAAACAACGCGACATAGTCATATTTGCAATGGGTCCCCTTGTCCCAGCCAGCAGGGGTTCCATTGAGGTAAGAAATGTGCATCCTCTAAATAACACAAGTAACAATGGTGGTCATTCCGAGTTGTTCGCCCGGTAATTTTCTTCGCATCGCAGCGATTTTCCGCTTATTGCGCCAAGTAAATTTGCTATGAAGATTGGTATTTTACTCACGGCATTACAAGGTTTTTTCTTCGTTCTGGAGATCGGAGTGTGATTGACAGGAAGTGGGTGTTTCTGGGCGGAAACTGGCCGTTTTATGGGAGTGTGTGAAAAAACGCTACCGTTTCTCGGAAAAACACGGGAGTGGCTGGAGAAACGGAGGAGTGTCTGGGCGAACGCTGGGTGTGTTTGTGACGTCAACCCAGGAACGACAAGCACTGAACTGATCGCACTGAAAGAGTAAGTCTCGAGCTACTCAGAAACTGCACAGAGAAGTCTTTTCGCAATATTGCGAATCTTTCGTTCGCAATTTTGATAAGCTAAGATTCACTCCCAGTAGGCGGCGGCTTAGCGTGTGCAATGCTGCTAAAAGCAGCTTGCGAGCGAACAACTCGGAATCACCCCCAATGTCAATAACATGACATAACAATTAAATAATGCAGTCCTAACCGATTTTTTAATTTTTATAACACAAACCAAGAGCCATAAAGGCCCCTCATTATAATTAGAAATTGTCCAGAATCTGTAAAAATGGGGGGATAGAGAAGCAATGAAGAGCTTTACATCTAATAAGGAAACATGGCAATAACAAGAAAAAGTAATACCAATTAAACCATTCCTGAGCCAATTTGTGACAGGATCGCGACAGCATATTCACCAACCGTAAGAAAACTACCAATATAATATAATTTGTAAACATCGCGGATCAGCATAGATGGTGTAATACTTGCAAGTAATACGTGAAGTCAATCTGCATCATCATATGGAGTGGACGACAGGTTGGGGAGAGAATCAACTAAAGACTCTGCAGGTGAAACAGAGTCAAAGAAGTATTGTGTGCTATCATATTGCACTCTCAATTTTGCTGGGTAAAGAACAGCAAATCCGATTCCAGCATCAAAGAGAGACTAACAAACGGGCGAACACTCCCTTCTTTTCATGATAAGAGAAGTCTTGAAACAATAATAGTCTGTCTCTCTGATAATTCAGACCACAAGATTTCCTGTAAGCAACCATCAATTGCATTTTGTCAGTGTAGTTCAGTAGTTCAAATATCACCAGCCTGGGTCTGCGGTGATCCAATTGGCAATCCGGGCCAATACGATATGCCCGTTCAACAAGCATTGCGCCTGTTGTGGGCAAACAGTCCAACTCCTGTGGGAGCCAAGTGGAGACAAGATCCAACAGGTCCCTCTGCTTAACCGACTCAGGTAGACCAATCAGGCGGAGGTTGTTGCGACAGTTGCGATTCTTAAGATCCTCAAGTTTTTCTTGGACGGCAGTCAGCGAAGCTTCTTGAGAGGCAATATTAGCTTTTGCTGCAATCAGGTCATCCTCCATATTGGATATGCGCTGACCTGCTTCATCAAATCTGGCATTATGGGCCTAATTCAGAGTTGATCACAGCAGCAAATTTGTTAGTAGTTGGGCAAAACCAGGTGCACTGCGGGAGGGAGGCAGATATAACATGTGCAGAGAGAGTTAGATTTGGGTGGGGTGTGTTCAAACTGAAATCTAAATTGCAGTGTAAAAATAAAGCAGCCAGTATTTACACTGCACAGAAACAATATAACCCACTCAAATCTAATTCTCTCTGCCACACCTGCAGTGCACATGGTTTTGCCCAACTGCTAACAAATTTGCTGCTGCTATCAACTCTGAATTACCACCTATACCCCTTGTGCTGCGTAACTGCAGAGTTAATGGCTTCTTTTAGACCTGCCAGTTTTTTGTCTAACAGGGTAGACAATAAATCTGATATCTCCTGAGCCTTGGCAACAGAGGCGACACTGAAAGCAGTTGGATCAGAGACTCCCTGTAGTATGTCGTCCCTTGCAGCAGAAGAGGGTGGGCTTGCCACCTGTGTAATCGTAGCTCGTGTTTCCCTCTGTTTGGGTCCTGTCCCGCCTTTTCCACCCCTATGAAGTTCTCCATCAGGTATATATGGTAGAATATGCTGTTAACACAAAATGAAAGTTTCTTGCAGAACGGTAATTCCAACAGTGAGTATCAATTATGAAACGCGGGTAGTTCGTAATCCTGCCCAGCAGGGGGCAATATAATCACTGTGACAAACCGCACTCACTAAGAAATGCGACGGCTATAATACAAAGGCAAAAATAGCAGTTTCCAGAGAAATAATCAGTTTTCCAATAGGTGATCCAGTATATCACCAGTGCTTGTGAGACATAAAGTGATTGTTTATTTTGAAAAGAACTGAACTGCAATGCTGTGGAGGGACTATTTATATCCAGGCTGAGGTGACACCTGGCATCCAGCAGCCCCCCCACCACTTCAAAGTAGCAGCAGTCACTGATGGGATCAGGGAACCTGAATTGTCAGTATATCACCCCCGTGAAATCCCTGCCTTCCTTCTGATAACTGCAGCCCTCAGCATTTACAGTATGCTGAGTGTAGTAGAAGGGGAGCTAAAGATGACAGCCGGGAGGAAGGCATACATGCAGTGCAGGTCACTTGCGGGTGGTGTATTGGTTATGGGGACCCATGCAGTCACTCACAACCTCGCCTGTTGCCTGACAGATGGACACCCAGCCACCGCTCACAGCACCGGAAAGCTCTGCCCAGTGATCCATGCAGTGAGGAGCGGGGAAATCAAATATTGCGGCTGCTGGCGCTTGCACAAACACCAGGATTCCGGTGAGTATAGGGGTAGCGGGGAGCCGGGACCCGAGTCCAATTGCCTGCACTTGTCTCAGAGACTCACCCAGGTGTGTGTGGAGGGCCGCTCCCGGCGCTGGCAGTGGGTGATGTGTGGGGGAGCAGAGAGCTCAGTTAAAAAGCGGCAGATTGCTAGGTCCGCCTACCGGAAGTATACTTATTATTTTTAAAAAGATAATAAATGTTATAAATGTCACTCTTGGAGATCATAATGAAAAGAATAAAATTAGTCTGTGTTATAAGAAACATACAATAAGTGTATGAAACACCATAAATAATGGCGTGGAGCGAGTGCTAATTACCCGGGCCTGGCTTGTTAGAGGGAACCAATAGGGGCCCAGGTCGCCTGCCAACCCCAATATTACCTGTCGCCCCTCTTACATGTTTGCTGTGTGCACAGCAGGCATGAAAATGTGGACGATCACACTGATTGCGCCCCCCCTCCATGATTTGGCCATCACTGGGGGGTCCCCTGTTTAGCGCAGGCTGACAATACTTATTCCCTATTTTTCTAATCCTTTATGGGGCATATTTAGCATTATGCACAAAAAAATAAGAATTTACTTACCGATAATTCTATTTCTCGGAGTCCGTAGTGGATGCTGGGGTTCCTGAAAGGACCATGGGGGGAATAGCGGCTCCGCAGGAGACAGGGCACAAAAAGTAAAGCTTTACGATCAGGTGGTGTGTACTGGCTCCTCCCCCTATGACCCTCCTCCAAGCCTCAGTTAGGTACTGTGCCCGGACGAGCGTACACAATAAGGAAGGATTTTGAATCCCGGGTAAGACTCATACCAGCCACACCAATCACACTGTACAACCTGTGATCTGAACCCAGTTAACAGTATGATAACAGCGGAGCCTCTGAAAAGATGGCTCACAACAATAATAACCCGATTTTTGTAACTATGTACAAGTATTGCAGACAATCCGCACTTGGGATGGGCGCCCAGCATCCACTACGGACTCCGAGAAATAGAATTATCGGTAAGTAAATTCTTATTTTCTCTATCGTCCTAGTGGATGCTGGGGTTCCTGAAAGGACCATGGGGATAATACCAAAGCTCCCAAACGGGCGGGAGAGTGCGGATGACTCTGCAGCACCGAATGAGAGAACTCCAGGTCCTCCTTAGCCAGGGTATCAAATTTGTAGGATTTTACAAACGTGTTTGCCCCTGACTAAATAACCGCTCGGCAAAGTTGTAAAGCCGAGACCCCTCGGGCAGCCGCCCAAGATGAGCCCACCTTCCTTGTGGAATGGGCATTTACATATTTTGGCTGTGGCAGGCCTGCCACAGAATGTGCAAGCTGAATTGTATTACACATCCAACTAGCAATAGTCTGCTTAGAAGCAAGAGCACCCAGTTTGTTGGGTGCATACAGGATAACAGCAAGTCAGTTTTCCTGACTCCAGCCGTCCTGGAACATATTTTCAGGGCCCTGACAACATCTAGCAACTTGGAGTCCTCCAAGTCCCTAGTAGGTGCAAGGCACCACAATAAGCTGGTTCAGGTGAAACACTGACACCACCTTAGGGAGAGAACTGGGGACGAGTCCGCAGCTCTGCCCTGTCCGAATGGACAAACAGATATGGGCTTTTTTGAGAAAAAACCACCAATTTGACACTCGCCTGGTCCAGGCCAGGGCCAAGAGCATGGTCACTTTTCATGTGAGATGCTTCAAATCCACAGATTTGACTGGTTTTAAACCAATGTGATTTGAGGAATCCCAGAACTACGTTGAGATCCCACAGTGCCACTGGAGGCACAAAAGGGGGTTGTATATGCAATACTCCCTTGACAAACTTCTGGACTTCAGGAACTGAAGCCAATTCTTTCTGGAAGAAAATCGACAGGGCCGAAATTTGAACCTTAATGGACCCCAATTTGCGGCCCATAGACACTCCTGTTTGCAGGAAATGCAGGAAACGACCGAGTTGAAATTTCTTTGTGGGGCCATCCTGGCCTCACACCACGCAACATATTTTCGCCACATGTGGTGATAATGTTGTGCGGTCACCTCCTTTCTGGCTTTGACCAGGGTAGGAATGACCTCTTCCGGAATGCCTTTTTCCCTTAGGATCCGGCGTTCCACCGCCATGCCGACAAACGCAGCTGCGGTAAGTCTTGGAACAGACATGGTACTTGCTGAAGCAAATCCCTTCTTAGTAGCAGAGGCCATAAGACCTCTGTAAGCATCTCTTGAAGTTCCGGGTACCAAGTCCTTCTTGGCCAATCCGGAGCCATGAGTATAGTTCTTACTCCTCTACGTCTTATAATTCTCAGCACCTTAGGTATGAGAAGCAGAGGAGGGAACACATACACCGACTGGTACACCCACGGTGTTACCAGAACGTCCACAGCTATTGCCTGAGGGTCTCTTGACCTGGCGCAATACCTGTCCCGTTTTTTGTTCAGACGGGACGCCATCATGTCCACCTTTGGTATTTCCCAACGGTTTACAATCATGTGGAAAAAACTTCCCGATGAAGTTTCCACTCTCCCGGGTGGAGGTCGTGCCTGCTGAGGAAGTCTGCTTCCCAGTTTCCATTCCCGGGATGAAACACTGCTGACAGTGCTATCACATGATTTTCCGCCCAGCGAAAAGTCCTTGCAGTTTTTGCCATTGCCCTCCTGCTTCTTGTGTCGCCCTGTCTGTTTACGTGGGCGACTGCCGTGATGTTTTTCCCACTGGATCAATACCGGCTGACCTTGAAGCAGAGGTCTTGCTAAGCTTAGAGCATTATAAATTTACCCTTAGCTCCAGTATATTTATGTGGAGAAAAGTCTCCAAACTTGATCACACTCCCTGGAAATTTTTTCCTTGTGTGACTGCTCCCCAGCCTCTCGGGCTGGGCTCCGTGGTCACCAGCATCCAATCCTGAATGCCGAATCTGCGGCCCTCTAGAAGATGAGCACTCTATAACCACCACAGGAGAGACACCCTTGTCCTTGGATATAGGGTTATCCGCTGATGCATCTGAAGATGCGATCCGGACCATTTGTCCAGCAGATCCCACTGAAAAGTTCTTGCGTGAAATCTGCCGAATGGAATTGCTTCGTAGGAAGCCACCATTTTTACCAGGACCCTTGTGCAATGATGCACTGTTTTTAGGAGGTTCCTGACTAGCTCGGATAACTCCCTGGCTTTCTCTTCCGGGAGAAACACCTTTTTCTGGACTGTGTCCAGAATCATCCCTAGGCACAGCAGACGTGTCGTCGGGATCAGCTGCGATTTTGGAATATTTAGAATCCACCCGTGCTGTTGTAGCAGTATCCGAGATAGTGCTACTCCGACCTCCAACTGTTCCCTGGACTATGCCCTTATCAGGAGATCGTCCAAGTAAGGGATAATTAAGACGCCTTTTCTTCGAAGAAGAATCATCATTTCGGCCATTACCTTGGTAAAGACCCGGGGTGCCGTGGACAATCCAAACGGCAGCGTCTGAAACTGATAGTGACAGTTCTGCACCACGAACCTGAGGTACCCTTAGTGAGAAGGGCAACTTTGGGACATAGAAGTAAGCATCCCTGATGTCCCGGGACACTATATAGTCCCCTTCTTCCTGGTTCGTTATCACTGCTCTGAGTGACTCCATCTTGATTTGAACCTTTGTAAGTGTTCAAATTTTTTTTAGAATAAGTCTCACCTAGCCTTCTGGCTTCAGTACCACAATATATTGTGGAATAATACCCCTTTTCTTGTAGTAGGAGAGGTAATTTAATTATCACCTGCTGGGAATACAGCTTGTGAATTTTTTCCCATACTGCCTCCTTGTCGGAGGGAGACCTTGGTAAAGCAGACTTCAGGAGCCTGCGAAGGGGAAACGTCTCGACATTCCAATCTGTACCCCTGGGATACTACTTGTAGGATCCAGGGGTCCTGTACGGTCTCAGCGCCATGCTGAGAACTTGTCAGAAGCGGTGGAACGCTTCTGTTCCTGGGAATGGGCTGCCTGCTGCAGTCTTCTTCCCTTTCCTCTATCCCTGGGCAGATATGATCTTATAGGGACGAAAGGACTGAGGCTGAAAAGACGGTGTCTTTTTCTGCAGAGATGTGACTTAGGGTAAAAACGGTGGATTTTCCAGCAGTTGCCGTGGCCACCAGGTCCGATGGACCGACCCCAAATAACTCCTCTTCCTTTATACGGCAATACACCTTTGTGCCGTTTGGAATCTGCATCACCTGACCACTGTCGTGTCCATAACATCTTCTGGCAGATATGGACATCGCATTTACTCTTGATGCCAGAGTGCAAATATCCCTCTGTGCATCTCGCATATATAGAAATGCATCCTTTAAATGCTCTATAGTCAATAAAATACTGTCCCTGTCAAGGGTATCAATATTTTTAGTCAGGGAATCCGACCAAGCCACCCCAGCTCTGCACATCCAGGCTGAGGCGATCGCTGGTCGCAGTATAACACCAGTATGTGTGTATATACTTTTTATGATATTTTCCAGCCTCCTGTCAGCTGGTCCTTGAGGACGGCCCTATCTATAGACGGTACCGCCACTTGTTTTGATAAGCGTGTGAGCGCCTTAGCCACCCTAAGGGGTGTTTCCCAACGCGCCCTAACTTCTGGCGGGAAAGGGTATACCGCCCCTAATTTTCTATCGGGGGGAACCCACGCATCATCACACACTTTATTTAATTTATCTGATTCAGGAAAAACTACGGTAGTTTTTTCACATCCCACATAATACCCTCTTTTGTGGTACTTGTAGTATCAGAAATATGTAACACCTCCTTCATTGCCTTTAACGTGTGGCCCTAATAAGGAATACGTTTGTTTATTCACCGTCGACACTGGATTCAGTGTCCCTGTCTGTGTCTGTGTCGACCGACTAAAGTAAACGGGCGTTTTAAAACCCCTGACGGTGTTTTTGAGACGTCTGGACCGGTACTAATTGTTTGTCGGCCGTCTCATGTCGTCAACCGACCTTGCAGCGTGTTGACATTTTCACGTAATTCCCTAAATAAGCCATCCATTCCGGTGTCGACTCCCTAGAGAGTGACATCACCATTACAGGCAATTGCTCCGCCTCCTCACCAACATCGTCCTCATACATGTCGACACACACGTACCGACACACAGCACACACACAGGGAATGCTCTGATAGAGGACAGGACCCACTAGCCCTTTGGAGAGACAGAGGGAGAGTTTGCCAGCACACACCAAAAACGCTATAATTATATAGGGACAACCTTATATAAGTGTTTTCCCTTATAGCATCTTTATTATATATTTCTAACGCCAAATTAGTGCCCCCCCTCTCTGTTTTAACCCTGTTTCTGTAGTGCAGTGCAGGGGAGAGCCTGGGAGCCTTCCCTCCAGCCTTTCTGTGAGGGAAAATGCCGCTGTGTGCTGAGGAGATAGGCCCCGCCCCTTTTTCGGCGGCCTCGTCTCCCGCTCTTAACGGATTCTGGCAGGGGTTAAATATCTCCATATAGCCTCCGGAGGCTATATGTGAGGTATTTTTAGCCAAAATAGGTTTTCATTTGCCTCCCAGGGCGCCCCCCTCCCAGCGCCCTGCACCCTCAGTGACTGCCGTGTGAAGTGTGCTGAGAGGAAAATGACGCACAGCTGCAGTGCTGTGCGCTACCTTTAGAAGACTGAGGAGTCTTCTGCCGCCGATTCTGGACCTCTTCTTACTTCAGCATCTGCAAGGGGGCCGGCGGCAAGGCTCCGGTGACCATCCAGGCTGTACCTGTGATCGTCCCTCTGGAGCTGATGTCCAGTAGCCAAGAAGCCAATCCATCCTGCACGCAGGTGAGTTCACTTCTTCTCCCCTAAGTCCCTCGTTGCAGTGATCCTGTTGCCAGCAGGACTCACTGTAAAATAAAAAACCTAAGCTAAACTTTTCTAAGCAGCTCTTTAGGAGAGCCACCTAGATTGCACCCTTCTCGGCCGGGCACAAAAATCTAACTGAGGCTTGGAGGAGGGTCATAGGGGGAGGAGCCAGTACACACCACCTGATCGTAAAGCTTTACTTTTTGTGCCCTGTCTCCTGCGGAGCCGCTATTCCCCCCATGGTCCTTTCAGGAACCCCAGCATCCACTAGGACGATAGAGAAAAAGTCATTTGTTAGCACTGCTTATCTGTTTTTAAATGAATTTTAACAACATTTTATTACTGTGGGCAAAAGCTATTCAGTCAACTGATAAGTTTCAAACGTTTGATTTATGTGTTCAGACATCAATATTTCTCTTTGCTGTCTATTCAGAAGTTCAGGTGACGTGAAGTGCACATTTACAAAATGCCCTGAAGAGCTTGATCTTGATGTGAGATCCCATGATCATGATCATAGAAGATCATCCATAAAAGGAGTTTCTTTTTGTTTTCTTTTTTATTATTATTATTATTATTATTATTATTATTATTAATACTGTAGATTGATTACAACTCATTTTGTTTGCTATATTTCTGTGCAGTGACATGCGGTGGGGGTGAGGCAGGTGCTAGACTTTGAGCTACTTCCAAATGCCGAAGAACACGTCAGCTACCTATTGCAGTGGCATTGTGGTTCCTACAGTGGAGTTTAAAAAAAAAAAAGTTTTTAACTGCTCAACGTTATTACAAATGTGACACATTTGAAAACTATGATTCAGAGATGAGGGCAATTGGATTATATAACAAAACAATGTACAGTATAGCAGTGCTTTTCAACATTGTACAACTCATGGCACACCAAGCAAGATTATAAAATTGCCATGGCACACCATCCTTTTAAAAAAAAAATCAAATATATGTTGATGTCTGTTATTATTTCCAGGTTTTTACAAGGAAGCAAAAAATACTGTGCGAGTCAGCATGCGCTTGCCCTGCTGGCTACAACCCCCTGCCACCTCCCTGCTAAGCTAACACTTACCCCCAAATCAGGGGATCAATGATTTGGTGAGTCAGCTGCTCCCTTTCCATGATCCCGGTCATCTGTTCTGTGCTGTAAACTTTCACAGCATCTCAGCTCACAGTCCAGATCAGATGACCGGGGTAACAGAAAGAGCATAGTCATCAGCTAACCGGCTTACAGAGATGCTCACTGAACAGAGGTACAGATGTGTCCACTTCCATCTTTGCTCAATTTGGCACAACATGCAAAACACGGCTAAGCTGTTTTTCACGAGTAGCGAGTGGATGGATTTTAAAATGTTTGTTTGCCATAATAGAATATGTATAAAGTAATATATATAAAAGAAGCAAATTAAGAAAAAATCACAAGGCATGGCTAAATCTCTGAGTCTATGGCATGCAAAACCGTGCCATACATGGCGGGATATAGCAAAGATGTATGTGGACACCAGGGCCGGTTCTAGACCTTGTGGCGCCCAGTGCGAAAGTTTCCTTTGGAGCACCCCCCCCCTTCCTCCCCGACAGGCAAAACAGGGATAGTGCACGCTGTAGGCGCGCGGCAAAAAATAGGGAAGGGGAGTGGCCACAGTTATGCCCCCTGTAGTTGTGCTCCCTGTAGCTGTGCCCTCAGTAGTTGTGCCCCCAGTAGAGTTGTGCCCCCTGTAGCTGTGGCCTCAGTAGTTGTGCCCTCTGTAGCTTTGCCCCCTGTAGCAGTGCCCTCAGTAGCTGTGCCCCTGTAGTTATTCCTCTAGTAGCGCCGCTTACAAAAAAAAAAAAATACTCACCAGCCCCGCTCCTGCTTCCCGACCGCTGCTGCTGTCCTCCGTCTCCGGCCGCCGCTCCTCGGATCTATGGGAGAGATGTCATGACGTCTCTCCCATAGTGCCGCAGAGACACTAGAGGTCAATTATGACCTCTAGTGTCAGCGGCCGCTCCCATAATGCTGCGCGGTGCGCGGCATTGTGGTGTGCACGGCAGCATGTGGTAGTATGTGGGAGGGTCAGGGAGCATGTGGGAGGGTCAGGCGTCAGCACCCTCAGGACTGTGGCGCACTGGGCAAAAAGTCTGCTTGCCCATGACAAGAGCTGCTCCTGGTGGACACATCTGTAAGTGTAAATCTTTTCATTTTCTATCATAAAACTTTTTTTTCTCTGTAATCAGCCCTGTTTACACAAACAGGGCTGATCACAGAAGTCTACTGTCTGTTCTGTTCTGTCAGCAGGCAGGAGTTGCAGAGAAGGAGTAGGTGAAACTGGGGGAAGATCTAATAACGCCATCTTCAGATGGCATTATTATCTCATGGCTTCCCCCAAGTATATTTCAACTATTTTTTTAAGTAAATCTGAAACAGATTGCATTCCCCATAACAAGTATGGGAAATGCAAATCTGCATAATAAAAGAATATGAATTTAAGGGCTTAGAAGAGTATTTTATGATAACCTCTCCAAAAGACATTTCTGTGGCACTAAAATATAGTGAAAAGGGTGTGAAAAATGTTTTCACATTATTTTAGTTAAAAAAAAGATTGATAAATATGTTTCTTCAGTTTTAAGTGTTGCCCACTGATAGAAATATACTTTATACTTTTATCTGTTTTCTCCCTAAAGCTGTACAAAAAAGGTTGATTTATTTCCAAATGTGGCGGGAGAATTTGTAGTGACCATGAAGACACTAGTACAGATGGACAGGATGATAGACTAATTTACACAGAGGGGCTATGAGTACAGCTTTCTTTGTTAAATTAAAAAGATGATCTTATCCATCCTCAATGAGGACACTTTGAAACAAAAAAAAATATAAAATCTATATCCTGTAAAATGATTGGGATTAATAGGTACAATACAAAAAAAGCCACAGTGATAAAGTCTGCCTTGTTACTCTAGGAGCAAAAATATATGAGACTTCTTGGTACATCCAGATCTAGGCAAATCTTTGAAAAGTCGTTTTTTGGGTGCACCAAAAAAGGGCTGCTACTAATGTTTGGGATGTGTGCCGTGTAGCTTTATGGTCACTGGAGATGCCAGCAAACTGTCGTGTTCTAAGTATCAGTACAAAATGCACCATTTCTTATCATGTTCCAGCAAATTTGTAATGTATAACCTAATTTGCCCATGTGGCAAATACTATGTCAGTAAAACAAAATGTCGATTTAAAGAAAGGATGACAATGCACAGATCATCAATTGGTGTTGCCATTCCCTTGAATGATTGTCAGCAATCTATGGGTCTCCATTTTGCCAGATTGAGCAATACTCTGGCATTAGTCAGATACAAAATAATAGACCAGGAAGGTCATTTCGAGTTGATCGCTAGCGGCATTCATTCGCTGTGCAGCGATGAGGAAAAAAACGGCACTTCTGCGCACGCGCGTCGTACAATTGCAACGAATGATGTAGTTTCACACAAGGTCTAGCGAAGCTTTTCAGTTGCACTGGTGGCCGCAGAGTGATTGACATGAAGACGGCATTTCTGGGTGTCAACTGACCGTTTTCAGGGAGTGTTCGGAAAAACGCAGGTGTGCCAGGAAAAACGCAGGCGTGGCTGGGCGAACGCAGGGCGGGTTTGTGACGTCAAAACAGGAACTGAACAGTCTGAAGTGATCGCAAGCGCTGAGTAGGTATTGAGCTACTCTAAAACTGCACCAAAAAATGTTGCCGCCGCTCTGTGATCCTTTCGTTCGCACTTCTGCTAAGCTAAAATACACTACCAGTGGGAGGCGGCATAGCGTTTGCACGGTTGCTAAAAACTGCTAGCGAGCGAACAACTCGGAATGACCACCCATATATAGAACCACCACAGCAGATGACAGCACAAATTACTCTTGCAAAAGGGAGGCTAAATGGATTTTTTTATGAGACACCTTGGGGTATATTTATTAAAAGTTGATTTTGGTCGATGTTGGGTCAATCTGTGATTGATTTTGTTTTTCAAGGTCTAAATCACACATTTACTAACATGATTTTTGGTATCCTTAAAAAAAAAATTACGATATTTACTAAAAATCAATCTGTGTTGATTTTTGGTCAGCGTTTGGACGATTTTATATTACAGGGTCTAAATTCCACAGTTACTAACAAATGATTTTTGAAAAAATGTTTTACACAATGTCAACAATCATCTGTATGTAAATGTGTGATTTAGGGTGAGATGTACTAAGCAGTGAACAGAGTGGAGAAGTGAGCCACGTGGAAAAGTTGCTCATGGCAACCATGGGCAGCCTGTATAAATTTATAGTATGCAAATTACAAATTTTAATTCAATGCTGATTGGTTGCCATTGGCAACTTCTCCACTGGCTCACTTCTCCACTCTTTTCACTGCTTAGTACATCTCCTCCTTAGACCCTTAAAATCGCTCAAAAATAGACCAACTATTGACCAAAATCGAATTTTTAGGAAATATACCCCTTGACTCTGAGTCGAAAGAGTTTATAGAGCTTCATTTAGTCCCTTCTTTCATATAGCACTTACCCACCTACAATGTATAATTTCTGTGTTATATAAAGACCACTCAAGTATGTGATACTTGCTATAGTATCCTTTCCCTGTGCCTAGGGGTTGCTTTAGCCTCTAGCCATTTTTTTCATGTAAGTAGTGCTGTAATGCATGAGTATATATAGTGAAGGGAACCCATGTGCAGGCTTCGTACAGGCCCCCTCCTCCCTGGCAGCAGCTGCAGTGCTGTACACTCTGGTTGTGTGCCAGAGTCTACTGCGCAAGCGCAGGTCTTCGGGACCATGGCACATGCGCCTTGTCTCCTTGTGCCGGATGCCGCAGAACTCTGGAGGGGTAACTATAATTCTATGGGTGCAGGGTGTGCGATGTGAACTGCACACCATGCACCCATTATAGATACTGGTAGGTATCTCCTGTAACCACAGAGCTGTGCTTGTTTGCACTTGTGGCATCTATGGTAGCATGACGCATGGCATGTGATGACATCAATAGCGGCTTCCCATTGTTGTCAGTGAGTTCCGTAATAAATAGATATTGTTGTCATTGAGTGATTTTATAAATAGATATATAGAGGGAGCGATAGAGAGAGAGACTCTGTAACTACACGTGTTCCTAATTCTATGTATGGCTTATGGTTTTTGTTATTATATAGACAGCAAGTGACCAACCTATTGACCATTTCACTGTAACTGTGATTAGTTATAAACCTACTCTAGACAATGTGTCTTCCTGACAACAGGTCTTTGTTTTAACAGCTTTCAACAGTACCAGTAGCAATCTGAATCTTCCCAACATGTATTATACATCACTCCAGTACAATATGAAATGGCCTTTAGCGACGATAGGACATGCAATTTCCAAATGTTTGTACGATTACAGTTAGTGACAGGATGAAAATATTTAAATTCTCCAGTGATTTACAAATAATTACCTTCTCCAGATCCGGCTCCTGCAAAGCCAAAGCAAGTTCATTGTTATCCATCACAGATGCTGCAGCGACATCTAGAGGTGTGGAACCTCGCATGGACGGAGATGCTGGAAAGAGTATTTTGTTTAAACCATCAAATTAAAAAACATGTCCAATTAAAATATACCAATGCAGTACACTACTTTATAAGGTCAGCTTTACAATCCATAATAGGGAAAGGAATAAAGATACAGGTATTGTAATTAAATATTTTTTTGGACTTGCCGATGACACACAATATTTTAATTGTCCAAAAATCTATATAGTTAAAGAGCAAGTAAAGGTTATCAATTTAAAGAGAACGAAAAAAAGAAAGAAAGCGGGTGTGTGCGTTTGTGAGTGAGTGTGTGTGTGTGTGTGTGGGGGGAGGGAGAATTAAATGTACTGTAACTGTGTTGGGGGGAGATATCAGTGATACCCAGTGACAGGCAGAGAGAGCTCAAGGGAACAGAAAAAATAAATTAACAAATGGTTAATTGTAAGGGCTTGTATTTTAAAGTGCTGCTTGGATTTGTAAGTGTATGTGAGTTGGTAACAGCAAAAGCAGGAGCTGGAAGCCGAGTGAAAAGGAGGTGCAGTGAGCTGGAACAACTGCAACTGCTAAGTGGAGTATCGGTGCCGCAGGAGAGAGTACTACGGCTGCATAAAAGTGAAGGACCAAGAACCGCACAAAGATAGATAAGTATAAGCCAGCTTAATTATTGTATAAGTGAGATTGTTTGTCTTCTACTTTTTCTTTTTGCTGCTTTTTCTTTGAGAGTAACAGGGAGTTAGACCTTACAAATCAATATGGGAGGGGCTGTGATTGGGGACCTCACTCAGTGCATGTCGTGCAAGATGTATGCACACCTGGAGTTACCGGCCCAGTGTGATTACATCTGCACGAGGTGTGTGCGAACAGTTGCCCTGGAAGCCCAGGCAACTGATCTAGAGCAAACCGTTACGCGACTGAGGGAGATTCACAATCTCGAGCGAAGTTTAGACAGAACGGTGGAGGAGTTGCGGGAGGGGTCACTGGTAGAAGAGGATGATGATCAGGTAGCCAGCTGGGTCACAGTTAGAAGGAAGAAAAAGAGGGGGAGGCTCGACATCTCCGAACTATCAAACCCGAACAAATTTGCCCGGCTGGACGAAGAATCGGAGGATGATAGTGAAGAAATGACGGTGCCGGAGGAGACTGCTCCCTCTAGCATCCAGAGTAGCAGTCCCTCTGGCGCGGTTGGGATAAAAGATAGTGAGGTACCTAGTCAGATGGTGGTGGTAGGGGATTCTATCATCAGGAAGGCAGATAGGGCAATCTGCTACCGGGACCGTGATCGCCGTACAGTCTGTTGTCTCCTGGGTGCTCGGGTACGGCACATCGCGGACCGGGTAGATAGATTGTTGGGAGGGGCTGGGAAAGATCCGGCGGTCTTGGTGCACGTTAGCACCAATGACAAAGTTAGCGGAAGGTGGGATGTCCTTAAGAAAGACTGTAGGGACTTAGGAAAGAAACTTAAGGCAAGGACATCTAAGGTAATATTCTCGGAATTATTACCCGTGCCACGCGCTAGTCCAGGGAGGCAGAGGGAGATTAGGGAGGTAAATGTGTGGCTTAGGGATTGGTGCAGGAAAGAGGGGTTTGTGTTCCTGGAACACTGGGCGGACTTCTCAGTCAGGCGCCATCTCTTTTGTCGTGACGGATTGCACCTGACTGAGGAGGGGCAGCGGTGCTGGGGGGGAAGGATGGTTAGAAGGTTGGAGGAGATTTTAAACTAGGAGCCTGGGGAGAGGGTTTAGCTAGAAACTACGGGTCATGCAGTGAGAATAGTGGTGATGGCGGTAGTAAACGAAATGGGGGAGAAGTTGGGGGGAGTGTAAGAGCAGGCGGTAAGGTTACTAACATGGGTACTAAAAGGGATTTTACCAAAGCACTAACCAATGACGATTACAGGTCATCATTGCTACATAAGGTGAAAGATGTCCCTAACGCAAGGGAAAATACTTATCTTAGTTGTATGTATGTAAACGCTAGAAGCATTACTGGTAAAAAGGGCGAACTAGAAATACTTGCAGCAAGCAAACAGTATGATATTACAGGCATTACTGAAACTTGGTGGGACGAATCTCATGATTGGACAGTCAATCTAGAGGGCTATACACTGTTTAGGAAAGACAGACTAAATAAAAAGGGTGGAGGGGTGTGTCTTTACGTAAAGCCGTTTTTAAAACCTGATATACGGGAAGATATTCAGGATGGGAATGGAGACACTGTTGAGACATTATGGGTAGAAATTGCATGTGGGGAAAAAGGAATAAAAAAGTTAGTATTGGGTGTATGCTATGAAAAGATGAGAGTATTTTTCAGGGATATTGAATGGGAAGGTTTGTTTTTAGGATAAAATACTATGGAGAAATGGGAGGTACTAAAATTCCTGCTAGCTAAAAATACACTCAAATTTATTCCTACGAGCAGCAAAAAAAGGAATAAAAATCATAAACCGATGTGGGTTAACAAAAAGATAAAGGAACTTATGGGCAAGAAAAGGTGAGCATTTAAAAAATACAAATCTGACGGGGAAGCAGAGTCATTTCAGCACTATAAGGAATGTAACAAAATATGCAAAAAGGAAATAAGAGAAAAACTAGTAGCAAAGGAAAGCAAAGCGAATCCCAAAAAATTATTTAAATACATTAATAGCAAGAGATTAAAGAAGGAGAGTATAGGCCCTTTAAAAGACAAGTTGGGAGTCTTAAGCAAAAATGATAATGACATAGCGGACACACTAAATGAGTTTTTTTCAACAGTATTTATTAGAGAGGACCCAATTCAGGGACTAACATATAATCTCAATAATGAGAATATCCCACTGATAGGTACTTATTTAAGCGAGGAAGTAGTCTGTGACCGATTAAAACATTTAAAGATTAATAAGTCACCAGGTCCCGAAGGTATTCACCCAAGGGTTCTAATGGAGCTTCACTCTGAACTTGCAAAACCGCTATTTTTGATCTTTAAGGATTCAGTTATATCAGGTATGGTTCCCAAAGACTGGCGTATAGCGGAAGTAGTGCCTATATTCAAAAAGGGAAGTAAAGCTGAACCAGGTAATTATAGACCAGTTAGTCTTACATCTATAGTGGGGAAAGTATTGGAAGGTATTCTAAGAGATAGTATTCAGAAGTTGCTTGAAGTCAATAAGGTCATTAAAAGGAATCAACATGGGTTTATGAAGGACAGATCCAGGGCCGGTCCAAGGGCGCTATGCATCCCGGGCAGGAAAAGGGGTGTGGCCTAATACAGGGGGCGTGGTCAGTTACGCCCCCTGTACATTGCTAGCGCCGCTTGAATGCTGAGCGGTGCGCGATGACGTCATCGCGCACCACACAGCAAAAGGTCCTCTCCACGAAGGGAAACTAGACGCTATGCGTCTAGTTCCCTTCGTGGAGAGGACCTTTGCTGTGCGGTGCGCGATGACGTCATCGCGCACCGCTCAGCAAAGTTACTCTCCACGAAGGGAAACTAGACGCATAGCGTCTAGTTCCCTTCACAGAAGGGGGACGGCAGCGGGCAGCGGAGGCGGACGGGGGACACAGCGGGCAGCAGTGGCGGATCTTGCCACGGTGCGGCGCCCTCCGGATGGCGCCAGCGCCCTCCGGAAGGCGGCGCCCCGGGCAAAAGTCCTGCTTGCCCGTGGCAAGATCCGCTACTGGACAGATCCTGTCAAACCAACTTACTTGGCTTTTATGAAACAGTGAGCGCAAACCTAGATCAGGGTAAAGAGGTGGATGTAATCTTTTTAGATTTTGCCAAAGCATTCGACACTGTACCACACGAGACTTATCTACAAGCTACAAGAATCCGGGCTAGGAAGCACAATATGCACTTGGGTCAAAAACTGGTTAGATAATAGGGAGCAGCGCGTTGTGGTTAATGGATCTTTTTCAACTTGGACTAAAGTACTAAATGGTGTGCCGCAAGGCTCAGTATTAGAACCGCTATTGTTCAATATTTTCATTAACAACCTAACAGAAGGTCTAGAGAGCATGGTGTCAATTTTTGCAGATGATACCAAATTGTGTAAAGTTATAAATGCGGAGGGGGATGCTGAGTCGCTTCAGAACGACTTAGTTAAATTAGAAGCTTGGGCAGCGAAATGAAGAATGCGCTTCAATACAGACAAGTGTAAGGTAATGCACTGTGGTAACAAGAACAAAAATAACACCTACCTACTAAATGGGGTAAAATTAGGGGATTCTGTATTGGAAAAGGACTTAGGTGTCCTCATAGATAGCAAACTAAGCAGTAGTACCCAAAGTAGGACTGCAGCAAAGAAGGCTAATAAGATATTAGCATGCATAAAACGGGGAATTGATGCTACGGACGAGAGTATTATACTCCCGTTATATAAATCACTTGTGAGGCCACACCCTGAATACTGTGTACAATTCTGGACACCTTACTACAAAAAGGATATCCTGGAGCTAGAAAAGGTTCAAAGGCGGGCAACCAAACTAATTAAGGGTATGGAGACGCTGGAATACGAGGAAAGGCTTGCAAGACTAGGCATGTTTACACTGGAAAAGAGGAGATTAAGAGGGGACATGATCAACATTTACAAATATATAAGGGGACAATATACAGATCTTGCGCAGGACCTGTTTTTGGTTAGATCAACACAGAGAACTCGTGGACACTTGCTCAGGTTAGAGGAGAGGAGATTCCGCACAATACGGTGTAAAGGCTTTTTTACGGTAAGGACGATACGTGTTTGGAATTCCCTGCCTGAGGGAGTTGTAATGGCAGACTCAGTCAACACCTTTAAGAATGGGTTAGATAAATTCCGAATGGATAAGGATATCCAGGGTTACGGGGCATAGTCACGCACTATGGTTATTATAAAAAAGAGGAGTAAAACGTAACGGCAGTCATCAACTTCAGTCAAAATTTTATACAAAATAATCGTGCATAGGAGACCACAAATAGGTTGAACTCGATGGACAATTGTCTTTTTTCAACCTTAGATACTATGTTACTATGTTAGCGTTGTGAGGGGGACGTAGTGATAAAAGTACTAATGGTCCCGTATAGCATTAAATTGATCACTTGTGTAGTTTCAGGCTGGTGACATACTCCATTCGAGAGATGAACCAAGCCTGATTCAGTACCTCTAAATTTGTGGAAAGTACAGATTTTTCCCAATTATGAAGAAGTTGATACTTTGCTGCATGAGCAACGTGTAAGGCAAGTTTGTTGGCGTGTTTAGCAAGTTGTCACAGCAAGAGGTTATTAGGAGACAGGGTGATACACAGGGTCATATAGACAGAGGAGGAGGCCTGTGTGCGGGTGATATTCAGTATGCCGACTGTTGAGATCCCGGCGCCGGAATCCTGACACCCGGTATACCGACACCTATTCTCCCTCTTGGGGGTCCACGACCCCCCCTGGAGGGAGAATAAATAGCGTGCCACCGTGCACGCAGCGTGGCCAGCACAGTGAGCCCGCAAGGGGCTCATTTGCGCTCACCCAGCTGTCGGTATGCTGGCCGCCGGAATACCATACTACACCCCTGTGTGCATCTTCCTACATGAGGGCCCCCTCCTCTGTAGCCGGCAGCACAATAATCTGAGCACTAAGGGGCAAACAGTCTACTGTGCATGCCCAGATCTCTGGGTCAATGGCGTGGTGACTATTTTCCAGAAAAGATCCTTAATGCGCATGCATCAAATGTCAATGGTTTGAACCGGTGATTTGTTAAGAGGGGGCGGGGGGCAATTCTCTCTCTGGCACAGAGCACCAAAAAGTCTAGTTACGGCTCTGTAGTTGTATTAAACCTGGAGGTAAAGGGGGGAATTCAAATGTTTGAAAAGTCGGTTGGGTGTCTGTTTTGTCCTGTCTATTAGATAGGAAAAAACAGACACCCAACTGGCTTTTCAAACAATTGAATCTCCCCCAAAGTATCTTTGAGAGAACTTTCTTCTAATTATGTTGCTTCGCCCTACCCATATTGTTTTTCCAGTATATAAAACATCGATCATTTTTAAGTAAAGAAGTGTTATTAGCACCATACAGCTGGTCATAAATATTGGTTATGTTAGCACCAAGATACTTTAGAGAGATTGATATCCATTTGAAGTCAAAGTTAAGTTTTAGTTTCACAAGATAGTCCAGGAGACGAAAAGCTAGAGCTTTAGACTTGTTATTATTCATAATGTTGCAGAGCTCGGAAAGTTCCCCAAAGAAACTGTGTAAGGAGGTGAGCAGTTTGGTGAGAGTAAGAAGGACAATGTCAGCAACAAGTGAAATTTTGTACTAACATCACAAATATCTGGATTGGATCCTACTAGCTAAAGACTCAATAACGAAGGTGACAATAAGAGGTGAGAGGATACAGCCCTGTCTGGTGATGTTAGATACGGAAAAAAGAAGTTACGTTAAGCCACCCAGGATGAGAGAATACAGAGCAAGTGGCAGATAGGAAAGTTTTAATCCATTAATTGAATGAATAATGTGAGTTATGTGTTTAGTGCTGTTTAGACAGGACAAAAGCCACATTGCCTGCATGGATCGGTGAAGTAAGGGGTTTAGCCTATTTACCAACATGTTAGCAAAGACTTAAGTTTGTATTTACCAGGGCTATGGTTCAATAATTAGGACAGATCGAAGGGTCCTTCCTTACCCTTCCTTACCCAGTATAGGAAATTAGGTTGTTTTTGCCCTTGTTGTGTCAGGATGAAAGAAGTGACATTTAAAGATGTTATTAAATGTCTATTTTACATGCGTGACCAAAGTGTACTTAATAGTCTTATGATAAGTCATCCCAACATAGTTGAAGTGGTGTGAGACTGGGCACAACTAAAGAAAGCTTTAGGACTACCTGGTGTGCACTGGCTCCTCCCCCTATGACCCTCCTACAGACCTCAGTTAGGATACTGTGCCCGGAAGAGCTGACACAATAAGGAAGGATTTTGAATCCCGGGTAAGACTCATACCAGCTACACCAATCACACCGTATAACTCGTGATACTATACCCAGTTAACAGTATGAACAATAACTGAGCCTCTCAACAGATGGCTCAACAATAACCCTTTAGTTAAACAATAACTATATACAAGTATTGCAGACAATCCGCACTTGGGACGGGCGCCCAGCATCCACTACGGACTACGAGAAATAGATTTACCGGTGAGTAAAATCTTATTTTCTCTGACGTCCTAAGTGGATGCTGGGACTCCGTAAGGACCATGGGGATTATACCAAAGCTCCCAAACGGGCGGGAGAGTGCGGATGACTCTGCAGCACCGAATGGGCAAACTCTAGGTCCTCCTCAGCCAGGGTGTCAAACTTGTAGAATTTAGCAAATGTGTTTGACCCCGACCAAGTAGCTGCTCGGCAAAGTTGTAGAGCAGAGACCCCTCGGGCAGCCGCCCAAGAAGAGCCCACCTTCCTCGTGGAATGGGCTTTCACTGATTGAGGATGCGGCAGTCCAGCCGCAGAATGTGCAAGCTGAATCGTACTACAGATCCAGCGAGCAATAGTCTGCTTTGAAGCAGGAGCACCCAGCTTGTTGGGTGCATACAGGATAAACAACGAGTCAGTTTTCCTGACACTAGCTGTCCTGGAAACATAAATTCTCAGGGCCCTGACTACGTCCAACAACTTGGAAGCCTCCAAGTCTTTAGTAGCCGCAGGCACCACGATAGGTTGGTTCAAATGAAAGGCTGATACCACCTTAGGGAGAAACTGGGGATGAGTCCTCAATTCTGCCCTATCCATATGGAAAATCAGATAAGGGCTTTTATATGACAAAGCCGCCAATTCTGACACACGCCTGGCCGAAGCCAAGGCCAACAGCATGACCACTTTCCACGTGAGATATTTTAATTCCACGGTTTTAAGTGGCTCAAACCAATGTGACTTTAGGAAATCCAACACCACGTTGAGATCCCAAGGTGCCACTGGAGGCACAAAAGGGGGCTGAATATGCAGCACTCCCTTAACAAAAGTCTGAACTTCAGGTAGTGAAGCCAGTTCTCTCTGGAAGAAAATCGATAGAGCCGAAATCTGGACCTTAATGGAACCCAATTTTAGGCCCATAGTCAACCCTGACTGTAGGAAGTGCAAAAAACGGCCCAGCTGAAATTCCTCCATTGGGGCCTTCCTGGCCTCACACCACGCAACATATTTTCGCCAAATGCGGTGATAATGGTTTGCGGTCACTTCTTTCCTAGCTTTAATCAGCGTAGGAATGACTTCCCCCGGAATGCCCTTTTCCTTCAGGATCCGGTGTTCAACCGCCATGCCGTCAAACGCAGCCGCGGTAAGTCTTGGAACAGACAGGGCCCCTGCTGCAGCAGGTCCTGTCTGAGCGGCAGAGGCCATGGGTCCTCTGAGATCATTTCTTGAAGTTCCGGGTACCAAGCTCTTCTTGGCCAATCCGGAACAATGAGTATAGTTCTTACTCCTCTTCTCCTTATTATCCTCAGTACCTTGGGTATGAGAGGAAGAGGAGGGAACACATAAACCGACTGGAACACCCACGGTGTCACTAGAGCGTCCACAGCTATCGCCTGAGGGTCTCTTGACCTGGCGCAATATCTTTCTAGCTTTTTGTTTAGGCGGGACGCCATCATGTCCACCTGTGGCCTTTCCCAACGGTTTACAATCAGTTGGAAGACTTCTGGATGAAGTCCCCACTCTCCCGGGTGGAGGTCGTGCCTGCTGAGGAAGTCTGCTTCCCAGTTGTCCACTCCCGGAATGAACACTGCTGACAGTGCTAACACGTGATTTTCCGCCCATCGGAGAATCCTTGTGGCTTCTGCCATCGCCGTCCTGCTTCTTGTGCCGCCCTGTCGGTTTACATGGGCGACTGCCGTGATGTTGTCTGACTGGATCAGTACCGGCTGGTTTTGAAGCAGGAGTTTTGCCTGACTTAGGGCATTGTAAATGGCCCTCAGTTCCAGAATATTTATGTGTAGGGAAGTCTCCTGACTTGACCATAGTCCTTGGAAGTTTCTTCCCTGTGTGACTGCCCCCAGCCTCGAAGGCTGGCATCCGTGGTCACCAGGACCCAGTCCTGTATGCCGAATCTGCGGCCCTCTTGAAGATGAGCACTTTGCAGCCACCACAGCAGAGACACCCTGGTCCTTGGAGACAGGGTTATCAGCCGATGCATCTGAAGATGCGATCCGGACCACTTGTCCAACAGGTCCCACTGAAAAGTTCTTGCATGGAACCTGCCGAATGGAATTGCTTCGTAGGAAGCTACCATTTTTCCCAGGACTCGCGTGCAGTGATGCACCGACACCTGTTTTGGTTTCAGGAGGCCTCTGACTAGAGAAACACTTTTTTCTGTTCTGTGTCCAGAACCATCCCCAGGAACAGTAGACGTGTCGTAGGGACCAGCTGTGACTTTGGAATATTTAGAATCCAACCGTGCTGTTGTAGCACCTCCCGAGATAGTGCCACCCCGACCAACAACTGCTCCCTGGACCTCACCTTTATCAGGAGATCGTCCAAGTACGGGATAATTAAACTCCCTTTTTTCGAAGGAGTATCATCATTTCGGCCATTACCTTGGTAAATACCCTCGGTGCCGTGGACAGACCAAACGGCAACGTCTGGAATTGGTAATGACAATCCTGTACCACAAATCTGAGGTACTCCTGGTGATGATGGTAAATGGGGACATGCAGGTAAGCATCCTTGATGTCCAGTGATACCATGTAATCCCCCTCGTCCAGGCTTGAAATAACCGCCCTGAGCGATTCCATCTTGAACTTGAATTTTTTTATATATGTGTTCAAGGGTTTCAAATTTAAAATGGGTCTCACCGAACCGTCCGGTTTCGGTACCACAAACATTGTGGAATAGTAACCCCGTCCTTGTTGAAGGAGGGGCACCTTGACTATCACCTGCTGGGAATACAGCTTGTGAATTGCCTCTAGCACTGCCTCCCTGCCTGAGGGAGTTGTTGACAAGGCAGATTTGAGGAAACGGCGGGGGGGAGACGTCTCGAATTCCAGCTTGTACACCTGAGATACTACTTGAAGGATCCAGGGATCCACCCGTGAGCGAGCCCACTGATTGCTGAAGTTTTTGAGACGGGCCCCCACCGTACCTGGCTCCGCCTGTGGAGCCCCAGCGTCATGCGGTGGACTTGGAGGAAGCGGGGGAGGACTTATGCTCCTGGGAACTGGCTGTATGCTGCAGCTTTTTCCCTCTACCTCTGCCTCTGGGCAGAAAGGACGCGCCTTTAACCCGCTTGCCTTTATGGGGCCGAAAGGACTGTACCTGATAATACGGTGCTTTCTTTGGCTGTGAGGGAACATGGGGTAAAAATGCTGACTTCCCAGCTGTTGCTGTGGAAACGAGGTCAGAGAGACCATCCCCGAACAACTCCTCACCTTTATAAGGCAAAACTTCCTTGTGCCTTTTAGAATCTGCATCACCCGTCCACTGCCGAGTCCACAATCCTCTTCTGGCAGAAATGGACATTGCACTCATTTTAGATGCCAGCCGGCAAATATCCCTCTGTGCATCTCTCATATGCTCATCTTTTATATGCTCTATGGAAAGCAATATAGTGTCCCTGTCTTGGGTATCAATATTTTCCGACAGGGAATCTGACCACGCAGCTGCAGCACTGCACATCCATGCTGAAGCAATAGCTGGTCTCAGTATAATACCTGCGTGTGTATATACAGACTTCAGGATAGTCTCCTGCTTCCTATCAGCAGGCTCCTTTAGGGCGGCCGTGTCCGGAGACGGTAGTGCCACCTTTTTTGACAGACGTGTGAGCGCTTTATCCACCCTAGGGGATGTTTCCCAACGTGACCTATCCTCTGGCGGGAAAGGGTACGCCATTAGTAACCTTTTAGAAATTACCAGTTTCTTATCGGGGGAAGCCCACGCTTCTTCACACACCTCATTTAATTCCTCAGATGGGGGAAAAACCACTGGAAGTTTTTTCTCCCCAAACATAATACCCTTTTTTGTGGTTCCTGGGGTAATTTCAGAAATGTGCAACACATTTTTCATTGCCTCAATCATGTAACGTGTGGCCCTATTGGAGTGTACATTTGTCTCATCGTCGTTGACACTGGATTCAGTATCCGTGTCGACATCTGTGTCTGCCATCTGAGGTAGCGGGCGTTTAAGAGCCCCTGATGGCTTTTGAGACAGCTGGGCAGGCACAAGCTGAGAAGCCGGCTGTCCCACATCTGATATGTCGTCAAACCTTTTATGTAAGGAGCTGACACTTTCACGTAATTCCTTCCACAAGTCCATCCACTCAGGTGTCGGCCCCGCAGGGGGTGACATCACATTTATCGGCACTTGCTCTGCCTCCACATAAGCCTCCTCATCAAACATGTCGACACAGCCGTACCGACACACCGCACACACACAGGGAATGCTCTGACTGAGGACAGGACCCCACAAAGCCCTTTGGGGAGACAGAGAGAGAGTATGCCAGCACACATCAATAGCGCTTTATAACACAGGGATTAACACTATAACTGAGTGATTTTTCCCAATAGCTGCTTGTATACACAATATTGCGCCTAAATTTAGTGCCCCCCCTCTCTTTTTTACCCTATGTAGTCTGGAAACTGCAGGGGAGAGCCTGGGAGCGATCCTTCCAGCGGAGCTGTGAGGGAAAATGGCGCCAGTGTGCTGAGGGAGATAGCCCCGCCCCTTTTTCGGCGGACTTCTCCCGCTTTTTTCTATGTATATCTGGCAGGGGTATTTTACACATATATAGTCTCTATGACTATATTATGTGTTTTTTTGCCAGCCCAGGTACTTAATATTGCAGCCCAGGGCGCCCCCCCCCCCAGCGCCCTGCACCCATCAGTGACCGGAGTGTGAGGTGTGCATGGGAAGCAATGGCGCACAGCTGCAGTGCTGTGCGCTACCTTGTTTGAAGACCGAAGTCTTCTGCCGCCGATTTCCAGGGCTCTTCTTGCTTCTGGCTCTGTAAGGGGGACGGCGGCGCGGCTCCGGGAACGGACGATCGAGGTCGGGCCCTGTGTTCGATCCCTCTGGAGCTAATGGTGTCCAGTAGCCTTAGAAGCCCAAGCTAGCTGCAAGCAGGTAGGTTCGCTTCTTCTCCCCTTAGTCCCTCGATGCAGTGAGCCTGTTGCCAGCAGGTCTCACTGTAAAATAAAAAACCTAAAATAAACTTTCTTTCTAGGAGCTCAGGAGAGCCCCTAGTGTGCATCCAGCTCAGCCGGGCACAAAATTCTAACTGAGGTCTGGAGGAGGGTCATAGGGGGAGGAGCCAGTGCACACCAGGTAGTCCTAAAGCTTTCTTTAGTTGTGCCCAGTCTCCTGCGGAGCCGCTATTCCCCATGGTCCTTACGGAGTCCCAGCATCCACTTAGGACGTCAGAGAAATGAAGTATGTTGAGTCGCAGTACTTGTTAAGAAAGGTAGACGTCCCATTATTTTTCTGTTATTGCAACACTTGTGGCTTCGGACAACTGTCCTAGTGTTTATTACAACCATTCCATGGTTACTAAACTATGTTTACTGTTGTTTGAAGGAAAAGTTGACATGGGAGAACAAGACGCAATTACAATTGAAAGTTAATAGATTCTATCATTAAGACTATACATACAGAAAATACATACCTAGACCAACACTACTGTTCTCCAACAAGTAGCCAAGATGCTCAAACATGGCCTTTTGGTTTTGCCTACTAATTCTGCAAAAGTAGCAGAGGAATCTGCAACAACTTGCCACCATCTTGGGGAACGCAATTTGCTGTAATAGACCAGATAAAAATGTTAAAAATAAGATTTCAGAAAAATTTAATTTTCGTTCGATAACGATGCAAATGAGATAAACCGAGTTACCTGAGATTTATCACCTCCTAGCACATTCACCATGACCTCCATAACAGTTTCATGCATCCCTAGGACTCGCATCAAATTTGGATGTTGATAGAAGACTTTGTTGTTCATAATGTCACTAAAAGGGAGGAGAAAATGTTATATTATATCCCAGGGTATTTATTAATCAACAGTGGGTCAGATACACTCAGGGTTGTACTGGCCCACAGGGATATAGGGGAACCCCCCGGTGGGCTTCACTGCCCGGGGGACCCACCTCCTCCTCTAAGGATCAGGTTCTAGACTGTGTACTTTAATTATACATTATACATATGTTACCTTATACTACACGGGACTACGGTGTATTTCTACAGTGCATTGCTGTTATTAATCCTGTACATTAGCATGTATGCAGTATTTACTACATATACACTATATGGACAAAAGTATTTGGCCACACCTGTATTTTATTGCATTCAGGTGTTTCAATCAGACCCGTTCCCACAAGTGTATAAAATCAAGCACCTAGCCATGCAGTCTCCATTTGCAAACATTTGTGATACAAAGTAGGTCATTCTGAAGAGCTCAGTGACTTCAAGCATGGTACTGTGATAGGATACCACCTTTGCAATAAGATGGTTTGTGAAATTTAATCCCTGCTGGATATTCCACAATCAGCTGTTAGTGATATTGGGGGTCATTCCGAGTTGTTCACTCTGTATTTTTTTTTCGCAACGGAGCGATTAGTCGCTAATGCGCATGCGCAATGTCCGCAGTGCGACTGCGCCAAGTAAATTTGCTATGCAGTTAGGAATTTTACTCACGGCATTACGAGGTTTTTTCTTCGTTCTGGTGATCGTAATGTGATTTCTGGGAGGAAACTGGCCGTTTTATGGGAGTGTGTGAGAAAACGCTACCGTTTCTGGGAAAAACGCGGGAGTGGCTGGAGAAACGGAGGAGTGTCTGGGCGAACGCTGGGTGTGTTTGTGACGTCAAACCAGGAACGACAAGCACTGAACTGATCGCAGATGCTGAGTAAGTGTGGAGCTACTCAGAAACTGCTAAGAAGTGTCTATTCGCTATTTTGCTAATCTTTCGTTCGCAATTTTGATAAGCTAAGATTCACTCCCAGTAGGCGGCGGCTTAGCGTGTGCAAAGCTGCTAAAAGCAGCTTGCGAGCGAACAACTCGGAATGACCCCCATTATTAGAAAGTGGAAGTGTTTTGGGACAACAGCAACTCAGCAACGAAGCAGAGGACCACGTAAAATCACACAGCGGGATCATTGATTGCTAGATCGTATGGTGCATAAAAGTCGCAAACGTTCTGCTCATTCCATAGCTGAAGAGTTCCAAACTTCCACTGCCATTAATGTAAGTACGAAAACTGTGCAGCGGGAGCTTAATGGAATGGGTTCCCATGGCCAGGCAGCTGCATGCAAGCCTCACATCACCAAGTCCAATGCCAAGCATCTAATGGAGTGATGTAAAGCACACTGCACTGGACTGTGGAGCAGTGGAATGTGTTCTGTTTAGTGACAAATCACACTTCTTTGTTTGGCAGTAAGATGGTCGAGTCTGGGTTTTGGATGCTGGGAGAACATTACCCTGCCAGACTGCATTGTGCCCATTGAAGGGCATTTCTAATGCTTTAGCATACCAAGACATTTTGGGGGTCAGTCCGACCTGACCGCACACTGCCATTTTTCACAGCGCTGAGATCAGGTCACTACTGCGCATGCATATGCACCGCAATGCGCAGGCACGTCGTATGGGTACAAAGCGGATCGTTGCTGGGCAATGGATTTAACAAAGAATCCATTCGCACAGCCGATCGCAAGGAGATTGACAGGAAGAGGGCGTTTATGGGTGTCAACTGACCGTTTTCAGGGAGTGGTTGGAAAAACGCAGGCGTGTCCAAGCGTTTGCAGGCTGAAGTGATCGCAGCGGCTGAGTAAGTTCAGACCTACTCAGAAACTGCACAAACTGTACTGCTCGGCTGCACAGGCGTTCGCACACTTGCAAAACTAAAATACACTACCCAGTGGGCAGCGACTATGCATTTGCATGGCTGCAAAAAGTAACTAGCGAGCGATCAACTTGGAATGACCCCCTTTGGACAATGCTATGCATCTCACTTTGTGGTAACCGTTTGGGGGAGGCCCTTTTCTATTCCAACATAACTGTGCCCTAGTGCACAAAGCAAGGACTATAAAGACATGGTTTGATGAGTTTGGTGTGGAAGAACTTGACTGGCCTCACAGAGCCCTGACCTCAACCCCATCGAGCACCTTTGGGATGAACTGGAACGGAGATTGCGAGCCACGCCTTCTCGTCCAACATCATTGCCTGGCCTCATAAATGCTCTACAGAATGAATGGGCATAAATTCCCACAGAAACACTCCAAAGTCTTGTGGAACATCTTCTAAGAAGAGTGGAAGCTGTTACAGCTGCAAAAGGGGGACCAACTCCATATTAAAGTATATGTATTTGAATACAATGTCATTACAGTTCCTGTTGGTGTAATGGTCAGGCGTCCGAATACTTTCGTCCATATAGTGTATTTACCATGCACGCTCAGATCATTAGACAAACCAATGTGGTGTGGTGGCTAGCCACACCCACCTGGAGACTGACTATATCCCAAAACATGGACCCCTACCACTGCATTTCCCGGTGGGCCCTTCATGACCCAGTCCGACACTGGACACACTGCAGTCCAGATGGACACCTGGATCATACTGACATAACACTTTATCATTTGTGTGTTCATCTTCAAGAGGTCCATATGTTTTCAGTAGAATATTATATTGTTGTGTGTATGCAATGATCAACCATCTACAATAAATTGAACCAATATAACCCAGGTGATAAGAATCAATGATAGATCTGTGTAATCTGGCTCTGAAAGTGGGCAGCATCACTGCAGGTGTACAATGCTCTGTTACCATGTATTGAGATAATCGCTAGACAATGTGTTTGTACTTTGGTAAATAATCATGTTTAAAATGTCATTATCTCTACTGACTGCCTTTAAAGCCACTTTATCAACTATATGTGATACTTTTAAAATTTTGTGTAAAACTAAATATAAATGAGCACAAAATAATCTGATTCGCTCCTCAGCTATATTTCTTGTAAATAGTGAATATACACAGAAACACCTTCTATATGTTATATTACAGATGCACATTCCATATATTAAAAGTAAACATAGGAGACACCTTCCATATGTTATAGCATTGAAACACCTTCCATATGTTATAGCATTGAGACATCTTCCATATGTTATAGCATTGAGACATCTTCCATATGTTATAGCATTGAGACATCTTCCATATGTTATAGCATTGAGACATCTTCCATATGTTATAGCATTGAGACATCTTCCATACTGTATATTATAGCAGGTATTCCCAATCTCTGTCCTCAAAGCACACTAACAGTCAGGGCAGTCTTTTCATATGGGCTCAATGGGCTCTTGCCCAAGGGCCCCAGGAGTAAAAGGGCCCTAGGCTGATAGCTGAGGGTCCCCTCTTTCTAGGGGTACCAGATTTTTTAAAATCGGCCCTGGGGAACCGGAGATATCCGACTTCAAAGCAGTGGTCCCCATCCAAGCCTGTTAATTGTTCTTCCCAGCCACATATCTCTGGTTCTGGCTGACTTAGAGTTTTTCTGAGGATATACTCCAAAAGCTGCGACTCTCCCCTTTCAGTGGACACTGGCAGCTTGTCTCTGCTATGCCCAGAACCAGAGATATCAGCCTTCAAGCAGCTGGTCCCTGCTCCAGCTCCACACGCCTAATATGAAGTTTTATATTTTTGTTGGTGGATTGCTCTGGTTCCTGAAGTCTGATCCCCAAGTCCCCAGTTTCTCCTGATAGGTGTCCCCAGTACCTCCTGAAAGGTGGGACTCTCTATTTTTTTTTTACCCCATTAAAGCTAAGAAATCTATTTCCAGGAACTGGAGATATATGCAGTAAAGCAAGCTGCCCTGACCTCCAGAAAATGATGAATATTAAGCCCACTCCACTATCCACACTTCCCCTGTGTATTAAACACCCCCTACCACCCTGGAAGTCATGAACCAGGGCCCCTTCATTCAGCACAATGTCCCCTTCTACAGTTTAGTGTTCTCCTTCCTGCCCCATTTGTGCAGTAAAGGAGTACCGTATATACTCGAGTATAAGCCGACTTATTCAGCACTTTTTTTTGTGCTGAAAAAGCCACCTCGGCTTATACTCGAGTCAGTGGCAGTGCAGTGTGAAAGAGGGACACGGAGCGCACAGCGCGCGCCTCTCCTGTGTCCCTCCTGCATCTCTGGCGGCAGCGGCGGGTCTATTGAAGGAAGTACCCGTTCGTGACCTCGCTCTGATCACGAACCGGCACTTCCTTTAATAGACCCGCCGCGGCCGCCGGAGATGCAGGAGGGACACAGGAGAGGCGCGCGCTGTGCGCTCCGTGTCCCTCCTTCAGAAGACAGCGCGGCATCGACGGAGGGGTAAGTAACAGGCACTTGGGGAGGGGGCATATGCGGCAGCATGAGGGGCATATGTGGCAGCATGAGGGCATATCTGGCAGCATGAGGGCATATCTGGCACTGTGGGGCATATCTGGCAGCATGAGGGGCATATCTGGCAGCATGAGGGCATATCTGGCAGCATGAGGGCATACCTGGCAGCATGAGGGCATATCTGGCAGCATGAGGGCATATCTGGCACTGTGGGGCATATGTGGCAGCATGAGGGACATATCTGGCAGCATGAGGGCATATCTGGCACATCTGGCACTATGGGGCATATTTGGCAGCATGAGGGCATATCTGGAACATCTGGCACTGTGAGGCATATTTGGCAGCATGAGGGCATATCTGGCACATCAGGCACTGTGGGGCATATCTGGCACTGTGGGGGCATATCTGGCAGTATGAGGGCATATCTGGCACTGTGGGGGCATATCTGGCACTGAGGTGGCATATCTGGCAGTATGAGGGCTGTGTATGGCTAGAGCTGCATTTCCCACCCTAGGCTTATACTCGAGTCAATAAGTTTTCCCAGGTTTTTGTGGTAGAATTAGGTGCCTCGGCTTATATTCGGGTCGACTTATACTCGAGTATATACGGTAATTAGCAGAAATTATTTTTCCAGGTTCTACATGCTGAGCGAAAGATAGAACCCCCCCCTACCCCTCGCGGAACATCAAAGCTGCCGCTGATAGCACCCCCCACCCCTACTGCTGATGGGTGGGTAGGGGCCCCAGTGCATTGCTGTGCCCAGGGGCCTACACTGCTGTTAAGACGGCTCTGCTAACAGTGCAGGTTTTAGTGATATCTAGGCTTCGGCACAGATGGTTAAATCACAATAACTGAAGTACTAATTAAGTCACCTGTGCTCAAGCATGGATAGTACTAAAATCTGGACTGTTAGTGTGCCATGAGGACAGAGGTTGGGAATGCCTGTGTTATAGTATAGAGAACCCTTCCACATATTATAGTACAGGTTGAGTATCCCTTATCCAAAATGCTTGGGACCAGAGGTATTTTGGATATCGGATTTATCCGTATTTTGGAATAATTGCATACCATAATGAGATATCATGGTGATGGGACCTAAGTCTAAGTACAGAATGCATTTATGTTTCATATACACCTTATACACACAGCCTGAAGGTCAATTTAGGCAATATTTTTTACAACTTTGTGCATTAAACCAAGTGTGTCTACATTCACACAATTCATTTATGTTTCATATACACCTTATACACACAGCCTGAAGGTCATTTAATACAATATTTTTAATAACTTTGTGTATTAAACAAAGTTTGTGTACATTGAGCCATCAAAAAACAAAGGTTTCACTATCTCACTCAAAAAAGTCCGTATTTCGGAATATTCCGTATTTCGGAATATTTGGATATGGGATACTCAACCTGTATACAGAAAAAAACTTCCATATGTTATAGTATAGCGACATCTACCATATGTTATTATATTCACAGATACCTTTTGTAAGTTATATTATTCAATGACACAAGACGGATGACAAAACTTTTAATACAACTTAGCTTTATTTTATAAGAAATATACTTAAGTTCTTTCAGCCTATTGGAATAACTAAGTTAGTTTATGGCTGTGGAGTGTTCATTTCTAACACAGTGACAGCTGCTACAATGTGGCAATACTGAACAGGCCAAATTCTATATAAATCCTTCACAGTGACATTGGATTAAACTATGGCTAATTTGTTGCAAAGTTTTAATTGCTGGTTTATGAGTCATTGAAAGGCTTTTTGATATCCATATCCATCATATGTATCAAGCGTCCCCCACACCTTCGAGGTCACAATCTCATTTGAGCAGGACTATCTTCAATTGTGTTTCTTGTCTTGATGTGTAATTTGTCTGTATTAAGATCCTCTCATTGCACAGCAATTTATAAAAAAAAGATAATGATAAGGGGTCTAATAGGCCCTACACACTGGGCAATATGAGTGAAAGATATGAATGAACTCGTTCATTAATGAATGAGATACCGTTCATATCGTGCAGTGTGGAGACAGCAACAAGGAACGATGCGCGGCCCCGCACTCGTTTATCGCTGGTGCTCCGTCGCCTGTGCATGCAGGCCAATATGGACGATCTCATCCATATTTGCCTGCACTGCTATGGAGCCGGGTGACGGGGGGAGTGAAGAAACTTCACTCCCCTCGTCACTGCCCCCCCTCCTCCCCCCCGCCGCCAGGTCACCCGTATCCGCCATCGGGCAGCTCGGCGGCGGATCCAGCATGACAGGATGATAGAGAAGCATAACCACCTCTAGTTCTTATAGTAAACTAAAACTGTATGAAAGGGAGGGGGCTGTTTGACAGCAAAAATAAATGGAGCTTCTGCTTAGTTACTTTATAAGTACTTGCCCTCATGCTAATTTTACTAAACATAATGGGGTAAATTTACTAAGATGGGAGATCTATTTAAGATGGGATGTTGCTCATAGCAACCAATCAGATTCTACTTCTCATGTATCTAGCACCTTCTAGAAGTTAATACCAGGAATCTGATTGGTTGCTATGGGCAACATCCCATCTTAAATAGAACTCCCATCTTAGTAAATTTACCCCAATGTTCTATCCTTTTAGCCTTCCCTTTATAGAGCCGAGAGTGTTGGTTGTTTACATTGCTCTGGGATGGAAAACTAAGCTGCTCTCTATATACAGTGTAATCCAGTACAGAAGGATCAGCTGAGCTCATACAATGACATGGCAGAAAGATGGAGTGATGCCAGAAAGAAAAAATTAAAGCCCCACATGTACAAGGAAAAGGTAAAGTTAAGCTAAGGCAGACAACCCACTTTAAATAGAGAAACCCTTTCAACTTGCTAAAAGAATTACGTTTGCGAGCAGGGCCTTCCTACCTCTATGACTGTTTGTTTATTACCCAGTTTGTTTTATCACTGTGTCCAATTGTAAAGCGCAAACGGAATTTGCTGAGCTATAAAGGAAACGGTTAATAAATAAATAAATAAATGAATAAAATAATTAGAATACCATACCCCAAACCATCAATCATGAGCATCTCCTCTTCTTTTCCCATCCGCACACTTAGTAAGGAGCGTATCTGCCCCAATGAGGCCAAAAGGTTTATGGTATCTTCCACAGAGGCAGCACTGATCGTATAGGTTTTCCGCATAGCCCGCAGCAACTCTCCAATACTGTCATATTGCCGACGTAGAAGGCTGAACATTATACGCACAAGCTCTGGGTCTTGAATGTGGTCCTCTTGAGCCCACCGTACCATAGTTTGTGAGATAAGCTCTTTCAGTGTCGCTGGAGAGAAGTGTATGGAAAAAATGAAGCTGTTAAACTGTTAAGAAAACAGCAATACGTATAATGCAGAAATAAATAAATAGCCATTTCACAAACATACCCATATCCAGTATACAGTAACATTACATTTAATATATTGAGAAAATGAAGAAAGCCCCATTTATAACGAGGATTAGAGCACAGTTGCAGGTGGTGAATGAATGATGTTAATAAAGTTGATCTCCTACAATATCTGAACCAAAGCCCAGAACACATCTCAGAAAACAATGTTAAGGAAGGTGGCTGGCTGGGATGACATGTCTTCACTGTGCTAAGTACAGTAAGTAGATTTCTACCCAAGTGAAAGCAGTTTTGGTCCCAAAAGCAAATGCCTAAACAGGCCTAAACGCCGAACAACAGATGAAAAATAACTCTTTAGAAAGCAATCAAAAAACTTGTGTAAGAGATTCTTGGAGAATGCCATGTTCATAAAATGAATCAATCATTGTTTTCATATATACTGTAGCTTCAAACCTGTAGGGACCATACACAGAAGAGTATTCTTCTCAAAACTCCAATTCTGCATGTGAAAAAATAGATTTTTTTTGTACTTACAGTTACTGTTCTCTAAAATCCATTTAGGAGAGGCTACTTAGTGTAGGATACAGAGGGCGCAACAAAGGATTTGTCACTCAAACTGCTACAACTCCTTTGTAATGTAGCTCCTTCCCTATATGCCTTGCAATAGCGCCTTACTTTTTCCAGACTGCCTTACAGTACCAACACAGGTGCACGATGGATGCCTGCCAAGGCAACCTGTTTCTTTTATTTTTTTTATGGTCCAATTTGCAAAGCAGTACTGTGTAACATCTCTTAGGAAGACGACACATATGATGGCACAGTTTGGACTTACATAGCTTGGGGACTTCAGGTTGTGTTCTAGTCTCTGTTCATTTTCAGGGCCCCATGTCCAGACCTTCGAGGTTGGTGAGAGCTTCCTGGACGTTGTGGTATAGAGCCCTAGCTGAGCGTTTTTTCTATGCACACTTTTTAAATGTTACGTGTATGGTGGTCTGTGTTCAAAGTAGCTTGCTATTGTTAATATTTTTTGTCTCGCACAGCACCTTTCTGAGTGTACCCTAAACTAGGGACATATCCAACATTAGACAAAACCCCAGCAGATTTCCTCAGCACATAGCAATAAACCAGCAAGATAAACAACCTACATGATAATCGTAAAGCAGAGATCTCTGTCACCTACAGTTGTGCTCATAAGTTTACATACCCTAGCAGAATTTGTGATTTTCTGGCCATTTGTCATATGAATGGTAACTCACAAACTTTTCTTTCACTCATGGTTAGTGGTTGGGTGAAGCCATTTATTGTCAAACTACTTTGTTTACTCTTTTTAAATCATAAAAAGAGTGTCCACCACAGCTCACCTGAAACTTTTCCCTGGAGCAGCATACCCAAAAAAGAAAGTGGATATCTGTGCTTCAGAAAACTAGATGCCTACAGTGCTTCAACATTCTTTGATATCTCCACGATGACTACAGAATCCTCTTCCAACTCCTCACCCTCATATACAAGGTCTTCTCCAACGCCGCTGCTTTCTACATCTCTATACATAACCCCTATTACCCTCTCCAGTCGGTCAATGACAATCACCTTTCCTCCCCTCTGGTTACCACATCTCACTCCACTGAAACAATTCTATCAGACTATCCTCTTTCTGCATAGCTTCACATGGCTGTTGAATATATATCTTTTCATAAACGCATACCCGGTCCACCGCTTACCCTTGTCACCATGTATCTGACCTCACCCTCTTTCATCCTTGATCTCTGCCACTCTTGCTTCTTGTCCTCTGCTCCCCTTACTCTGGCTCACCCCTTGTGTCAACCGTTTGCCCTTTTTTCTTTAGAATGTAAGCTCCACTGAGCAGAACCCTCCTATTCTCTTTACTTATAACTCTCTCTTACTAGCTACCCTCTACAACTCTTCATTGGGCTCTTGCCCCTGGATTCTACTTGTACCTCTTTCAGAGACTCTAAAATAGTTACACCCATGCTAATGGGTAAAGGTTTCAACTGCACCCCTTGCATCAGTGGCTGAGTTGAACATTGAAGTGCTATTTGTTATTAATTTACTGTTTTGTATTGTTATACCATGTACTGTCTTGTTGTTTGCTCTCTGTACGCTGCTGCGGACCATATGTGGTGCCTTATAAATAAAGTCTAATAATAATAATAATAATAATAAAATAGGAACCTAATCCAGCCCAAAAAGAAGCACCAGAGATACTCCCGCACTCGCCCACATCCTCTGCCAGGAAAGGTAGCTGGGAAATGTGGCCTACTGTACAGGCTACATCACTAATGCAGCATTGGTAAATTACTCAAAATAAAATCCATGGTAACAGATGTTCAACAATCTCCTTGAATTTTTTTCCCAAAAGTAGGCACGTACGCCTATACTTTGTGTGATTCCAAAACTACATTTAATCTGGACTTGCTAAACCAGTAATGCTGCAGGCAAAAATGCACCAGTGCTGCTTTATCAGCAAAGCGAAATAATGCAAATGTTCCCAAACAACTGGACATGCAGAGATGCCAAGCTCACTTTCTGCCACCTAAGTTGTCCGAATGCCCCCCAGGGTGCCGTGTTCTGCACTTAAGTGATGTGATTGCTCCCCCAGGGTGGTTTGTTCTGCACTTCTCTTGTAACCTATATGTGCCAATAATGCAACTTGTAGGTCTGCCACAAGGTGTCACTGTCATCCTCTCTCTTACTGCAAACCTGGAATGAAACCAGATATATACAGTATTCCTGAAAGACTGTTGACAGATTCGATTCATGCATGTCTGACACTTCCAGAAAATCCTTCAACATGCTAAGCACTGTTCAGATTTGTAAATCCAGGTTTACATAGTGGTTTATTACAATAGTGGTAATGGTATATACAACACACTGCTTTACAAATGGTTTATTTACAAATTTAATAGCATTTGTGGACATATCTATGTCCAAACAATGTCCCTAATTGACAAGTAGATGATCTGCAAGTTGCAGCACTAACAGTTCACTGTTTAACACAGAGCTGCAGCGCTGCTTGACTGCTTTAGTGGATAGTGTAGAGATGCCTAGGACAGTGGTTCCCAAGTGCAGAAAATACTAACAGTCACTTTTAGGTTTTCTCCTAACCACCAAAAAAACACCTGCAAGCCACTAAAGAACAACTGCAGACAAGAACAAAGAACAACCAGGCTGTAAATGGTTGGAATGCTGGTTGGCTTAATAAAAAAAAAGCAAAAAAAAAAAAAGCATCCATTTAATTTCAGATGGTTGCACGAAGGCAGCCAAGATTCTAACCTATAAGTGCACTATTAGTCCTTGATGGATGGAAATGGAAAACAGCATACAAGTGATGGATTCTAGTGAGATATGGTGTTTATTGGCCATGTAGGTGTTTGATTACATTCTAGCCAGATCGGACCTATACGGATGTCGCGAGTTGGGGGCATGGGTGCTTTATGTGTTACAGGCTTTATTTTACATAGTGTCTGCGCTGTGTTTTGAAATTTGTAATACAGCTCCCAAGAATTAGCTACACAGAAAAGTAATGTCAACGAACCAGTGGTCAAGACCACTAGCCAACGAGACAGCATAACAACAAGCATACCTCCCAACTGGCCCGATTTTCGCGGGACTGTCCAGCTGTCCCACCCGCGGGCCGCAGTGTCCTGCGGTGGGGTGGGGGTGGGGGGGCAGTTGGGAGGCTCCTGCACTCGCTGCCCTGCTTAGCAGAGTAGCGGTGAATAGATGCTGTGCGCATGCGCAGAGCCAGCCCTAACCAATATGATGCCCTAGGCAAGATTTTGGCTGGTGCCCCCTAGCACCGCCGCTAGTTCTGCAGGAGATGCCTGGCATGAGTCAGCTGGCAGCTCTGCTAATGTCAGGTGCCTTTTGTTTATAAAAATGCATCTTATTTGCATTACTATGTGGCTAGGATGCACAAGCAGCTTCTGCTGATTAAAATGATATGCAGCATGCCTATATTCTGTGTGCGACTGTGGCTGTATCTGCATATGAAATGCTACATTACAGTGATTTCCAGGACTACACTGCAACGTAGCATTTTGTATGCAGATACAGCTGCAGTCACACACAGAATATAGGCATGCCGCATATCATTTTAATCAGCAGAAGCTGCTGGTGCCCCATAGCAGACCAAATGCCCTAGGCAATTGCCTAGTTTGCCTATGCCTAAGGCCGGCTCTGCGCATGCGCACAGCATCTATTCAGTGGAGCCAGAAGGAGAGGGGGCATGCCAGCGGCTCACGGAGCGCTGGGCATGCCCCCTCAGTGAAGAAAACAGGGCGTGGCACACGGTCGCAGGCCATCCGCGAAGCCACGCCCCTTTTCCATAGGCCACGCTCCCTTTTCGCCGCGCGTGTGTCTCCCTCTTCTAGAGATAAGAAAGTTGGGAGGTATGCAACAAGGTAAATACAGGCATATTTCCCAGAAACGTAATGATTTGCATATCATATTACCACTGGATGGATAGTTTTTTTTAAACTGCCAAATTTTCCTGTAAAACTCTCATAATTCCCCCTATATGACTTCCATGGGCTGCATCAGCAAACAGAAATGACATGCAGAAAACAGGTCAGGTCACTGCAGGTCTACAGGGAGTGAATTACACTGTGGGGGTTATTCAGAGATAAATGCAGATGGCTGCATACACAGCCAGCTCTGCGTTCATCTCTCCACATGCTGGGGGCCGCCCAGCATTTAGATTGCGGACCCCTGGCAGTGCAGCCAGGCTGTGCTGTCAAGTGGTCAGCAGCCATTTTTTGTTCAGAGTGGCTGCATGTGATGTCACGTAGCTGCCCCGAAAAGGGTCCTGGGCCGCCCCCGTTCGCCCCTCCCCCAATTCTGCGTTGCCGCCCTGCAAGCGTCCGCCACTGTCAGTGGCATTGAGGTTGCATCCATCAGGGATGCGACCGCAATGTGTGTGGCCACCATCGGCAAACTGCGCTGCGGCCTGCTGATGCGGCCAGGACGGAATGACCCCGTGTCCATAATTCAAGAAGTACAGCTGTGCGTAAAGGGGTGAATTGACCATAGGCCTCACTGGTTTTCCGGTTTTAAATTTTAAAACCAGGATGTGGATAGAATGTAATGTAATGTGATAAGGGGCTGGTGGGGACAATAATTATATTGTTGGGGCTATTAATGCATTTTAAGGACTATTCATTCAGAGGACTAATACTGTAATCGCAGGACTTGAAAGAAGTAGTAAACCTATATATTAAACCGGAATACTATTAATATAATGCTGGGATGGTTGCAGGAAAATGGTCTATTTATTAAAATTAATTATCTTAATTTAATGTCCAGGCTAAATGAATTTATACAAGGATGTGGCAACATTCCTGTCCATGTGACTCTTTAGTCATGCGCATTATTCCTGCACATTCAGCTGTCAAGTTAAGGAGCTACAGTAACAGTATCCCTGATGCACTGCTGGAAATAGATGCAGGTGACGAGCTCAAAGAAAGCTGTTTGGTTGGTAAATGTGGGGAGATGGAACGGAGACAACTTATCCTCACGTCCATCATGCTAGTAAGCTGGCATCTGTAACAGTGAAGATTTATGGCTGCATACAGAGATCTCCTCCGTATTAATATCCAATAGAATTTTGCTTAGATCAGCCCACACCCTGGAGTAAAAAAATGATTGTGAGCATTTCAATTATGTAGCCAAACATATGCAGAGCAGCAGGCATCCAAACCATCTCCTTGTAGAGATGCTTCAGGGGTATCAACCGGTGGCAGCATCTTCTCCACAGCTATAAACAAGGAGTTATTTCTTCACACGAATGTCTTGCGTTATTGAAATCCAATGCCTCAAGCTGATCTTAAAATTAGTACTGGTAGCTGACTCCTGATCACGAACTGTGATACTCTGAGTTTGGGAAGGCTTACTGTCACCCTAATAAGCTCCGATGTTTTTTTCATTTTGGTTTACCTTTAGATATTAGCAGAGATTGTAAAGGATTAACCTTCAGTGTCGGTTGCCTTCTGCACCTGCCTGATCTAGGGACACTGCGCCAATAGCCTCAGGCGTCAGGAGATGTTATTTCAGGGGGCTTAAACCACTATAAACACTTCCTCTCATGTGGTTAATCCATTTTCTATAAACCATAATATCTTGTGCATAGTCGCCACCCTTCTGGCCCCTAGTTTTTTATTCCCATTGATTATTATTTGATTTTTACATGACTGATTCCTACTGTGACATACTAGGAGATTTCTCCTCCTCCTCTGCTGGATCCTGTTCTTCAGTCTTTGGCCGGCCCTTAATTTTGTACACTAGTTTTCGAAGCCGACCAGTCCATGATGTATCTTCCGCCGCCTCCTCTTCTTCCTCAAGTGGAATGCCTTTATCATAAAAATGACATTATCTTACAATGTAGTATTACACATGACAATAAAACATCTTTAAAATCACTTACTGTATAGGTAGTGTTGTGTGATGGTGAATCATGTAACTATCCGTATGCTATCACTTAATTTACCATTACTGATACTTGTCTATTGTCCAGTATTCAGTACCTTGTATGTAAGTATTCAGATTAGTGTCAAAATATTGTCAATGAATTGAATTGTTGGCCTTGAAAATCTAAATATTGTGATTGCCATCCCCTGAGCATCTGCTTTTAGCAGTGGAATACAAGGTCAATGTACATGCAGCAAAATATATTCCACTTGTAATTATCTATTTTTCTAGATACATCAGAGTGATGATACAGTAAATAAGTTTCTTAATAAACTCTAATGTACAAAATAATTCATTTTTGTAGGGTACTGAAAACGGGAAAACATTTCCATTATATACGCTAGTTTCAGCTTTATGTCCACAACCACTCCTCGAAGGGCCTTATCTCAACCCTCTACAATTTCATCTCTTCCTATCTCAGATTACACAGAAGAATAACATCAGGTGAAATAAAAATAAGACTTAAGGGAGCCTCCCTGGACCTCTTTTCACAGCCAACCTCTGCTCCTCTAAGGCCTCCTCTAAATTCCAAACAACCTCTCCGCCACTGCTACCTCTATTTCCATTTTATCCCTTTTCCACCACACTACAATGTAGAAGAAAGACTTTTAAACACAAGGAGAATTAATTTCTATATGATTTCATGATACATGGTGTCCGCTGAAGCAACTTCTTGCATATGGTGAAGAGCAAAGTGTGGTCTATGCTTTATCATTCACAGCAATTTTCCATTAAGTTATAATTACCACAGTGCATGAGAAGATCCTCGTGGAACTCATATAGCTCATCTCGAATCTCTTCTGGGCAAGGGCTATCTTCTAGTTGTGGGAAATTCAGAAGCATGTTAATCTTTAAAAACAAAAGAGACAGTAGTTAATGTTCTTGTTAGGACCTGCCTGGAAATGAAAGAACTTTCTTTAGTCATAATATTACCTGTTCCTGTGGAGGTGAGCGAAATTCCCTAGTTTTCTTGGCAGTCAGAGCGGCAGACATGTTCAGTGCTAGCATTAGTTCATTGTAACGGAACTTCTGATTGTACTGTAGCTTTGATACATAGTTATCGGAGAAAGAAACTATGGATTCCACGCGGTGTTTCAGCTCACAATCACAGAAGTGATGAAGAAGCTCACACATCTGAGGAGAATAAGGGCACATTGTTAGTGGTGCACAGAATCATGTGTTGCTAAGTGACTATTGTAATATATGTTAATCCAGATAAGAGAATCATCCAGCACCAAACAATTTTATTTTAAAGGCATGCTATAAAGACAGCCAAGGACTACTGGTTTATTTACACAGAGAATCTTACTTTTGATAACTACAATTTAACTGAAATCTTAAGGGGGGTACTGACGGTAGAGATGTGTGATGAGCGATCTTAACACAGACCGCTCAGCACACATCTCTTTTCCCGCTCAGCGCGATGTGCTGAGCGAAAGGACGGACGGACGGGGCGCTCACTTCACACAGCGGTGAAATGAGCGACCCGCTAGATTGAGCCTGCATGCAGGCTCAATCTAGCACCGGCGATAGCGATGCGCGGGGCCGCGCTTCGCTATCACTGTGGGGCATACACACGACAGATCCCTGCTTGAAATCTAAGCAATCTAGTCTGATTGCTTAGATTTTAAACACGGATCTCTCAGTGCGTACCCCCCTTTACTCAATCCACCAATTTGTTTTACATTCACTATTCTGTTTAGTAGGATAACCCGAAGCAGAGATAAGCACAGACTTTTTTTCAGGGGTTTCCATTTACATCACATATTATTTCAGTGCATCAGCTTATAGCATATGCCATTTGTGCCCACCCATATACTCTAAAGATGGTAAACTATATGAGCAGGACCCACTCACCTTTTTCTTTGCTGTATACGTAATTATGCTAAATGCTCACTTTATGTACGGATATATGTGAAATTATATGCTGTCTGTACTTCTAATTCTTTCAGTCAGTTTCACCCCCTTGCATGGAGCTACAGAACCCTTGTGGCATCTTACAAAAAATATTATTATTATTATTATTATTATTATTATTAATAATAATAATAATAATAATAATAATAAATTATATTTTTCATCCAAAGGAAGCCCCTGTAAACCCCACTATTTTGAATATACAAATGATGAGAACATCTGCAACTTATTGACAGTAACTTTTGCAAACTGAATCCACCATACCAATCACGTTTAATGGCACCCAACAATTACCTCTCTTTAACTTCTCTCCATCAAATTTCTCAAAGAAAAAGTTATTGGGAGAACGTTACATTTGTGATTTGTACAAGTGTGGACCCAAAACATACAGCTACATAGACTGCTTCAAGAGGTGATGTTATACAAATCCACATAAATAAACATATACATATATTAGGAAAGAGGAAGTGGTGCTTACAGTGCTGCTGTACATGCATGTTTACGAATAGGAAAGTGGTAAAATAATGCAATGGGTTTATAAATATTACTGCTGCACATCTGAACAAAAAAAACTCTGGATAATACTGTAAGTCACCTGATGTTTGACCGATTCTGGGAGTCGGGTCTGCAGTAAACCTTTAACAGGAGCCTTGGCATCTCTTGTTGCTTTTTCTCCAGCTTCCACAGCCTTTTCTTCATCCTGTGCCACCTCCTCCTTATCGCAGTTCTCTTCTGTGTCTTCTTCCTTGTGGTCTCCAAAAACGTTTGGATCAATGAGCAGCAGAATCTGACGCACATCCTCATCCTCAAAAACTCCCATAATAAGGAGAGTGGCAATGAGCTTGAGTATTGGCACAAACTGGAAGTCTGCTTTGCCCCCCACCGGGTCTCGGATGTGGTCACCACTGCTTTGCACTGCTTCGGTGAGCATGCTAATTGCTTTTGATTTGAGGATATCAACTGGGATTTCTGGGCCATGTTGTTGCCTTTCCTCACCTATCATTACAAAGCAGGGTGCTGTAAAACGAAGATCAGACTTCAGGCAGGTACTACAACCCACTCCGGGTAAGCCATGTCTTTTAGACTCATCCGGGAAGAGTCGGATCTGTCGAGTCTCATCTGTGATAGGAATAATGAACTCATTGTTCATCATAAGCTTGCCCTCCTTAGCAGACTCCAAGTAGATGCTGATGAGGAGATTGTAGAAACCAGAGCGCAAAAGGCCAGGCAGGTATTGGTTATCAATGGTATAAAAAAGCTGGGACTGATCCACATGGCTGCACAAGGCATGGGCCACGCGGTTATTACCTAGTGCACATGCTGCACAGTACAGCTTAAGGGTGTGGTAGTGAAATTTCATCAGGTCTTCCGTCTCTGACAGTTCCAAAATGTCAATACACCTAATCAACAGGCCAAAAAAAGTGATTAATATAAAACATCTACTATCATTACAGAGACACGTGCAAACAGTTTAAATGTAGAACTATACAATTGTATGGTTACTACTTCTTGAGTAATACTTAAGCTGGGTACACACTGTTGTGATCTGTACCCGGACAATATGGTGGCCGATGGATATAATATAATGAAGGCCAGAATGATCCCTCGATCCATCCTTCTTTACACTGCGCCACATGCGATATCGCATGTGACCACGCAGATTGGCTAAAAACACTGCACGATTTGGCCGATATGTCTGTCCGAATCGGCCAGCAACGACATATGACACCGATATCGCTCCAGTGTGTACCCAGTCTAAGAATAAGAGTCGATCTACATTTGGTATTTCTATGGAGAATTCTTGCATACTTGTTCTAATGAGTCAGATTTATGGCCAGTACTGTATACCTACAAACATCAGGGACCATTCCAAGCCAGGTGCCAACTAAAGCAATCCTCCTTATCCCACCACCCTCCTCCATTGAGCAGTGATCTCTCACTGCACGGCTCCTGTATGTCATGGAACTCGCTAGCTTTGAACAAAACAGTAAAGAGAAAAGAAGACTCTTTTTTGGGTGCACTCTTAGAATTTATGAGATAAAGAATGAAATATACAGAACATTTTAAACATATAATTTTAATGGTATATTAAAAATAACTATTTCACTTGGTGTATCCTAAACACACATAATGACAAATAAACAATGTACATGAACATTACATCCTCTTAATAACCGGTCTCTTTGTTAGTATTAAAGGGTATATCCAGATTGTAATGACCAGATAAGAGGGTGTGTTTTATATCATTTGAAATCTCAATATTCATGACCTACAATAGGTTATTCTCAATAATGTTGAATCTCAGTATTCATAACCTATAATAGGTTATTATGACCATAACCAACGGGTATATAAATAAGCACTGTTCAAAAATTGTGGGTAAAGGTTGAGTGTACGCCTACAGAAGATTAGCGCTTTTACTTATATGATCAAAGAGATTTCATTGCCACCTAATTAGAGCGGAAGAGGATGAGGATCAAAGATAAAGAATGTGGAAAAAAGATAGTGAATCTGCTGTCAGCGTTAGGCACAGAGTACGCCCATGGCTATAAATTCTTCTAAACTGGGTCGTGCATATTGAGATTTAAAATTATATAAAACACACCCTCGTATCTGGTCATTACAATCTGGATATACCCTTTAATACTAACAAAGAGACCGGTTATTAAGAGGATGTAATGTTCATGTACATTGTTTATTTGTCATTATTTGTGTTTAGGATACACCAAGTTAAATAGTTATTTTTAATATACCATTTAAATTATATGTTTAAAATGTTCTGTATATTTCATTCTTTATCTCATAAATTCTAAGAGTGCACCCAAAAAAGAGCCTTCTTCTCTATTTACTGTTTTGTTCAAGTACAATTCTGACTTAGGGTGCACCACCAATGAAACGCCAATAAGGAAATATTTTCTGATAAATTGCTTACATTGGTTTCTTGATTATTGATATTATTGCTATTCATATTTCTTATATATTAAGATCGGTGCGGTATTTCCCATACTTCCAACTCGCTAGCTTTCACAGGTAGAAGGGCTGTTTCCTCCTACAGGATGCCACCAGAGGCCAGCGACTGACCATTCCTCATACCACGAACACCCCTACATGCATAATAAGTCAGAATTGTTCTCTAAACCCCTCAAACTATACTTATTTCCCATTTATTAAGAGGATATTATCCTGAATGTGAGATGGGTTTAGTTATAAATAACAGGTAATATTCTCCAATTATTATATTCCCGGACATTTAACAAAGAGCAAAGTGCTTCAAAAAGAAAATGACCTGTTCTCCTCAGGTATATGCAATGCCATCATCTGCAGGGGTTCCAGGCACTGCACCACCCAGCCGTGACGCTCACTCACACGTTCTGTTTCTACTTTTAGGAAAGTATTAGGCATTCGGCTCCAGAGAACGGGTGTGATAGACTGCACATCTAAGCGGGGTGGGCACTGCGGCACTGGATTCTTCTCCTCACTCTTAAATATTCCAGCTGAAAGGGGCATGGAGTTCTTTTTACCCCAAATTCAGAAAACAAAATAGTTATTAAGAGGCATGATTCATCACAAAAAAAAAAATACAGCGAATTAAAATTATCTTTTCAAATCTATGAACGCATTATACTTCACATATCTTGTCAACTCTCACTGAAAGATGTCAAAAAAAATAAGAATTTACTTACCGATAATTCTATTTCTCGGAGTCCGTAGTGGATGCTGGGGTTCCTGAAAGGACCATGGGGAATAGCGGCTCCGCAGGAGACAGGGCACAAAAAGTAAAGCTTTTCCAGATCAGGTGGTGTGCACTGGCTCCTCCCCCTATGACCCTCCTCCAGACTCCAGTTAGGTACTGTGCCCGGACGAGCGTACACAATAAGGGAGGATTTTGAATCCCGGGTAAGACTCATACCAGCCACACCAATCACACCGTACAACTTGTGATCTAAACCCAGTTAACAGTATGATAACAGAGGAGCCTCTGAAAGATGGCTCCCTAAACAATAACCCGAATTAGTTAACAATAACTATGTACAAGTATTGCAGATAATCCGCACTTGGGATGGGCGCCCAGCATCCACTACGGACTCCGAGAAATAGAATTATCGGTAAGTAAATTCTTATTTTCTCTATCGTCCTAGTGGATGCTGGGGTTCCTGAAAGGACCATGGGGATTATACCAAAGCTCCCAAACGGGCGGGAGAGTGCGGATGACTCTGCAGCACCGAATGAGAGAACTCCAGGTCCTCTTTTGCCAGGGTATCAAATTTGTAGAATTTTACAAACGTGTTCTCCCCTGACCACGTAGCTGCTCGGCAGAGTTGTAATGCCGAGACCCCTCGGGCAGCCGCCCAAGATGAGCCCACCTTCCTTGTGGAATGGGCCTTAACAGATTTAGGCTGTGGCAGGCCTGCCACAGAATGTGCAAGTTGAATTGTGTTACAAATCCAACGAGCAATCGACTGCTTAGAAGCAGGCGCACCCAACTTGTTGGGTGCATACAGTATAAACAGCGAGTCAGATTTTCTGACTCCAGCCGTCCTTGAAATGTATATTTTTAAAGCTCTGACAACGTCCAACAACTTGGAGTCCTCCAAGTCGCTTGTAGCCGCAGGCACTACAATAGGCTGGTTCAGGTGAAACGCTGATACCACCTTAGGGAGAAAATGCGGACGCGTCCGCAGCTCTGCCCTATCCGAATGGAAAATTAAATAAGGGCTTTTATAAGATAAAGCCGCCAGTTCAGATACTCTCCTGGCGGAAGCCAGGGCCAGTAACATAGTCACTTTCCATGTGAGATATTTCAAATCCACATTTTTTAGTGGTTCAAACCAATGGGATTTGAGGAAATCTAAAACTACATTTAGATCCCACGGTGCCACCGGAGGCACCACAGGAGGCTGTATATGCAGTACTCCTTTGACAAAAGTCTGGACCTCAGGGACTGAGGCCAATTCTTTTTGGAAGAATATTGACAGGGCCGAAATTTGACCTTAATAGATCCCAATTTGAGACCCATAGACAATCCTGATTGCAGGAAATGTAGGAAACGACCCAGTTGAAATTCCTCCGTCGGAGCACTCCGATCCTCGCACCACGCAACATATTTCCGCCAAATGCGGTGATAATGCTTCGCGGTGACTTCCTTTCTTGCCTTAATCAAGGTAGGAATGACTTCTTCTGGAATGCCTTTTCCTTTTAGGATCTGGCGTTCAACCGCCATGCCGTCAAACGCAGCCGCGGTAAGTCTTGAAAGAGGCAGGGACCCTGTTGAAGCAGGTCCCTTCTCAGAGGTAGAGGCCACGGATCGTCCGTGACCATCTCTTGAAGTTCCGGGTACCAAGACCTTCTTGGCCAATCCGGAGCCACTAGTATCGTTCTTACTCCGCTTTGCCGTATGATTCTCAATACCTTTGGTATGAGAGGCAGAGGAGGAAACACATACACCGACTGGTACACCCAAGGTGTTACCAGCGCGTCCACAGCTATTGCCTGCGGATCTCTTGACCTGGCGCAATACCTGTCCAGTTTTTTGTTGAGGCGAGACGCCATCATGTCCACCATTGGTCTTTCCCAATGGTTTATTAGCATGTGGAAAACTTCTGGATGAAGTCCCCACTCTCCCGGGTGAAGATCGTGTCTGCTGAGGAAGTCTGCTTCCCAGTTGTCCACTCCCGGGATGAACACTGCTGACAGTGCTATCACGTGATTCTCCGCCCAGCGAAGGATCCTGGCAGCTTCTGCCATTGCACTCCTGCTTCTTGTGCCGCCCTGTCTGTTTACATGGGCGACTGCCGTGATGTTGTCCGACTGGATCAACACCGGTCTTCCTTGATTTATGTGAAGAGACTTTTCCAGGCTCGACCACACTCCCTGGAAGTTTCTTCCTTGTGTGACTGCTCCCCAGCCTCTCAGGCTGGCGTCCGTGGTCACCAGGATCCAATCCTGTATGCCGAATCTGCGGCCCTCCAATAGATGAGCCCTCTGCAACCACCACAGAAGAGATACCCTTGTCCTTGGAGACAGGGTTATCCGCAGGTGCATCTGAAGATGCGACCCTGACCATTTGTCCAACAGATCCCTTTGGAAAATTCTTGCATGGAATCTGCCGAATGGAATTGCTTCGTAAGAAGCCACCATTTTTCCCAGGACTCTTGTGCATTGATGTACAAACACCTTTCCTGGTTTTAGGAGGTTCCTGACCAGGTCGGATAACTCCTTGGCTTTTTCCTCGGGAAGAAAAACCTTTTTCTGAACCGTGTCCAGAATCATCCCTAGGAACAGCCGACGAGTTGTCGGCATTAATTGGGATTTTGGAATATTCAGAATCCATCTGTGCTGCTTTAGCACCTCTTGAGATAGTGCTAATCCCATCTCTAGCTGTTCTCTGGACCTTGCCCTTATTAGGAGATCGTCCAAGTATGGGATAATTAATACGCCTTTTCTTCGAAGAAGAATCATCATCTCGGCCATTACCTTTGTAAAGACCCGAGGTGCCGTGGACAAACCAAACGGCAGCGTCTGAAACTGATAGTGACAGTTTTGTACAACGAACCTGAGGTACCCCTGGTGTGAGGGGTAAATTTGGAACGTGGAGATACGCATCCTTTATGTCCAAGGATACCATAAAGTCCCCTTCTTCCAGGTTCGCTATCACTGCTCTGAGTGACTCCCTCTTGAACTTGAACTTCTTTATGTACAGGTTCAAGGACTTCAGATTTAGAATAGGCCTTACCGAGCCATCTGGCTTCGGTACCACAATAGAGTGGAATAATACCCCTTCCCTTGTTGTAGAAGAGGTACCTTGACTATCACCTGCTGAGAGTACAGCTTGTGAATGGCTTCCAAAACCGTCTCCCTTTCGGAGGGGGACGTTGGTAAAGCAGACTTCAGGAAACGGCGAGGTGGATCTGTCTCTAATTCCAACCTGTACCCCTGAGATATTATCTGCAGGATCCAGGGATCTACCTGCGAGTGAGCCCACTGCGCGCTGTAATTTTTGAGACGACCGCCCACCGTCCCCGAGTCCGCTTGAGAAGCCCCAGCGTCATGTTGAGGCTTTTGTAGAAGCCGGGGAGGGCTTCTGTTCCTGGGAAGGAGCTGCCTGTTGCTGTCTCTTCCCTCGACCTCTGCCTCGTGGCAGATATGAATAGCCCTTTGCTCTCTTATTTTTAAAGGAACGAAAGGGCTGCTGAATCCGCATCGCCTGTCCACTGTCGCGTCCATAAAGCTCTTCTGGCCGAAATGGACATAGCACTTACCCGTGATGCCAGTGTGCAGATATCCCTCTGTGCATCACGCATATAAAGAAATGCATCCTTTATTTGTTCTAACGACAGTAAAATATTGTCCCTGTCCAGGGTATCAATATTTTCAATCAGGGACTCTGACCAAACTACCCCAGCACTGCACATCCAAGCAGTCGCTATAGCTGGTCGTAGTATAACACCTGCATGTGTGTATATACTTTTTTGGATATTTTCCATCCTCCTATCTGATGGATCTTTAAGTGCGGCCGTCTCAGGAGAGGGTAACGCCACTTGTTTAGATAAGCGTGTTAGCGCCTTGTCCACCCTAGGAGGTGTTTCCCAGCGCTCCCTAACCTCTGGCGGGAAAGGGTATAATGCCAATAATTTCTTTGAAATTATCAGCTTTTTATCAGGGGCAACCCACGCTTCATCACACACGTCATTTAATTCTTCTGATTCAGGAAAAACTATAGGTAGTTTTTTCACACCCCACATAATACCCTGTTTAGTGGTACCTGTAGTATCAGCTAAATGTAACGCCTCCTTCATTGCCAAAATCATATAACGTGTGGCCCTACTGGAAAATACGGTTGATTCGTCACCGTCACCACTGGAATCAGTGCCTGTGTCTGGGTCTGTGTCGACCGACTGAGGCAAAGGGCGTTTCACAGCCCCTGACGGTGTTTGAGGCGCCTGGACAGGCACTAATTGATTGTCCGGCCGCCTCATGTCGTCAAACGACTGCTTAAGCGAGTTGACGCTATCCCGTAATTCCACAAATAAAGGCATCCATTCTGGTGTCGACCCCCTAGGAGGTGACATCCCCATATTTGGCAATTGCTCCGCCTCCACACCAATATCGTCCTCATACATGTCGACACACACGTACCGACACACAGCAGACACACAGGGAATGCTCTACACGAAGACAGGACCCACTAGCCCTTTGGGGAGACAGAGGGAGAGTCTGCCAGCACACACCAAAAAAGCGCTATATATGACAGGGATAGCCTTATAATAAGTGCTCCCTTATAGCTGCTTTATATATATCAAAATATTGCCATTAAATTTGCCCCCCCTCTCTGTTTTACCCTGTTTCTGTAGTGCAGTGCAGGGGAGAGACCTGGGAGCCGTCCTGACCAGCGGAGCTGTGAGAGGAAATGGCGCCGTGTGCTGAGGAGATAGGCCCCGCCCCTTTTTCGGCGGCCTCGTCTCCCGCTATTTTGTGAATCCAGGCAGGGGTTAAATATCTCCATATAGCCTCTGGGGGCTATATGTGAGGTATTTTTAGCCTTTTAATAGGTTTTCATTTGCCTCCCAGGGCGCCCCCCCCCAGCGCCCTGCACCCTCAGTGACTGCGTGTGAAGTGTGCTGAGAGGAAAATGGCGCACAGCTGCAGTGCTGTGCGCTACCTTTAGAAGACTGCAGGAGTCTTCAGCCGCCGATTCTGGACCTCTTCTTACTTCAGCATCTGCAAGGGGGCCGGCGGCGCGGCTCCGGTGACCATCCAGGCTGTACCTGTGATCGTCCCTCTGGAGCTGATGTCCAGTAGCCAAGAAGCCAATCCATCCTGCACGCAGGTGAGTTCACTTCTTCTCCCCTCTGTCCCTCGTTGCAGTGATCCTGTTGCCAGCAGGAATCACTGTAAAATAAAAAACCTAAGCTAAACTTTCTCTAAGCAGCTCTTTATGAGAGCCACCTAGAATTGCACCCTTCTCGGCCGGGCACAAAAATCTAACTGGAGTCTGGAGGAGGGTCATAGGGGGAGGAGCCAGTGCACACCACCTGATCTGGAAAAGCTTTACTTTTTGTGCCCTGTCTCCTGCGGAGCCGCTATTCCCCATGGTCCTTTCAGGAACCCCAGCATCCACTAGGACGATAGAGAAATAAGGTAAGAATAAAAAAATAAAAAAATATCAGCTGTAAATTGCGTGCTCCTAAATAACCAAAATTAACTTAAGGCTATGGTAGGCAAAGAAAACTATTAAAGCAAAAAATAAATACTACCTTTAATTTTCCAAGTTCAAACTGGAATAGATTAGTGCTAGTCGGCTGCAGGAAGACCGCTGGGAACAGCTTGGTGTTTGGTTCAACCTAACAAGTTAAATGGATTTATTTTAGTGAAAACCATCATCTAACACAGTGTTGTAATTCCGTCTAAGTGAAGTATTATTCAAACACATCAGGACACCTCCAGTTATCTAAGCTGGAAGCCATAATACAGTGGTACCGATCTGTCAATAATGTCTGTTACGTTACATTAATGGGGTTTCAAATATGAGAATTTACAGCCACGACCATAATCTTGACACCTACAGTATAATCTTGACAAATAATGGATACATTATTATATAGGTTGCAGCAAAGGAGTCAAGATGGGGACTAAAAAGTAGTTTGGTCTACATTAAAGTTTTCACTTTTAGAATATCGGCAATGTATACACAGCATATGTAATATGTACATAAAGTTATTGTATCATCATAATTAGCTCTGTTTTGTACACACTGGTCAGATTTCCAGCTCTGCTATGGAAGCTGCAATTATCCATGACATTATTTCTTAACACTGTTTGCCTAGAAGCCCAGTTTGATCATTCAATTAACTTGTAAGTAATAAGGTATTCCTTCCAAATCAAATCGTTGTAAACAAATTATGTTTTGTGAAACATAATATAATAAATGTGAAACTGAAAACCCAACAGGAAATTATTATAGAAGAGTGTAGTACACAATAGGATTTAAAGAAGATACTTAGGTGTACCATGGTGGTCATTCCGAGTTGTTCGCTGTATAGCGATGAGGCAAAAAAAGGGCACTTCTGCGTATGCGGCAAAATGCGCACGCGTGGCGTACTATTACAACGAATCATGTAGTTTTACACAGGGTCTAGCGATGCTTTTCAGTCACACTGGCAGCCGCAGAGTGATTGACAGGAAAAGGGCTTTTCTGGGGTCAACTGAGGAGTGTTCGGAAAAACGCAGGCATGGCTGGGCGAACGCAGGGCGTGTTTGTGACGTCAAATCAGAAACTGAATGTTCTGAAGTGATCGCAAGTGCTGAGTAGGTTTGAAGCTACTCTAAAACTGCACAAAAATACACTGCTCAAAAAAATAAAGGGAACACTTAAACAACACAATGTAACTCCAAGTCAATCACACTTCTGTGAAATCAAACTGTCCACTTAGGAAGCAACACTAATTGACAATCAATTTCACATGCTGTTGTGCAAATGGAATAGACACCAGGTGGAAATTATAGGCAATTAGCAAGACACCCCCAATAAAGGAGTTGTTCTGCAGGTGGTGACCACAGACCACTTCTCAGCTCCTATGCTTTCTGGCTGATGTTTTGGTCACTTTTGAAAGCTGGCGGTGCTTTCACTCTAGTGGTAGCATGAGACGGAGTCTACAACCCACACAAGTGGCTCAGGTAGTGCAGCTCATCCAGGATGGCACATCAATGCCAGCTGTGGCAAGAAGGTTTGCTGTCTGTCAGCGTAGTGTCCAGAGCATGGAGGCGCTACCAGGAGACAGGCCAGTACATCAGGAGACGTGGAGGAGGCCGTAGGAGGGCAACAACCCAGCAGCAGGACCGCTACCTCCGCCTCTGTGCAAGGAGGAACAGGAGGAGCACTGCCAGAGCCCTGCAAAATTACCTCCAGCAAGCCACAAATGTGCATGTGTCTACTCAAACGATCAGAAACAGACTCCATGAGGGTGGTATGGAAGCCCGACATCCACAGGTGGGGGTTGTGCTTACAGCCCAACACCATGCAGGACGTGTGGCATTTGCCATAGAACACCAAAATTGTGCTCTTCACAGATGAAAGCAGGTTCTCACTGAGCACATGTGACAGACGTGACAGAGCCTGGAGACGCCAAGGAGAACGTTCTGCTGCCTGCAACATCCTCCAGCATGACCGGTTTGGCAGTGGGTTAGTAATGGTGTGGGGTGGCATTTCTTTTGGGGGCCACACAGCCCTCCATGTGCACGCCAGAGGTAGCCTGACTGCTATTAGGTACCGAGATGAGATCCTCAGACCCCTTGTGAGACTATATGCTGGTGAGGTTGGGCCCTGGGTTCCTCCTAATGCAAGAAAATGCTAGACCTCATGTGGCTGGAGTGTGTCAGCAGTTCCTGCAAGACAAAGGCATTGATGCTATGGACTGGCCCGCCCGTTCCCCAGACCTGAATCCAATTGAGCACATCTGGGACATCATGTCTCGCTCCATCCACCAACGCCACGTTGCACCACAGACTGTCCAGGAGTTGGCGGATGCTTTAGTCCAGGTCTGGGAAGAGAGCCCTCAGGAGACTATCCGCCACCTCATCAGGAGCATGCCCAGGCGTTGTAGGGAGGTCATACAGGCACGTGGAGGCCACACACACTACTGAGCCTCATTTTGACTTGTTTTAAGGACATTACATCAAAGTTGGATCAGCCTGTAGTGTGTTTTTCCACTTTAATTTTGAGTGTGACTCCAAATCCAGACTTCCATGGGTTAATAAATTTGATTTCCATTGATAATTTTTGTGTGATTTTGTTGTCAGCACATTCAACTATGTAAAGAACAAAGTATTTAATAAGAATATTTCATTCATTGAGATCTAGGATATGTTATTTTAGTGTTCCCTTTATTTTTTTGAGCAGTGTACTTTGTAGCCGCTCTGCGATCCCTTCGTTCGCACTTCTGCTAAGCTAAAATACACTCCCAGTGCGCGGCGGCATAGCGTTTGCACGGCTGCTAAAAACAGTGCTCTTGCATTTCTTTCCGACCAGAGGAGTATCCTTGACACATTTCTCGCATGCAGGCCCTGCTTTTTGTCCCTCCTCGACGATTGATGTACACCATAGCCGTGGCATTGTCCGACTGAACCTGGATTGCCAGATTCCGGAGCAGAGGGGAGGCCTGAATCAGAGCATTGTAGATAGCCCGAAGTTCAAGGTTGTTGATCAGAAGTAGGACCTCTTGGGCAGACCACCTGCCCTGGAACTGTGCCCTCTGGGTGACAGCTCCGCATCCTCTTAGACTCGCATCCGTCGTGAGGAGGATCCAATCCCGAATCCTGAAGTGTCAACCTTCCAGTAGATTGGAAGACTGTAGCCACCACAGGAGAGAAAACCTGGCCTGGGGTGACAGCTGAATCATCCGCTACATCTGGAGATGGGAACCAGACCATTTGTTCAGGATGTCCAATTGGAAGGGTCTGGCATGGAACCTTTCGTACTGTATCGCCTCGTACGAGGCCACCATCTTTACCAACAATTTTAAGCAAAGATGAATGGATATTCGAGCAGGTCAGAAAACCATGCAAACCATTTCTTTGGAGTGTTCTCGCTTTGTCCTCTGGGAGGAATACTCGTTGTGCTACAGTATCCAGTACCATACCCAGAAACAGGAGTCGCTGAGACGGGCCCAAGTGGGACTTCTGGAGAGTTAGGATCCACCTGTGGTGAGACAGAAGTTGTATTGTACTATCTATATGGAGCAGAAGATGCTCCCGAGAATTTGCTTTTATCTGGAGATCGTCCAGGTAAGGGACAATGTTGACCCCCTGGACTCTGAGTTGAAACATAATTTCCGCCATCACCTTCGTGAACACCCACGGAGCAGTAGACAGGCCGAAGGATAACGCCTGGAACTAGTAGTGATCGTTCAGCAGGGCGAACCTCTGATAGGCCTGATGAAGAGGCCAAATCGGGATATGGAGGTAGGCATCCTTGATATCCAGTGATACCAGGAATTCCTGTGGTTCCAGGCCTGAGATCACTACTCTAAAAGATTCCATCTTGAATTTGAAAACCTTCAGGTAAGGATTTAAGGACTTCAGATTAAAAATTGGTCTCATAGACCCATCTGGTTTTGGTACTACGAATAGGCTGGAGTAGTAACCTTGTCCCTGTTGATGCACTGGAAGAATGACCTGGGACTGGACCAACTTGTGATGGCCAGTAGCAGCGTAACACGCATATTTTCCAAAGCTGGTAAGCTTGATTTGAAAAATTGTTGAGGAGGAGCACCGTCGAACTCCAGCTTGTAACCCTGAGAGATGAGGTCTCTTACCCAGACATCCTGGCAGGAACCTTCCCAGATGTGGCTGAAGTGATGTAACCGAGCTCCCACCACGAGATCTTCTCGGGTGGGCGGGCACCGCCATGCTGAAGCTTTTGCGGATGCTGAACTGGTGCTCTGTTCCTGAGAGCCGGCAACGGCTGGTTTCTTAGGCTTACCTCTGGTGCCTCTAGCTGCATTGGAGGCACCCCTGGTCCTAGATCGAAATCTGGTGGACCGAAAGGACTGGGTAGATGGTCCCGGGTAGGTACGTCTAGCAGGGGGAGCCCCAGAGGGAAGAAATGTGGATTTTCCAGCAGTGGCCTTGGAAAGCCATGCGTCCATTTCACCTCCGAAGAGCCATTCACCTGTAAAGGGAAGAGATTACATATTGCGTTTGGAGTCAGCGTCTGCAATCCACTGATGCAACCATATGGCTCTGCGTGCAGATACAGCCATAGCAGTGGTCCTTGCATTAATAGTGCCAATCTCTTTTAGGGAGTCACAGAGGACTCTAGCCGTGTCCTGAATGTGTTTGAGGAAAGTAACTGTAGTAACCAGGGTCATATCCCCCCGAGAGAGCCTCCTGAATTTGAGTAGCCCAGGAATGAATTGCATGTGTCATCCAGCAACCTACAATGACTGGTCTTTGAAATACACCAGCAGCAGTGTAGATAGATTTCAGTGTGGCCTTAATTTTCCTATCCCCCGTGTCCTTTACCGTAAAGGATCCTGGGGCAGGGAGTACCACCTTCTTGGAAAGGCGAGAGACAGAGACATCTACATCTGGAGATTCTTCCCAGAACTTTCTGCCTTCAGGGGCAAAGGGGAAGGTATGCAAAAATCATTTTGACACCTGATATTTTTTATCAGGAGTTTTCCAAGCTAATTTAAACAAATCATCCAATTCCTTGGAATCAGGAAAAGAGACTGTCAGTTTGTCTTGTGGGAGGAAAAATGACTGCTGGTTTGTAGCGTCCTCCAGGGGGAGCTTTAGCACATTCCTTATAGCCAAAATGAGGGGTTCAATACACTGTGCAGGGGTGGAGTCCCCACTTATGGGGTCCACATTATCCCCATCAACCTGTATATCATCATCAGTATCTGATAGGATGCAGGTAAAGCATGTTTATGTGCACCTGTAGTAGACAGTGGGGGATGGGGGGCATCAGCCCTGGCAGCTAGACTTGCTACTGCTTGTTGCAGTTCTTGTGTTTTATTGGCATTAGCAGTTAATTGAGATGACATATCATAAATCATATTTTTGATAGCCCCCAGCCGGAGGGCTTGTGACTCTTCTCCACATTGTCAGCATTTTGTGATGACTGACTACACTGCTCACATGATAAGGAGCCAGATGAGGGAGGGGAGAATCTGGCATTACATACACTGTATAATTTTTGTTTCACCATTATGGAGTAACACGCAATAACACATACAACACAGACTGAGTTACAAACAAGCCTGAACAATATAAACAATGATCACCAGCGCTTGGTTGCTTATGAAATAAGTGGCACTAAATTAGTAAAATAAAAACCTGGGACGGTAGGTTAAGTTAAAAAAATATATATAAAAATTACATTTATTCAAAACATATACTAAAAAGCACAGATGTAATTAAAACACAATTATAAAAATCATGACTCATTCATATGTCGTGACACATTATATGTCCCCTTATTGGAGAAATTGTATCATACCCCGAGAAATTTCTCTTTTGGAGAAAGGTTTGAAATTCTCACCAACTACTGAACCTAACATTTTTGACCTTTATGTTGATCTAAATCGGTATGTTCGCACTCTGTGTCGCAAGCGATTCTTTGCTAAAAGGAGTCTCGAACGACACACAGATGAGTCCTTACCCTTACTGTTGGATTCCAATGATGATGTCATGCTTTCCACCCTAGAGGAACTACAGAACAGGAAACCACCTTAGCATGCAGAAAGATTTTTGATATACAAAAACCCACTAATTCGTTTAAATCAAAATCTGAGTTCTTTCCTATTTCGGCAAAGGGTATTTGCATAGAGTCCTTTTACAAAATCACCTTAGAAGATTTCAAAGAATTAGTTGGAAAACAACAAAAACAAATCTACCACCAGTCCAATCTGTCCCGACAAGAAAAAAGGTCTCTTAAACAACTTACTCAGGATACCACCATAATCATTAAGGAAGCGGATAAGGGAGGGGGACTGGTTATAATGAATAAAGAAGACTATATCAATGAAGCATTTAGACAATTAAGTGATACTCCGTTCTATTCGATACTTAAATCCAACCCCACACAGGTTTATATACAAGAACTTCGTACTCTTTTGGACTGTGCTGTTCTATCAGGGGTCATCTCCAAGGAGGAACACAGATTCTTACTACCTTCATTTCCGGTCACACCCACTTTTTACTTTCTCCCCAAAATACACAAATCCCTCACCTCACTCCCAGGTCGATCTATTATTTCTGGTATCAATTCACTTACATCCAATCTCTCATATTACATTGATTCCTTTCTTCAACCACGGGTTTCCACACTGAGGTCCCATCTGAGAGACACAACCGATTTTCTTAACAAAGTTCATAATATCTCCTGGAAACAAAGTAATCCTTTTCTGACACTAGATGTCCAAGCACTCTATACCCATATTCCTCATTCCAAAGGTCTTGATTCCATATGTAAACGTTTGTCCTCAGATGGTGAACTCAGTGTGGAACACAACACTTTTCTTTTGGACTGTATTTCTTTCATTCTTCATCATAACTATTTTCTCTTTTCGGATTCTTATTATTTGCAGGTGATGGTAACGGCCATGGGGACCAGGTTCGCTCCCAGCTACGCCAACCTATACATGGGTGACTTCGAGGATCATCACGTGTGGGGCGGAGCTTGGGATGCGAACCTGGTCTTCTATGGCCGTTATATAGATGACCTTTTTATTATTTGGGATGGGGATTTTCTGTCAGCTTCCACTTTTGTTTTGTCACTTAATTCCAATCATTATAATTTATACTTCACTTCCACATATAGTCAAGAACAAGTTGACTTCTTGGACTTGACCCTTAGTACAGCAGAGGGGAAAATCATTACTTCTAACTATATTAAACCGGTTAATACCAATTCATATTTACATTATAGAAGTGCCCATTATGCCCCCTGGAAACGCAATATTCCGAAGGGACAATTTATGAGATTGAGGCGTAACTGCACTGAAATTGACACCTTTCATGTACAAGCCAATGATATGATTGATTGAATCATTCAGACAAAGGGAATATCCAGAAATTATACTGGAACAAGCTTTAAAAGAGGTCTCCAATATGGACAGACGTGACCTATTAGAAAAGCATAAAGGTTGCAAACCCTTTCAGGTCCCTAAAAAAGAGACAGAAGATAGACAATTCGCGTTTATCAGCAAATACAATAGATGTTCAGGACAAATGAAAGCCATTATTTCCCGTAACTATAAAGTTCTTAGACAGGACACTATATTAGGAAAATTATTACCAAATAATGTACAAGTGATTTATAAGAAATATAAAACACTGAAAACTATCTTTAAGCCATCTAAAAACAACCAAAGATGATGCTTAGACTCCAGACCACAATTGGTTAGTCCAGCGACCATGTGGTTTTTATCGATGTGGCAAAACAAGATGCACTATGTGCTCTTATATGCCTAGAAAAACCACATCCATATATTTACCATTAAACAATGAAGAGTATGTACTGCAATCCTTCATGACTTGCGACTCAAAATTTGTCATCTATCTCCATAAATGCGGCTGTGGCCTCTGTTACGTGGGAAGAACCACAAGACCTCTTCATATCAGGTTTATGGAACATTGTTGCAACATCATGAAGAATTGCATCACACATAGTGTTTCACAACACTTTAATAAAATACATTCCAATGACCCTAGTAGCCTTACTATAATGTGCTTAGAATCTGTTGCACCAACAGCCAGAGGTGGCGATCGATTCAACAAATTGTGCAGTAGAGAGGTCTACTGGATGTTGAAGTGCAACTCCCTACATCCTGACGGCCTCAATGAAACAAAAGAGCTCAACTCAGTACTTTAGATAAGGAAACATTATTTTTAGTATTTTGTCCTCCTTTTTCTTCTTCTCTCTTTTCATGTTATGTCACATTACTGTCCAATTGTAGGTCCCTATTATTGACAGATTATTGTTAAACAAACTTTAATGAGGCATTTCTATATATACATTTATTCTTTACAATACCTTATATGGATGATTTCAAGATTTAATGTTGTAATTAGTGATGAGCGAGGTTCGGTTTTACTCGGTTTTACTCGGTTCTCAAAACGGCATCTTATTGGCTATCCAAAACACGTGACATCCGTGAGCCAATAAGATGCCGTTTTGAGAACCGAGTAAAACCAAGTAAAACCGAGTAAAACCGAATCCGCTCATCACTAGTTGTAATAGGGCTTTCTGGTTCCCTTCTCCCTAATATTATATTTTTATAATTTCTGTATGAATTTTTGAGTGTCTTATAGAGCCTACTAATAACATTTAGTGATCGTTACAGCATAGTTATTTATGATTATCCTTCTGAATATATTCTCTAATAAGATATGGCTATTGATTTACATGTAACCATATTTCTGCCACTGGTCAATAGTTTACAAAAGTTAAATTCTTGTATGTGTATATATGTGCATATTACCTGTACTTATGTGTGCTTTCTTTGTTTGAGAAGAAAAAATAATAATCTCTGAGTTCCATATATATAAGATCTATGATATTGAACAAATGTGTATCCCAAAATTCGCCAAGGAGTTTCAGACCAAAGATCCTATTTTTGTATTGATAAGTACCCATAAAGGTGGACATTGTGGGGATCGCCAGGCTGGCGTGCACGCGCGGGCCGGGGACGGTCCGTGTCCTGCGGGTGCGCCGGCGGCCGCGTTGCCATGGTGTGGTGTCCGGGTGCTGATCACGTGCACAATTACGTGGGTCGGCGCCTCGGGCTGCGCGTCGTGGGGGTGGCCGCTGGTGCATTCGGGGGGTGTGCGGGTCCGCCTCTGGTTGGCGTCTGCACGCCAACCTTTGTGTGAGAGGAATACAGGTCGGACTTGTCAGCTGACCTTAATATACCAATAATAATAAAAGCAGAATCGGGTCACGTGACCAGACAGAATGAACTCCAATAAATGTATATTTTAACACTTTCCAATTTTCGTTTTGGTATATTAACCCATGTGTTTTCATATGAGACCAATAACATTTTGAATATGATAACTTTTTATGTATTTCCATGGACGGTTAGGTTTGTTGAATTAATATAATCACAGGTGTCTAGGATTTCACTAATTGTTTGAGGTTTATAAGGAGTCCCAGATCAGACTCCCTCATTCACTCCTGAGGAAGCTGGGCTGTCAATACCAGCGAAACGCGTTGAGATTGCCGGACACACCATTTAAATCCCCTCAATATTTCTGGACATTCCATCCAACTCTACCTCAGGGCTACAATTGGACAGCTTTTCCCTCGAACATCATCACCTGTGGAGGATTTGAAGTCATCCCTATCTGCTTACAAAAACGCTTGCTCTGTTGTGCTTAAATGGGATTTTATTGAACTCCACCGCTTCATTATTTCTCCAACCAGCCAGTGTGGACTCATTTCCGGAGGGAGTCCTAGCCGGGGTATGATACAAGTTCTCAGATGAGGGGACATATAATGTATCACGACATATGAATGAGTTATGATTTTTATAATTGTGTTTTAATGACTTCTGTGCTTTTTAGTATATGTTTTGAATAAATGTAATTTTTATATATATTTTCAACTTAACCTACCGTCCCAGGTTTTTATTTACTAATTTAGTGCCACTTATTTTATAAGCAACCAAGCGCTGGTGATCATTGTTTATATTGTTCATATTGTTTTGGGTGTTTTGGGAACCTACCACCCTCTACACCAGCAGCTTCTTGACAGCGCACCCCTATATATTCTTTTACAAACAAGCCTGCCCTATTGCATGTGAGAGGAGACAAATAGTAAGAGAGGACCACCGCTGCAGAGCTCCAGTGAGGCCGTCAGCATTTTTATATAGATATATCAGTTAAACTGTTTCTAACTAGGATTCTCCTAGAGGAATATTGTGCACAAATAGCGGCTCTCCCCCTACTCAAACAGGATCCAGCGTGTGACAGACCGGAGGAGCTGTGTGAAGCTGCTGCTTATACAGAGGAAGGTGCCAAAATGCCGCTGAGCCCGCTCTGATATAGCTCCGCTCCCCGTAATGGTGCCGGAGCTACTGTTACATATTTATACTGGCTATGTCTTCTAAATAAGCTGTAGTGTCACATAAATGTTAAGTACAGCTAACGTCAGCCAGTGTCACGCAGGGGCTACAGCGGGTCCCCCCCAGGAGCGACCCGCATGCCTCACCTGCGCTTTTGCTGCACCGTAAACTGGGGGACCCCCCTAGCGGGGTCCCCGGTGTGTACTCACCACCGACGATCACCTTCAGGCAGCGTTAGGGGTGTGCGGTATGCTGCGACTGCAACAGCTAAGGTGCAGCGCCCCGCTGAATAAACAGCGCCTCAGGATGGTGGTCCTGCAGCGGGGAAGCGGCTCTGCACCTCACGAGGCCGGTGACCGTACCCCCCCCCCCCCCAACTCCCATGGCGCAGGCAGGTATGCTGTTGCCCAAACAGCATACCGAAAATAATAACGTTTTTAAATAAACTGAATAAATCTCTCGGGAACTTTTTTCATAACTGCCTGTGGGTAGGGGCATAGAGGGGAGGAGCCAGCATACCCAGTGCAAGAAATTTAAAGTGCACTGGCTCCTATGGACCCCATCTATACCCCATTGTACTAATGTGTCCCCAATATTCCTTATGGATGCTAGAGAAAGATTAGTTTGCTCACAGCCTCTCAATAATCAATATTATTTTGCTTTAAGGCTCATTGTTATTAAAGCTCTAATTGTCTTCCAGCAGAAAAATATGCTTAGCACTACATATTGGCAAGCTCAAAGTGACATTCTGATATGTTCAAGTTCAGTTCTACCAATGAGTGTGAAGAACAAAGAGTAGATGTGACCTCAAATGTGTAAATTTTCCTTCTGGTATATACTTTTAAGTAGCATAATGTCATGTAACAAAAATAAAACGTGACTTTAATGTGTGTGTTCTCTTTATTTTATTTATTCAAACTTATACTGTTCCCTGTATCTATCTTAGCAGCTAGGTAACATTTGCCAATATTTATTGCTTAATTCACTTAATTATCCTGGGTCAGGCTACTGCACCTGGGCTAAAGGCAACACAGTCAGACAATTCTGAACAGATTTGCTGCATAAAGAATTCAAGCCATGGTAAGATAAAACTGAATACCGACTTAATAAGTGTAGCAGAAATGCTACATAGTAAAATCCTATAGTAAGTACAGAATATAAAATGTGCCGGAGTACAACCCAATCATAGCTTTATCATATAATACGTTTTAAAATGTTGGTTATCTCTGCAGATTTTTCTTGTGCAATGTTCTGGAATGGCATACATTGTTACAGAAATATAATTTATCTGCTAGTGGTGACAGTACAAGTGACAATAATACTAAAAGTTACTCAGTAAGCTAAACATATCACAATATAACACCATTACTAAAGTTGAGAAAAAAGGAGTCTGCTATATGTTCAACCGAATAAATACTATCACTGTCCCATTCAGGTGAAATAAAAAATACACAGAAGCCTATGGCCCTCATTCCGAGTTGTTCGCTCGCTAGCTGCTTTTAGCAGCTTTGCACACGCTAAGCCGCCGCCTACTGGGAGTGAATCTTAGCTTTGCAGAATTGCGAACGAAAGATTTGCATAATTGCGAATAGAAATTTCTTTGCAGTTTCTGAGTAGCTCGGGACTTACTCTGCCACTGCGATCAGTTCAGTCAGTTTCGTTCCTGGTTTGATGTCACAAACACACCCAGCGTTCACCCAGACACTCCCCCGTTTCTCCAGACACTCCCCCGTTATTCCCAGAAACGGCAGCGTTTTTCCGCACACACCCATAAAACGGCCAGTTTCCGCCCAGAAACACCCACTTCCTGTCAATCACACTCCGATCACCAGAACAAAGAAATTTCTTCGTTAAGCCGTGAGTAAAATACCTAACTTTTTGGCAAATTTACTTGGCGCAGACGCACTGCGAACATTGCGTATGCGCAGTTTGCGACAAATCGCTCCGTTGCGAAAACCACTAACGAGCGAACAACTCGGAATGAGGACCTAAATTCTATGGGGTCAATCCTATTAGGTGCAAATAGCGAGTTGCCATTTCCTCTGCAAATTCAAATTTTTCAATCCAAGTAGAAACTTGTATTGAAACAGTCAAAGTAAACTCACAGTTTTCCATTCGCACCTGACCAAGGATGAAAGATGGTAGAGAAAATCTTTAGTTTAAGGTTAAAATGTTGGGACACCGTGCAGAACCCCTTGAACACACCAATAACTAATTATTCAACTGGAAATTTCCAATTATCTTAGTAAAGGGGCCCATACATCAGCAATAACAATTTATTATTTCACAGATCCTGTGATTTTTTCCCCGCAGATATATTGTTTCCCCAATCTATCTGACTTTGCCCATACATTACAGATATTTTTCAATGATTTGCAGATCATTTTCAGTTAAACAGATCTGACAATCTTGAAAGACTCATCAGCTTACTAGAAACGGTCTGCAGATCTGCTGATTGTTACCCATACACTAGCAATCTACAGTCCCAACTGATATGTGAAATTAAACATGTTGAAAAACCTGATTTAACAATCCCAATCGATTTGTGAACGAAATCTGCAATCTGTAAACTCCATACAGTACAATGCCAATTTATTGACAGAATCATCTGCAAAACATCAGATTGTCCCAATTGATTACTGATATATGGGCCCCTTAAATCAAATAATTACATGTCATTCTATGGGGGTTAAAATAAAATGTCCTCAAATTAAACCAAAATCAACTTTTTTGTTGCTTTATACACCCCAAATTTCATCAGCGTATTTTTTCCCCTTTTTTAAAATTTTCCCTTTAAAAATTTCCAGTACTTTCCTTATGACCACTATATAACTATATATATATATATATATATATATATATACATACATACATACAGACACACATATACAGGTTGAGTATCCCATTTCCAAATATTCCCAAATACGGAATATTCCAAAATACGGTATTTTTGGGTGTGAGAGTGAGATACTGAAACATTTGTTTTCTGATGGCTTAATGTACACAAACTTTGTTCAATACACAAAGTTATTAAAAATATTGTATTAAATGACCTTCAGGCTGTGTGTATAAGGTGTATATGAAACATAAATGAACTGTGTATGTACACACACTTTGTTTAATGCACACAGTTATTAAAAATATTAGCTAAAATTACCTTCAGGCTGTGTTTATAAGGTGTATATGAAACATAAATGCATTCTGTGCTTAGACTTAGGTTCCATCACCATGATATCTCATTATGGTATGCAATTATTCCAAAATACGGAAAAATCTGATATCCAAAATACTTCTGGTCCCAAGCATTTTGGATATGGGATACTCAACCTGTATATATATATATATATATATATATATATATATATATATATATATATTAGTGAAAGGCACTCACAGGTCTTGTAATTTGTAAGCAGGTTATATACTTGTCCACCTCATTTTAGCAGGACACAGGCGGGACATACAAAATTTTATGTAATAAAATGAAACTTTGACCTGTATATGGACTGGAGTGTCCTGCTAAGATGAGGTGGACAAGTATATAACCTGCTGACGGATTACAAGACCTGTGAGTGCCGCAGCCTTTCACGGACTATATTTCTATATTACTGAAGGCAAATAAACCACCAACACCCACCTTCCCAGCTCTTTTAAGTAATTTACAATACAGGCAATACAATATATCTGCTGTAATGTAGGGGGCAACAAACAGATGTCAGCGAGGTCCCAGGCTTACAGCTTGCTAGGTTTAATGCAGGAGTAATGCCAGCCCTCACTGTACACTCTATTTAATCAAATTCCCTATTTTATTTAGTTTGCATTGACCGCTAATATATGGTACTTGGCACGCCACTCCAGTCGTGCACCCCCTAATAAAATGTGCTGCGCACGTCTATGATGACCACTAACAGCCTTCTGTATAGTTCTGCAAACAAAACTATCACTTTTGGGGGGTCTAGGAAGGTTTCCCCACTTTTTCATGCACTTCTCACACATTGCATACGGCCAACAATTAAAGTAATTAAGTAAACCATTGCTGTGAGTACCGCAAATAGGCATTTTGATTTGGACTGGAGAATTCTTGGGAGCGTACATTTGTGTGACTGCCTGCGAGTTTTGTGAAATAACCTGCAACTCACAACTAATTGGATTGCTCCCTATGTTGGGATACATCTTATTTTAAAAGACAGCAGACACAAAAGAAACATTAGAAATAAGAAAAGAAGTTACACGCATGTAGTAATAATAATAATACCTGGTAGCAGGTCCCAAGATCTTTCCCATTGGCTGTGAATGACAGTAGCCCCGCGGCCAGATCAACAAGGCACCCAATGTCAATATCTACACTGCTACGACTTGACCTCTGTGAGCCAGTAGAGAGGTCACCTCCCCACACCATATAACAATTGCTACGTTTAACACTGAAAGTTGCAAAGAAAACAAATTATAAAAAAAGAATAAACAGGACAGTGTTATTACTGTACAACAGTGTCAATAATGATATTACATGTAAATAATTGTGGTACAGGTGGAGTATCCCATATCCAAAAATTCCGAAATACGGAATATTCCGAAATACGGACTTTTTTGAGCGAGAGTGAGATAGTGAAACCTTTGTTTTTTGATGACTCAATGTACACAAACTTTGTTTAATACACAAAGTTATTAAAAATATTGTATTAAATGACCTTCAGGCTGTGTTTATAAGGTGTATATGTAACATAAATGCATTCTGTGCTTAGATTTAGGTCCCATCGACATGATATCTCATTATGGTATGCAATTATTCCAAAATACGGAAAAATCCGATATCCAAAATACCTCTGGTCCCAAGCATTTTGGATAAGGGAGACTCAACCTGTAATACATTCACTTGTAATGCGTATATTGAAGGCACAGTCACATTTAGCTCCAAGGATAGTGTAATTTATCAAAAGGACAGGTAAGGTGAGAAACCCACCCATTCCGGACTAGCATGCTGCAGCTTCGGGACATCTACGTATACAACAATAGTGTCGTACCTTTCATGCACCCTGCCTCTCTCGTCTCCTAAAGTGACAGTCACAGTGCAGTTCTTGTTCAAGTCAAAATTTTTGCTGTAGAAGTGGTAGTCAGGAGTCACCCATCCTACCCATACAGAAGATGGATCTTGACCAGCAAATATTCGAACAGAGTAATAATACAACTAAAAAAAAAGAGGAATATGTAACAACTGGAGATTATTTGAAAACATACAACAGATTCTTAAACTGTGGTTGAACCAAATTGAAAACAAATTATACTCTATTTCAATATGGTAGTGTAAAACAAATATTGTGCAACGCAAAGACGCAGAAGCTGAACATTTTATTTTGTAACCATGAATCTTTACATTGGATAACAAACAATCGAAATGATTAAAGACTCACAGTGGTAGTGTGTGAGGACGCTTCTTGAAGTTGGTTTCTAAAAACAGAATGTAAAAAAATGAATAAAAGCATAGTAAAGTTAAGTTTAATGTTTACATTTATATAAATGTTTACATTCTGCCTCTTGACCTATGATTGCTTGCTCATAACTGGCTGATATACTGTAGATTCATAAACAAGTCCGGCATAAGTGGGAAAAGTGGCTTTCATTTGGTGAAGGCATAAGCAATTGGGAATATGGGCAGCAAAGCACTGTACCGCTTCTGGAAGTGCTCCTCATTGTTGAAGGCGGAGTGGAACTCCACAGGCATACTCAGTCTGCAGTAGATCATATCTTCATTACTGTTCTGAGTACCAAAGGTCTTGTGTGTAACTTTCAAGCTTGGAGGGCTTTCTACAGTCCCATCTTTCCTTGTCACCTGAAAATCACAAAGTACACATGAACAAATTAAACATAAACACCTAGAAGCCTAGAAACGTTGGTTATACTCAGGGCCGTCTATTCATTTGGGCTCAATGGGCACTTGCCCAAGGGCCACAGGAGTCTAAAAGTCCTACGCTGATAGCTGAGGGTCCCCTCTTTCCAGGGGTACCAGATTTTTGAAAATCGTTCCTAGGAAACCAGAAACATCCGACTTCTAAGCAGTGGTCCCATCCAAGCTTGTTAGTTGCTCTTCCCAGCCAGATACTGTATCTCGGGTTCTGTCTGACTTAAGAGTTTTTCTGAGGGTATACTACAAAAGCTGGGACTCTCGCCTTTATGTGGATACTGGTAGTTTGTCTCTGCTATGTCCAGAACCAGACATATCAGACTTCCAGCAGCTGGTCCCTGCTCCAGCTCCACACGCCTGGAATGTAGTTTTCTATTTTCATTGGTGGATTGCTCTGCCTCCTGAACTCTGATCCCCAGTACCCCAGAAAGATGGGACTCTAGTGTTTTACCCCATTGAAAGCTAAGAAATCTATTTCCAGGAACTGGAGATATCTGCAGTCAAGCAAGCTGCCCTCCCACCAGAAAATTATGAATATTAAGCCCACTTCACTATCCACCCCACCCTGTGTATTAAACCCTGCCCTACCACCCTGTAAGTCATATACCGGGCACTTTCATTCAGCCCAATGCCCCTTCTACAGTTAAGTGTTCTCCCTCCCACTCCATCTCCCACCATCTGTGCAGTAAAAGAGTAATTAGCAGAAATTATAGCTCCAGGACCTACATGCTGAGCGGATGATAGAACACCCCCTACCGCTTGTGGTACATCAAAGCTGCCGCTGATAGCACCCCCCACCCCTACCGCTGCAGGGTGAGTAGGGGTCCCAATGTATTGCTTTGCCCAGAGGCATACACTGCTGTTAAGAAGGCCCTGCTTATACTGTATGTGGTCTGAATATATATGATGCATTTTTCTAAGCCCTCACATCTTCACTTGGTCTCTCTCAGTGGACCTCCTTGCTCTCCCATGTGAATGGAAGCTCACTTGATCTGGGTTTTCTGATTTCTCCAACTCCCCATTTCCCCACTCTGACCACCACCTGCTCTCTTTTAACTTATCTCTCTGCTTCTCCATCTCTACCTCCTAAGGCTACCATCACTAAGCATAACATTGAGGCTATTGACACCACTCCCTATCCTCCCTGTTCGACTCACTTCTCTCTCTTTTTTCTCTCTCTTATGCACTGAACAAGTCACTTCCTTATAATATGCATCCCTTACTTCTGCTCTTGACTCTGTCACTCCACCGACCACTATTCACCCTTGCAGATAAACACCTCAACCCTGGCACACAAAATGCACTAGAAACTGTAGCTGCAAAAAATGCTTACATACTACCGAGCAACAGTGGAGGAAATCACACTCTAAGGCAGACTTCCTCCATTTCAAAATTATGCTCTCATCCTTCATTGTTACCCGTTCCCTGTTGTACTTCAAGAATCTCATCTCCTCTCAGTCTTCCAACTCCCGGCACTTTTTTTCCCACTGTCAACTCCCTACTCCGCCCACCCTCATCTTCCCTCCTCACTCTCTGCTGTTGACTTAGCCACTTATTTTACATCCAAGATTAACTCCAGGGCAGGGATGTAATGAAGTCTGAGTTTGACGGCCGTGAGGGCTGCCGTCCAAACTAGGACTTTTTTTTTAAAAGGACGATCATGTACAAGCATGGTTTAGCCTTGTACATGATTGCACCTTTAAAAAAATGCCCAGATTCAGCTGGCATCCCGCACAGCCACTGAACTCGGACTTCATTACATCCTGACTCATACGTCAGGACATCACATCTCATCAGACCATCAGTAGCCAGCCATCTTCTTTCCCTTACCACCCCTCCCCATCCCTCTTACAAACTATGATATCTTTCTCCCATGTATCTGGTGTGGAAGTCATGACCCTCATCCATTCCCCCACCACCACCCCACATGACCCTATGTTCTCCTGCCTCCTCTGCTAACTCTCTCCTTCTGCATGTTCCCATCTTGCCCACCTCCTCAATCTCTCCCTCTCATCTGGCACTGTCCCCTCTACCTTCAAGTATGCACTGGTCTTCCCTATTCTTAAAAAACCTACCTTTGATCCATACACTCTCTCCAACTACCGACCAATATCTCTCCTGTCTTTTGCCTCCAAATTCCTTGAGCATACTGTCGACATCCGCCTTACTGCCTTCGTTTCCTTCCACTCACTGCTTGACCCATTCCAGTATGGCCTCTATCCTATCCACTTCTCTGAAACTGCCCTCACAAAAGTTTACAATTACCTCCTTCCTGCTAAATCCAAGGGCCAATACTTTCTGTTTAGTCTCCTTGACCTCTCTGCTGCTATTTACACTGTGGACCACCCTCTCCTTCTGCAAATCATTCACTCCCTTGGTCTGTATGATACTCTTCTGGCTGTCCTCTTACCTCTCTGACCATTCCTTCTTTGTCTCCTCTCATGACTCCCCCCCCCCCCCCCCACACACACACTTCCACTAACTGTAGGCGTCGCCCAAGATTCTGTTCTTGGTGATCTCTTTCTCTCTCTCTCTCTCTCTCTCTCTCTCTCTCTCTCTCTCTATGGGAGGGGGGGGGGGGGGGGATTCAAATGTTTGAAAAGTTGGTTGGGTGTCTGTTTTTTCCTGTCTATCAGATAGGAAAAAAACAGATACCCAACTGACTTTTCAGACATTTGAATTCCCCCCTATATGTCCTCTTTAGGTGAGCTCATTAGCTCTTTTGACTTACAATACAATCTCTAAGCTGATGATTCACAAATTTACCTTTTCCCCCTGACCTCTCCCCACTGGTATCTCCAAGTGTCTCTCTGCTATCTCTGCTTGGATGTCCCAGTGCTTTCTTAAACTTAACATGGCTAAGACTGTGCTGATCATCCTCCTAGCCTCCACACAACCTTACCTCCAACAATTTCATTATCTATTGATGGCACTACTATCTCCTCTAAACCCAAGCGGGCTCTCTTGGAGTAATTCCCCTCCTTCAAACCACACATTCACTAACTCTCACAAACTTGCCATTTTAATTTCAAAACTATTTCCAGGATCAGGCAATTTCTCACCTAGGATACTACTGAGACCCTTATCCACTCACTGGTCATCTCAAGACTGGACTAGAATAATCTCCTTCTACAGTATCTGGCATCCCTGACAAATGCCTCTCTCCACTCCAATCTATCCTCAATGCTGCAGTCCGGCTCATACGTCCACCTCCCCACTCTTACAAGCCCTTTCTTTTCAGAATCCAATGAATGCTTCTCACACTCACTTGCAAAAGCCTCACCACTCCTCTACCATTTACATCTCTGACCATATCTCCATTTACACTCCCACCCGTCCTCTTCGCTCTGTTAATGCATGCAGCCTCTCCTGCCATTATTCATGTGCTGCTGCTTACTGTATCGCTGGGATTCTCTACCTCTCGCTCTCAGACCCTCCATCTCTCTATAAAACTTTAAATGGGCTACCAAGACCCACTTCTTCACCAAACCCAGTCAACTCTCCTACTAACCCTCTTGTATACACTCACTGTCTCTACCCCTTCTGTGTCACCCGTGTCAGTCTGCCCCCCCCCCCCCCACACACACACACACTTTAGAATGTAAGCTCTCACAAGCAGGGCCCTCTTCTCTCAAGTGATTTTCCTTCTCTTACTTAAACCATCTTCTATTCCATATGCCTTTTGATGGCACCAAATCCCTCGGTTACTTATTTCAGTGATGCTTGTTTCAGTGTCATCTGCTGATGCAGTTATGTTTATACTGTATACCCTGTACTTATCCTATATTGTCTTGAACTGTAAGTCATGGTTTTCTTGTTTTGCTTATTTATGTACTCTGTATTTGGGTGTTGGCCCCATATAAAGGATAATAATAATAATAATAATAATAATATATAATGAACATTTTTGTACCAAAAATTTAGAATACTGGTAGAAATAAAGCAAATCTACTATGAAATAGAATGTAGCACCAGAGAGAGCTTGAAGAGATATTATGCAATGAAAAGATAACCATGACATTTATATGTAGCAAACAAAGCAAAAGCAGCACTACTGTATGTCTAGTGTTTCCAGCTAGGACTAGGGCTGGCCATCAGATGGTACACCTTTGATGGTCTCCCATCCTTGGTGCCATTAGTACATTATATTGATGGCATAAGATCATAGACGAAAATCCACTGATGGTTTGAACAATCGACGAGCATCACTACTGTGGGTCAGGTGTTTATGGTGGACCAATCAGGAAAGGGATCAGTGCTAAATGGCACAATCAGGAGTGGGGATAAGCGCAATGCACCATAATCAGTAAACAAAACATGCTGCATCTCTGCCGTCAATGACAGAAAGATATCGCCCTCCGCCAACAATGGCAAAACAATCGTGGCAAACCACTGATAATTACTAACCACCAATAGTCATCCTTACCTAGTACTCACTACAGACTCTCCATATTGTGTTATCACAGTATTCTTTAACGAGTTATTGAAGAACAGTGAAAATAGTAGTGAAGAATCACAATGAAGTGCAAAGTATTGCATAACAAGTAGAAACAGACATCTTAATTACCTCAATATGAGGATGATCTTTTGGCACATTGACAAATGTTGGTAAGCGTTTGCTGAACCACATGGCAACATCTCTGTTCATATTGACAGCAAAGGGTTGGAAGCCTTCCTGCAGGCCGCACATTGTGTAATATTTGAAGGTGCTGGCATCTTTTCCAAAGTTCATGCGACCAATCTGAGACAACCCAAGGCAGCAGACAGGAACAAAACCTGCAGAAAACATGCACAGGAAGTAGGCTATGAAAGGTTGAACAGATGGTAAGCTCTGCAGTAAAATGTGGTAAGCAATCTGTTGGTAGAACTTCAGTCTTGTTGTCAATGTGGAATTATATCTAGTGCATTCAGAAACATTATCAATAAGTATATCTCATTGCTGGTAGATTAAACCTTCCATGTTGAATAAAAAACATTTCATCTTGACAAACTCCCGACTCAGCAAAAAACAAGGCACATAAAAGATATTCTAAATGCATTCTGTTCAACATGCGGGTGTTATGCCTGTGTATCATTTGAGGACAATGGTCCTAATCCAGACCTGATCGCTCACTAGGGTTTTTTTGCACTGCTGCAAGCAGATAGTCAACACCCATAGGGGAGTGTATTTTAGCTGTGCAAGTGTGTGAACGCCTGTGCAGCCGAGCAGTACAAAAAAGTTTTGTGCAGTTTCTGAGTATCCCAGGACTTACTCAGCCGCTGCGATCACTTCAGCCTATCCGGGGGCCGAAATTTGACGCCAGACACCCGCCCTGCAAACGCTAGGACACGCATACGTTTTTCCAACCACTCCCAGAAAACGGTCAGTTGATACCCAGAAACGCCTTTTTCCTGTCAATCTCCTTGCGATAGGCTGTGCGAATGGATTCTTCGCCCAGCAACGATCTGCTTTGTAGCCGTACGACACGACTGCGCATTGCGGTGCATACGCATGAACAGTTCTGACCTGATCGCAGCACAGCAAAAAATCCTAGCGTGCAATCAGGTCTGAATGACCCCCAATGTTACTTAATTAAAACAGCTCTCTCAAAACTGCTGTAAGGAAACTACTTGGGCGACAACCAGAGCTCATTTATTGTCGAGTCATTAGGCAAATGTACTGTCATGGATGAATTAGTGATATACATTTAGCAAGTTAAAGAATACATTATTATCCGGAAATGTGGACTTTCATTTATTTGAGCAGCAATTAATATGCTGGTTTCTGATGGAATATGGCAGTGTGCAGATAAAACAATTCTAAAAGCATATCCCAATCTGTAACATATGACTGTTTAACAGAATAAAAAGTGCTTTTCCAAGTAAAGTGAAACTACAAATGATGCACCCTAGTACTTGTTTCCACCTGGATCACTGTGCTCATTGTCCTCTGATGCTATATATTACCGCTCACATTGTGCCTTTATCAGTTTACCAAAGAGCTATTTAAATGTCTACTAGCTGAAGTGCCTGGGTTTAAATCTTTAAGTTAGTAAGTTATCAATACGTGGGCTGTAACTACCAACATTTAAAAAAAAATTAGCAGCTCTTCCAACACACCCATGAGGTGGCTGTCAAGTTTATATTGTTTATTTTTTTGTGGGTGTCACCAGTAGCCCTAATCCCCAGCTTTCCTTTCTGTTCAGTTTTATAATCACTTTTACACTGCGAGATGGTTTTAACGTTTTCCTTCTATTATCAATGTTGCTATTCCAAGGCTTTTGGCATACCTCCCACTTTTCTGTCCCATGAAGTCAGGACCCTTGCTCACCGAAGGCGCGGGTGCCCAAAAAAGGGCATGGTGTCAGTCGGGAGGGTGTGGCCTCTTGTAATGGGGGCGTGGCTGGGTAGCGCAACACTAACTTTTGCATTTTCTAAGGCGTGGCCAGCTCTCCCTGAGCAGCTGGCCAGCCCCTGGCTCACCTCCCTGCTATGTATAGATGCGGTGTGCGTGCGCACGTATCTATTCAGCGATCACCGGCTGTATAGATGCATAGACCAACTGCCCTCGCCCGCAGGACACTGCGACCCGCGGGTGGGACAGCGGGACAGTGTCTGAATAATGGGACTGTCCAGCGGGAATCGGGACAGTTGGGAGGTATGCTTTTGAGTTCACATGTTTTGTCTTCTTACCTCCATTTCTGTCAGTTATTTTAGTTAATTGATTTATGGTTATATCAGTCAGTTATTTCAGGTCATTTAATTAAAGTTATTTCTGTCAGTTATTACGGTTCTTTACAGTTTCATCTAAATCCATCCAGTGGAAGGCCCAGAACAGGCTCCCTGTGTCAAAGTTCTGTCTGGCGTACACCAACGGAAGGTCCGACCAGGACCTCAACCCATTAGTATGTCTTTTTGGACCCGATGTTACCACTCGTGGAAGTTTTAATCCAAATCCATCCAGTGGAAGGACCGGAACAGGCTCACCAGGTCAAAGCTCTGCCTGATGGACACTAACAAGGGGTCCAACCAGGACCCCAAACCCCTAGTATGCATTCTGGGATCCAATATGACCATTCTGTGAAGTTTTTATCCAAATCCATTAAGTGGAAGGAGCAAAATAGGCTCCCTGGGTCAAATATCTGCCCAGAGTACATCAACGGGAGGTCTGACTGGGACCTAAACCCCTCTATTATGTTTTCTGGGATCCAATGTTACCACTCTGAAGTTTTCATCCCAATCCATCCAGTGGAAGGGTCAGACCTGGTTCCTCGGGTCAAAGTTCTGCCCAGCATACACCAATGGGAGGTGCGACAGAGAACCCAACCCCCTAGTATGTCTTCTGAGATTCTGATTACTAGGACCCTAACAACCCTAAAAACTGTCCAGGATCCAACTGGACCACCTTGTGTTGGTTTAATTTCAATCGGTACAGGGGTGTCCAAATGTATACCCAGACAGACGAACAGACCAATGAATTTTAGATATAAGACTAGTTAAAAGCCAGTAAAAATGACTGACACAAGGGCCAGATTATAGGTGAGGCAGTCGCCACTCACACCGGAGCTGCCAGGTTTCTGGAACTCCTGCTGCTGGGAGCCAGGGGTCTATCATGCTGAGTGTGTGTGTGTGCGTGTGCGTAGGTGTGTGCCAATGGCGCACCACAGAGGTGAGGAGCAGCGTTAGCTTTTTATATATATATATATATATATATATATATATAGATGTCAACATCATAGTATAGCACTAAACACTTAATTGCAAAAACAACATAACTCCCTAGGTGTGCTCAGTTATCCCCACTCAAGTACAGTAGTCCGGTATTATTGCTTAAAGTCACTTTGAGATATTAAGTTTGGATAAACGTCACCTTCCTTAATTAATAATTTGGGATAATATGCATTATGTCCAGCAGTTAGAACATATTTGCTGAGTTTATCTGTGAAAGCTCCAGAGGGGGTAGCTATATCCAATGGGTGAAAGTTTTTCATAATGCTTTGTGTGCTGGTTTCACTTCCTGGCAACCTGGTGGAGTCAAGAAAGTGACTGATATTCTATTGCTAGAATGCTATAACCGGGCACTCTCCAATTATATTATATATATATATATATATATATATATATATATTTTTTAATTTTTTTTTAATTACACACACATAAACCATAAGATGCAATCACCAGGAACTTCTAATTATTTATTATTATTTCTCTGTCCCAGTCTCTCTGTGGTTATGTCTTGAAGAAGGTCACGCTGGATGACCGAAACGTCGACTCTATGTGGTAATTTGTGAGTAATAAAGGCTGCTCTGCTTTTGAATAATGAAAAGTTCCTGGTGAGTGCATCTTATTTTTGATATATTGCAAGTATTTCTTGCGGATGCATTGGATGAGCACCCTAGGCGAATGCAAAGGATATGATCAAGAGTGCCAACCTACCCATGGAATATATTAAGTGGGCTTGACGGCTTGCTTTGGCTGTGCACCCAAGGGATTTACAGTTCTGAGATTGTTTAAATATCTTAGTGTGGATTCTCTTAAATAATGGTCCACTGGAAGAACTTATTGCACTAAGAGTTTCTTCTGTGTATATATTTAGATTTTTTTTTACTTTTGATTTTTTTCAGTAGTGGATGTGTTGTTTTTTGTTTTTTTAGACATCTTGGGGTAATTAGATGTAATTTCTGTAATTTGTAGTATATTCTGAATTTTTAATGATGTAGTTCTATACAGTTAGCGGTTGTTACAATTAACCATTTGAAATATGTCTGTTTTGGCCGGCTTCTTCAGCGATACATTGTTAAGTGAAGCAGAAAATGCTCAGATCAGCTTGACTGATGACAATGCTAATTGAGTATTATCTGAACAAATTGAGTTCAATACGCAACCTAGTCAGCCTCCATCAGACTTGTACAATAAACTAAATAGACTCAAGAAAAAAGAAACAGACCTTATCTTGCACGGTCAATTCTTTCGGAGTATTACCATACTAAACACATTCCCAGAGGTTCTCAGATTAATAACATCCTGACAACAGGGAGTTTTTGCAGCCACTTGTGCAGTATTCTTAAAAAATGTTCTTTAGATCTTCTCCTACTGTTTTTCGAAGAGGTAGGGATTGAATTTAAGAAAACTAGGGATCATATTACCTCTTTCAATAAAGATTACACACCTGTTTTAACCTCAGATAAGACCGAACCTTGGCTTGAAAAGCTTCAGAATCAGATAGATAACTACAAGGCTGATATCATTATGTACTCTGTTGCATAGAAGTCACTGGGATCCTCTCTGTTGCATAGACGTCTATGGGGTGCTCTCTGTTGCATAGAGGTCACTGGGGTGTTCTCTGTTGAATAGACGTTATTGGGATGCTCTCTGTTGCATAGAAATTACTGGGATGTTCCTGGATGTTCCTGATTGCACAGAAGTCACTGGGATAGTCTATGTTGCATAGAAATCACTGGGATAGTCTCTGTTGCATAGAAATCACTGGGATAGTCTCTGTTGCATAGAAATCACTGGGATGGTCTCTGTTGCATAGAAATCACTGGGATGGTCTCTGTTGCATAGAAATCACTGGGATGGTCTCTGTTGCATAGAAATCACTGGGATGGTCTCTGTTGCATAGAAATCACTGGGATGGTCTCTGTTGCATAGATATCACTGGGATGGTCTCTGTTGCATAGAAATCACTGGGATGCTCTCATCACAGTAACCTGTTACATATGGTTGTAACCATTTCTTGGTCAGGTTGATGAGGTCATGCATTTGTGAGCGGAAAAGTTTGTCTTTTGAGTACACCCAGCAATGCACTCATTGTGCTCGGACTGCCATGTAACTCCCAGACAAGTCAGGATTTCTGTTTTTACCTTCTCATAGTCCAGAGCATCTGCAGTGCTTAAGTCAAAATAAGTATTTTTGATTCGCCTGAGAGAAAGGGTGCCAGCAGGCCAGCCCACTGTTCTTTGGGCCAGCTCTCCGCTTGGCAGTTCTCGCAAATGTGGTCAGATACGCCTCCACATCATCAGCCAGTAATTTTTGTAGGACAGGGTCAAAGGGTCGACATGAGAATGTTTGATGCAAAAAAATGGTTGACACACATTTTGGGGGTTATTTTGTATAGTTTTTTCATCTGGGACCACCATTTATAGAAATGCATCCCCACACTTCGGGCGCAGTGTCTCACTCTGCTCTGCTTGCCACAAGGTTACTACAGGTTATGATTTGTGACATGGATAGTCACGGATGGAAAAAGTCCAAAAACATCGCTTAGTGATGGAAGAGGTTAAATACTTGGGATTTACCATAGGTAGAGGTCTGATTAAGCCCCAACTGAACAAAAACTGAGGCTATCCAAAACTGGCCCCATCCGGTAAATACAAAACAAGTGAGAGCATTTTTGGGACTCACCGGGTATTAGCGATGGTTCATTCCTAATTTTGCCAACATAGCAGTTCCTTTATTAGACCATACCAAAGTAAACAATCAAATATGGTGAAATGGAACCCTGAGGCAAAACAAGCATTTCAGGCATTAAAAGTTGATAACACCAGAGTTTTCTAAAGAATTTGTAGTTCAGACGGCTGTCTCAGTGGTAGGTGCCATATTGTCCCAAAACAGAGATGAGGATAAGCACCCCATTATTTATTTGAGTAGAAAACTCAATGAGTATGCTATTGGTAAGCTATTGTGGGAAAAAAACGTTGGCCATTAAGTGGGCATTAGACACTTTGAGATATTACCTCTTGGGCAACCAGTTTAAACTGGTGACGGATCACGCTCCATTAAAATGGATGTGTTTACATAAAGGCCAGAATTGCCAGAGTAACAAGATCGATTTTAGCATTGCAAGACTTTACATTTACTGTGGAGCATAGGCAGTACACAACTAGCCAATAGAGATGCATTGGCCTGCATCTTCTGATTAGGGGCTACAAGTGTTCCACCCCTTGGGTCGAACAGGGGGAGGTCGGAGATGTGTGACAAGAGCACTAGAATAGAATTATAAGGCAGGTATATTTGCCCAAGGTTTCTAACCTATGTGTTTTAAAACCTCATGTGTGTTTGCTGAGAGCTTTTTGGCTTTTGGTAAAAGTCCGTTAAGGGGTCTTGAGGTATGGATGTGAGAAGGTAGGGTGGCTCCATCCATTAGGCCCAGTTCAGGTCTTAGGCCCTGTTGGTCTCACAGAGGCTAGTTAGTAATATCAGCTGCATGAGAGTGTTATAAGGCTGTCAGCACGGTCACTAGGTCTCTCACAGTGCCTGGGGATAAAGGAGACTGCAGAGTCTTTGTGATGGAAATTTGCTACTGAAAACAAGTGAGCTATGCTTGGTATAACTTCTTGTGTTTCTTTGTGAGTTAGGAATGACTTGTTTTTAGTTTAGTGCCAGATGGCAATGTATTTATTTTGTTCTTTTAATTTGTTTTGCTGCTTAATAAAACTGGTTGATGCCAGTTGCACCTGAAACCTTGGAGTTGTGTGATCTCTTGGCTGCTGTGCACGGCCATCTACCACATGAGATGGTACCTGTTCCCCTAACCCTCTTACACTGGTAAAACCATGTTGCAGTGCAAGGGGTGCAAATATATGTTGTTACTTTTTGCGTGCAGGCTAAATACCGTTGGATTTTGCATGTAACCCCCAAATGCTGGACAGCTTCACTTCATTCTACAATTTAGATCAGCGTTTGAACACGCCACCTACAAATCTAAATATATCTTAAGCCACCTGCAGTGCAACATGGTTTTGCCAAGGTGCATAGTTACTTGCTCTTATTTGCTTTCCTCTCAACTTAGAATCAGGGCCTATGATAATTACTAATAAAATACTATTAATAAATCAATCCTTAGGTGAGAATTATAGAATGAATGCCTTTTTTCCGTTCCTACAAAAATCATGTCGGTCAGTTGCCAAATCTGGTCAGGCATATATCTAATTCTACATGGTATATGTAGAATTAGATTTAAAAAACACTATCCATATATAGCTTAAAACATCTTCGAATGGCCAGGGAAATACAATAAACATTCTAGTATATGCAATGATCAAGGGTAATTTTTTTGATTACTTCTTACTACATTTTTAAACAGTAACAATAGTACCTCCTGCTACTGTTACTGTTTGAAAATGTAACAAAGTAATTTAGAAAATTAACAGTTATTATTGCATATGCGTCTATATTGGGAAGGGGAGATAGGGACAGAACAAAGGGGCAGATGTATTAACCTGGAGAATGCATAAGGAAGTGATAAACCAGTGATATATGCAAGGTGATAAAGGCACCAGCCAATCAGCTCCAATATGTAAATCAACAGTTAGGATCTGATTGGCTGGTGCCTTTATCACCTTGCACATATCACTGGTTTATCACTTCTTTATGCCTTCTACAGGTTAATACATCTGCCCCAATGATACATACAACAGGGTATCTGCTACCAATAGAAGCAATGTGCAAAGAACATGTAACAGAATTAACTGGAAACATCAATCTTTGGCAGGGCTGGACCGGCCCACCTCCTCCTCTAGGGATCAGGCTCCAGACTGTGCACTTGAATTATAAATATGTAACCTTATACTGCACAGGACTGTCGTGTATTTTCTACAGTGTATTGTGGTTATTAATCTGGTACATTATCATGCATGCACTATATATATATATATATATATATATATATATATATATATATATATAGTGCATGCATGATTCTATATATATATATATATATATATATATATATATATATATATATATATAGAGAGAGAGAGAGAGAGAGAGAGAGAGAGAGAGAGAGAGAGAGAGAGAGAGAGGGATGAGCCTCACAGAATGGAACAATAATTGCACTTGATTGTGATTCACTCTCAGAGTGCCGCTGCATGTTAGAAGTGGTCTGTATATAACTATTGTTTTCGGATGGCACCTGAGCATTATTAATAACATCAGCAGGGGGAGTGCCAATCCTCTTGCAGCATTATATATATATATATATATATATATACACACTTTTTTTTTTTTTAAGGGTCGCAGACCGTGCACTCTCTAATGGTTAGGCAAACCAATGTGGTGGCTGGCACACCCACTCCGCAGACTGACCGTACCCCTAAACATGGGCCCCTACCCCTGTATTCCCCGGGTGGGCCCTTTATGCCCCAGTCCAGCATTGGCCATTGGTGTATTTAAAAAGGAGAAGCAGATCTGGTTTTCTACTTTGTGTTCAGATAGTCGTTACTCTTGTTTTGAATTTCCTTTTGATTTCTTTTGTACTCAAGTTCTCTGTCATATATCACTATTTGGATTGGGTGTACCCATTCATACACTAAATTTGTCTTATCCTTGATCTATACAGTATGTGTGCATGCATGGCCTCGACCTCCCCCTCTTTTACTTCTTACTTTGTATTATTATATGTCGCTCTTTGTGTATAGTCCATTCTCCCATTTTTTGCTATACGTCATGATGTACAAAATTTATTTCAACAAATAAACAGTGTATTGAAAAATGAAAGAAGAAGTAGAACTTAATGGTGTATAATGGAGGATGGATGCTAGAGATATACTGTATACCATTCTATGAGTGAGCCAGAAATTATGATAGTCCCATATACCAAGACATCAATTACTCTCAGTCCATGTATGTGCTGACAAAGCATTTAAATAATTTTAAGATGTAAGAAAATGCAGTGATCTGCTTCTATACTGAATGAAACCCTTACAATTTCTGATTCAGAGTACTGACCACATAACACAGTAAGGAGATACAATTAGTAAACTAGTACTGTACTATTTAGTGACTTATTCTTAGAGGTAGTCTAATGACAATAGGACCAATTGCTGTAACAGATTGCTACAGAACATGGGTCCTCATTCCGAGTTGATCGCTAGCTGCCACTGTTCGCTGCGTAGCGATCAGTTAAAAAAATGGCAAAACTACGCATGCGTATGGGCCGCAATGCACACGTGCGGAGTACAGGTACAAAGTGCATTGTTGTTTTGCATTGCTTCTAGCGACGTATCCATTCGCACAGCCCATCGCAAGGAGATTGACAGCAAGAGGGAGTTTCTGGGTGTCAACTGACCGTTTTCTGGGAGTGGTTGGAAAAACGCAGGCTTGTCCAGGCGTTTGCAGAGCAGGTATCTGACGTCAATTCCGGGACCTTCATCACAGCAATCATCGCACAGGATTAGTAACTACGGGGCTGGTCTTGTTTTGCACAAAATGTTTTTGTACCGCTCGGCTGCACAGGCGTTCGCACTCTTGCAAAGTGAAAATACACTCCCCCGTGGGCGGCGACTATGCGTTTGCACGGCTGCTAAAAATAGCTAGTGATCAACTCGTAATGAGGGCCATTGTGCTACTTAGTCACCACTTTTCCTGGATCATTCATTGTGCATTTGTTGGAGTGCAGCACAGATATTACCATTGGAAAACTACTGTCAGGTCTGTAACTGTGTCTGTTCTCGGAGGGGGCACTAGTGGCTCAGTGGTGGTGCTGTGGAGGAAATCAGGAGGCTGCAGTAAGTTCCTATGCATGTGCGCAATGATGTTTTATTTAGCACACAGAGATATGAACATCAACTGGAGCAAATGGCAATACAGATGGTTGAAACTGACAGAGGTATAATAACAGTCACAGGTAATAGGCTGGTCTGGAAACCAGTGTGATTAGCAAACAGTGATGATCGGCCAGGAAGCCGAAGGCGAACATCGATGGCTGGCTCGGAAGCCGATGGAAAACAGGATCAATATGTTGTAGGTAAGTAATGCAACCGATGGCAATATATACAGGCAATAAGTAACTCCGGTAATCAGTATGGAAACCGGCAGCAGTAGAGTCACACAGTCAGTAGATATGCACAAAGTCCACAAAGCCAAGCAAGGCTATAGCAGGAGACAGTTGGTAATTCACAAGCTGGTTGTTTTAAGTGCTGGATGCTATAGCACAGTGCTGAATGCAGAGTAACAACACACAGGTGAGAATGATGAGGCAGCACCTGGAGAGAGTCTCTTACTGCATATAGAAGTGGAAGCTGACTGTGGAAGTAGTTGTAGCAGAGCTGGATGGCTGGTGCCTGTAGTTCCATGGAGACACTGGAGCTAGGAAATCACTGGAGACAGAAGACTGGTGCCAGGAGACGCTGTGCACTGGATGTGACGCGTTGTTCAAGGCGATGAGACTGAGCCGATGTTCTGGATTTATACCCCCTGGTCAGCAGGCATTGGATGCTTGAATCATGTGTGCAGACACAGCGCAGGATGGGGTGTTACAGGTCAGCTGACCGCAAGTGTCATGGCGGTGCCCGTGATGTACAGATGGTGGGCACACAGCGGAGTACACGCTGGATGGACTTCAGGGGTACACAGTGACAATGGGTATTGCGCTCCGCAGACAGGGTATTCATGCAGCAACTAACTGGGGCCGTGACCTCCGGAGGCCTGCACACCAGCGCGCTGGTAAGTGAGATACCACTGAACGCTGATTCCGGACAAATGCGCGTTCCCATGGGTCGTCAGTGACATCTCCCAATTGGACCTGCATGCAGCTCAATCTAGAGATATCGGTAGTCAGGCCCCCACCGGCTCTGCCGGCATCGGCAAGTGTGTACGCACTTGTTGATGCCAGCTTCCCCATCAGGTCCCGTCGCCCATTACACTTGCTCTGACCGAGACCAGAGCAGCCTCCTTTAGAGTAATGCTGCCGATAGGCAAAGAGCTATGTGCCTAAATGCACACACAGCATGACCGCAGAACATATTGTTATTGCATTGCTGTTTTGGGGTGTATAGGGAAATTTTTAACAAGAATATTTAATTTTGTAGTAATTGTTGCAGTCAGCTGAGAAAAACGTAAATTTAAACTTCTTTTAGCGAATATTCATTTGTTATTACAAATTCTTTTCAGTCACATTAAGGTCCCATGCAAAGGCTCTCTTGCCATACATCTTATAATATTTAAATATATCATCTGATCCAAAGATGCCTGAGTAGCAATCTTGAAATTTTATATTGCAAACAGCTTTATCATTACATATTTTAGCAAATAATAGGATTTGAATTATCTAACGGTAAATCCTTTTCTCGTAGTCCTTAGAGGTTGCTGGGGTCCACATTAGTACCATGGGGTATAGACGGGTCCACCAGGAGCCATTGGCACTTTAAGAGTTTGATAGTGTGGGCTGGCTCCTCCCTCAATGCCCCTCCTACCAGACCCAGTCTAGAAACTGTGCCCGAGGAGACGGACATCTTTGAGAGAAGGATTTTACACAGATAGTGGCGAGATTCATAGTGTTCATTCTAGCACCCTGCACCTTTCAAAATCCATGCAGTTCTCCTTTCCTGCATGGGGTGTCGCTCTCTGCTCTGGTGCTTCTCAGAACACTCTGGTCTGTATCTCAGCACTGAAATACAGACCTGAGTGTGCTGAGAAGCACCAGAGGAGAGAGCGACACCCCAGGCAGGAAAGAGGAACTGCACATGTTTTGAAAGGTGCAGGGTGCTAGAATGAACACTAGATTCATACCAGCTCACACACAAGGCAAACCAAGCTAACTAGCTTGAAACATCAGCAACGGCTGAACAATATTACTTACCAAGTAACAAAAGAGTACTTACCAAGAACTAAGCAGTACTGAACTAAGTAACCACTGCAGGATAACGAAGAGCTGGCCGGGCGCCCAGCATCCTCTACGGACTACGAGAAAAGGATTTACCGGTAGGTAATTAAAATCCTATTTTCTCTTACGTCCTAGAGAAGTGATGGCTAACCTTGACACTCCAGCTGTTGTTGAACTACACATCCTAGCATGTCCTGCATCAATTTTAGCAAGGCAAATAGAAAAACTGTAGCTGGGCATGCTGGGATGTGTAGTTAAACAACAGCTGGAGTGTCAAGGTTAGCCATCACTGTCTTAGAGGATGCTGGGGTCCACATTAGTACCATGGGGATGTACCAAAGCTCCCAGAACGGGAGGGAGAGCGCGGAGGCTCCTGCAGAACTGATTGACCAAACTTCAGGTCCTCAGAGGCCATCGATCTTGTAGAACTTTGCAAATGTGTTCGACCCAGACCAAGTAGTCGCTCGGCAAAGCTATAAAGCCGAGACACCCCGGGCAGCCGCCCAGGAAGAACCCACCTTACGAGTAGAGTGGGCCTTAACAGACTTAGGACACAGCAATCCTGCCGTAGAATACGCATGCTGGATAGTGAACCTGATCCAGCGAGAGATCGTCTGCTTAGAAGCAGGACACCCAAGTTTCTTGGGATCATACAGGAGAAACAGAGTCCGATTTTCTGTGACGAGCAGTCCTCTTCACATAGATTTTCAGAGCCCTTACAACGGGTGTAGTATGGTATGCCGGCGGTCGGGCTCCCGGCGACCAGCATACCGGCGCCGGGAGCCCGACCGCCAGCTTACCGACAGTGTGGAGAGTGCAAATGAGCCCCTTGCGGGCACGCTGCGCTCGCCACGCTGCGGGCACGGTTGTGCGCTGTGCACACCACGCTATTTTATTCTCCCTCCAGGGGGGTCGTGGAACCCCACGAGGGAGAATAAGTGTCGGTATGCCGGCTGTCGGGATTCCGGCGCCGGTATACTGTGCACCGAGATCCCGACAGCCGGCATACTGAAGACCACCCCTTACAACATCCAAGGACTTTGATGAAACTGAGGAGTCCGTAGCAACTGGCACCACAATAGGATGGTTGATATGAAATGCCGACACAACCTTCGGAAGGAACTGCAGACATGTTCGGAGTTCAGCTCTATGTTCATGAAAGATTAAGTATGGGCTTTTACATGACAAAGCCCCCAACTCCGACACACGTCTAGCAGAAGCCAAGGCCAACAAAGTGACAGCCTTCTTCGTGAGAAACTTGACCTCAACCTCCTGTAGAGGCTCAAACCAGTCCGACTGGAGGAAATGCAACACCACGTTAAGATCCCAGGGCACCGTAGGCAGCACAAAGGGAGGCTGGATGTGCAGAACTCCCTTCAAAAAGGTCTGAACCTCAGGGAGGGCAGCCAACTGTTTCTGGAAGAAAATGGATAGGGACGAAAACTGGACCTTTACAGAACCTAATCTCAGGCCCATATCCACACCTGCTTGGGGGAAGAGGAGAAATCGTCCAAGTTTAAACTCTACCGAAGGAAACTTCTTGGATTCACACCAAGACACATATTTTTTCCAAATGTGATGGTAATGCTTTGACGTTACTCCTTTCCTAGCCTGTATCAGGGTAGGAATAACCTTGTTCGGAATGCCCTTCCGAGCTAATATCTGGCGTTCAACCTCCATGCCGTCAAACGTAGCCTCGGTGAGTCTTGATAAGCGAACGGCCCCTGCTGCAGCAGGTCCTCCCGAAGAGGAAGAGGCCTCGGCTCTTCTAGCAGTAGATCCAGAAGATCCGCGTACCATGCCCTTCTTGGCCAGTCCGGAGCAATGAGGATTGCCTGAACTCTTGTTCTCCTTATTAGTTTTAGAACCCTTGTAATGAGTGGAAGTGGAGGAAACATGTATACCGACTGGAACACCCACGGAGTCACTAGGGCGTCCACCACAATGACTTGCGGGTCCCTTGACCTGGAACAATACCGCCAAAGCTTCTTGTTTAGACAAGAGGCCATCATGTCTATTTGAGGTACACCCCAAAGATTTGTCACCTCCATGAACACCTCCGGATGGAGGCCCCACTCCCCTGGATGAAGATTGTGTCTACTGAGGAAGTCCACTTCCCAGTTGTCTGCTCCCGGAATGAAGATTGCCGACAGCACCAACGCTTGTTTTTCCACCCAGAGGATGATTCTTATTACCTCTGACATTGCAGCTCTGCTCTTCGTTCCGCCCTGTCAGTTTATGTAACCCACTGTTATTACATTGTCCGACTGCACTTGAATGGCCCAATTTCTCAGTAGATGGGCCACTTGGAGAAGACCGTTGTAGACGGCTCTTAATTCCAGAATGGTTATCGGCAGGCCGGCTTCCAGACTTGACCACCTTCCTTGTAAGGTTTCCCTTTGAGTGACTGCGCCCCAGCCCCGGAGACTTGCATCCGTGTTTAGAAGGATCCAGTCCTGAATCCCGAACCTGCGGCCCTCCAGAAGGTGAGGTAATTGCAGCTACCAGAGGAGTGAGATCCTGGCCTTTGGCGACAGACGTATTCTCTGGTGCATGTGTAGATGAGATCCCGATCATTTGTCTAGGTGATCCAGTTGGAAGGGCCGAGCATGAAATCTCCCATACTGCAGAGCCTCGTAAGATCTCCAGAAGGCGAATGCACTAATGAGCTGACACCCGGGCTGGCTTCAGGACATCCCGAACCATTGTTTGTATCACCATTGCATTGCTTGGAAGAAACACCCACTGCACTTCCGTGTCGAGGATCATTCCCAGAAATGACAACCTCTTGGTTGGTTCCAAATGAAATTTTGGAAGATTCAGGATCCAACCATGTTCCCTGAGAAGATGTAACAGCTTCTCTTTGGACGATGCCTTTATCAGCAGATCGTCCAGATATGGAATGATGTTCACCCCCTATCTGCAGAGGAGAACCATCATTTCTGCCATCACCTTGGTGAAAACCCTCGGTGCTGTGGAGAGGCCAAATGGCAGGGCCTGGAATTGAAAACGACAGTCCAACAGTGTGAATCGGAGATAAACGGAGATAAACAAATCGGAATGTGGAGGTATGTATCCTTGATATCCAGGGATACCAGGAATTCCCCCTCCTCCAGACCTGATATCACCGCCCTTTAGAGACTCCATTCTGAACTTGAACTCCCTCAGAAAGGGGTTTAGTGATTTCAAGTTCAGAATGGGCCTGACCGAACCATCCGGTTTCGGTACCATGAAAAGGTTCGAATAGTAACCTTTGTTTTGCATCTGGTAGAATTACCTGTGCCTCCACCAACTTCTAGATGGCTCCCTGTAGGGTAGCCCTGTCTGCCAGCAAAGCTGGCAAGCCTGATTTGAAGAACCGGTGAGGAGGGAGATCTTGAAATTCCAGCCGGTATCCCTGAGACACAATATCTTGTACCCAGGGATCCAGGCCGGATGACACCCAGACGTGACTGAAATGTCTGAGTCTCACCCCCACCGGTCCTACCTCCAAGCCGGGCGGTCCACTGTCATGCTGAGGACTTTGGCGTACCGGAAGCAGGCTTCTGTTCCTGGGTTTGCAAACATTTGTGACTAATTCTCTGAATTTTATTACCAGATAGGTTCAGGGATGGCTACAGGTAATTTTCAGTGTGCGGAAGGGAATTTAGGGGTGGGGATTTGCACCCCCCTTCCTCTTTGTCTGTTGTTTGTCTGTGACCCCTCCCCTTCCAGCACCTGATATATAATTACCTCCAGGTATGATTGAGCAGCTTCCAAGTTGTTTGTCTGCTTGTGTGCAAGAGGCATTGAATGGGAGCAGCATTTGGAAGGCATGCTGTTCCTTGTAGTGCCAATGGGAGATCCTGGGGGTGGCTCCCGGGTAAGTTAGCTCTCTGTCTGGAAGTGTTTTAGTAATAGCCTTTATCATGAGGCCTACTGTGACAAATAACATGGCCCTATGTGGGCACTGCTATCATGTAGTGTTAGGACTGCTGTATCAGAGAAGCCGTGAAGTGGCCAGCCGCTAAACATGTGTTTGCAAACATTTGTGACTAATTCTCTGAATTTTATTACCAGATAGGTTCAGGGATGGTTACCTTCCTAGGGATCTGGAATTTTTCTCTGGGTTTTACCATGCTTTTTCAAAAATAGCATTTCATTCTTTGGACGCAGGGAAGGTTAGCAAGGCTTTCTTATTGTCAGTGAAGTAAGCCTCCTCAACCTGCTCAGGTGTTGTGTCAGCAATATTCAACACATCCCTAATAGCCTCTATCATCAACTGCAAACCTTTAGCAAGAGATGCAGCCACCCTGAGCCTATCCCCATCACCATCTGCCGTGTCAGAGTCGGTATCCGTGTCATCTTGCATAATCTGGGCAAGAGCACGTTTTTGGGAACCTACCGAGGGGTGTCCTGAGGTAACAGAACCGGACCAAACTGCCATAGAATTTTGTAAAACCTGAGTTGCGGATTCATTCTGTGCAACCCTAGTAGAAATCTGAGAAATCATAGATTTGATAGAGGATAACCATTCAGGCTCCCTTGCTGGTATCTGTGCTAAAACAGTGCAATCCTGATTACATGGAATGAGATCATCCTGAGGGGACATATCCTCAGCAGCATATGACACAGAGTCCCTGGACATAGCTAACTGGAGACCCCAAACACTCCACACACACACACAGAGGAGGCTAGACAGAGTTTCCCCCCTGAGGAATGGCAAGAGAAACACAGAGTTTGTAGCCAACCCACACACAGCGCTGTTTAAATAAAGGACACCCCTTACCAGCGCTTAATGTGTACTGTAACAGATTACACAGAACTAATTCACCACCTCCCCCCCTTCTACATCCCCCTGGTACCGCACAGGATAGCTGGAATTGCATGGATGGACAGAGCTCTGTCAGCGTCTGTGTACAGGAACTGCAGGCAGGAAAATGGTGCTGAACGCTGGGGTCTGGGACTCAGGGTCGACAGCACAAAGGTCGACACACTTTAGGTCGACGCCAATTGGTCGACACACATTAGGTCGACAGGGTCAAAAGGTCGACAGGGTCAAAAGGTCGACAACAACAAGGTCGACATGGAAAAAGGTCGACATGAGTTTTTTATGTTTTTTTGGTGTCGTTTTCTTCGTAGAGTGACCGGGAACCCGAATTAGTGCACCGCGTCCCCTCGCATGGCTCGCTTCGCTCGCCATGCTTCGGGCATGGTGCCTTCGCTCCGCTCCGCTTCGCTCGGCACACTTTACCGTTCCAATCGTAGTCCACGTGGATCGTTAAGTATGAAAAGGTTCAAAAAAAGAAAAAAATCGTGAAAAACTCATGTCGACCTTTTTCCATGTCGACCTTGTTCCTGTCGACCTTTTGACCCTGTCGACCTTTTGACCCTGTCGACCTAATGTGTGTCGACCAATTGGCGTCGACCTAAAGTGTGTCGACCTTTGTGCTGTCGACCTGGAGTCCGGATACCGAACGCTGCTGGGTCGGCTCTGAGGAGAAGCTCCGCCCCTGCAAGATGGCGCGTCTTCCTGCACAAATTCTTTATACTGACCTGAGGATTCCGTCGCTAGGCGGGGGATTCCGTCCCCTGTTAGCTTCTGAGTACGGAGGATTGTGATGCTAGCCTGGGGATTCAGTCTCCGGTTAGCGTCTGTGACCAGTGTAGGGTATTAAGACGCTGGATCAGGACGCCCCTCATAGCACCAACACTGTGTGCCGCTGAGCCTTCCCGGAGCGCAGCTGCACAGAGCTGCGCTCCTACCCTTGTGCCGCCATATCTCGTCATCTTCTGATCTTCTGGCTCTGTAAGGGGGGTGGTGGCATGCTGCCGGGGTGAGCGATCCCCTTTGCCGGGGAACATTCGATCCCCTCAGGAGCTCAGTGTCCTGTCAGCGGAGATAGTGGCTCAGACCCCGCAGGGCGGACACTACACCCCCCCCCCCCTTAGTCCCTCAAAGCAGGGAGGCTGTTGCCAGCAGCCTCCCTGTGCCTAAACTCTAAATAAAATAATAAAACTGGGGCGTGGCCTGGCCTGTGAGCTGTGAGGAGGCGATCTCGGGAAGCTCCTGCCGGCCCTGCTCTTTGTGATATAATAAAACTGCTTTAGGAGGTCCTTAACCCCTCAAATATATATCAACACATACCTCTATAATCTGGGACCAGAGGGTCTGGGTTGCGGAGCCGAGGAGCCCTTTTAAGGGTTCCTGCAGGTTGCGGCCCTGCCCTCCATAGAGAGCCGGGGACTATAGTCTGTTCTCCCCCCGGCCGGAAGTGCGGGTGTGCGGGCCGATCGGCGGCGGAGCTCGGGAAGGACGACTTCTCCCGACCACACCAGCACTTGTCTTGTGCCTGGCTGGCCTGCCGCGTGAGCCCCCCTCCCCCGCTACCTGTGCTACACGGAGCGGAGACCCTCTAATCAGCGCGGACGCGTCTCCCGTGCACCGGAAGCTGAGAGGCCGTACGCGAAGCCCCTCTCTCCCCTCTGGCTGTGAGCCGCCTCCTCGCCTGCGACTTCACTCACCCTCCCCACCAACGATCAGGCTCGCTCCTGGTGCCTCTGTTGTGGAGGCCTAGCACAGGGGACTGGCGGCGCCATTTTGGTTGTGGGCTATCCGCCCACACTACAGAAAATAAACGGGGCTGTGGGGAATCGGGGCCCTGGTTCCTTACACCCCACCCCCTCCCTCACACACACTGCAGAGTTCTGCCTCGGGGGCGTGGCCTGGAGGCCGACCTGAAGAGTGGCATTTCCCACAAGCTCTCAGGGACCTGAGAGTTCTTGATTTGCTCCACCTGCACTGCGGACGCTAACTGAACAGGGGGAGAGACGAGAGACCCTACCGAAGCCGGGCCGGGAGCCTCAGGACCCGGGCGGAGGCCATCTTGGACCGCGAGTGTTAGAGGAAAAAAAAAAAAAGCGTCGGTGCTCCAGCGGCGGGGTCCCTCAGGACCTAGGTGAGCCTCACCCGCCTCCCCGACCTGCATGAGCCGCTTCCCTCTCCTCTCCCCTCCCTGCGACCTCCTGTCGGACCGCTCCCTCACCTGCTGCGGACGGACCGCCGGACCTACAACGGCGCTCTGTCCACAAACAACCGACCCCTGGGGTTGCAGCCCCGTGCTTTGGACGACTCCACCTGCTGTCCGGCTGCCCCCCACACACCCTGCACGGCCCCTTCTTACCCTCTGGAGTTGAAACCGTTCCCATAAGGGCACACCAGCCGCGGCCCACGGTTACGCCCGACCTGCATACTGTTTATATCGGGCACTATAACGGCCCAGCTTGGGACTGCGCAAGTGGGACTCACTGGTGTCCTTGCAAATTGCCCTGTGTCCTGTGAGTGCTACACAGATTTCCTCTCTGCCAGGTGAATCCCCCCTCGGGGTGCCTACTCCGAATCCCTCTCCCCTCCCTATAGAGACACTCTTCCTCTCTCGTTACATACCTCCACTAATTGACGCCCCTCTCCGTCGGAGCTCCCCGAAGTTCTTCCACAAGCTGCCAACGCTGCTGCTCCACGCAGCAATGCAATACCTCGTGCTCTCGTCCTCCGTTACTCTCCGTGAGGCCACCTGATGATCACCTGAGACCAGTCCGCGGGGAGTGACCGCTTCCTGGGAGCCATGTTGTTTTTTGTATCTTCCTGATTCTGACGCATCTTGAGCTTATTGCAAACACCCTCCTTGCTATCTCCCTGGAGCATGAGGCATACCTCGAAATCCTCTAAACGGAGCAACAACAACAACAACCGATCTCAAAAATCCACAAGATCTCAAGCAGACCTGAGGCCTTTCCTTCATCCATCAAAATCCCCACAGATGGAGAGTCGTTCTTCACCCCACCCCCCGACGTCTCCCTCTGCCTCCTCGATCTCAAATCCGGCTGACGACATGGCTGACCCCGGTACGGCGGGAGGCCGGGACCTCCGGGAAATCCTGACCTTCATGAAGTCACTTCCCACTAAGCAAGACCTTCAAGACACCATTAGGAATGAGCTCGCCTCCATTAAAAGCGAAATCTCACACCTGTCTGATCGCGTAGTGAACTTGGAAGAAGACCAAGACGCCAATGTCTCCTGTATGTCCTTATTGAGAGACTCCATCGTTGCTCAATCCAAGGAAATCCATGCTTTACAGTCTAGGATGACGGATATCGATAACAGAGGCAGACGGAATAATATCCGCATCCGCGGCCTCCCGGAAGACGTTTCACAATCTGGGTTAGTGGATGCCCTGACCAAGATATTTAACGAACTTTTGAATAAAGATTCAGACAATATTATCACTTTTGACAGAGCCCACAGAGCCCTTCGACCGAGAGGCCTCCCCACCGACAGGCCCCGAGACGTCATTTGCCGGCTCCATTACTTCTCCGAGAAAGAGGAGATTATGTCCAAAGCCCGTCAACTGGCCAAAATTGATTTCAACGGCTCCGATATCAGCCTCTATCAAGATCTTTCTTGGTACACGCTCCAGCAACGGAAATCCTTGAAACCCCTAACAGACGAACTGCGGAAACGTCAACTGCGGTATCGATGGGGTTTCCCCTTTAACCTCCAGGCTTGCTCCTCTGGAAAATGGTTCACCCTATCTTCTCATGCAGACCTTTCCTCGTTCTGCTCTTCATTAGGTCTACCTCCGTTGGACATTCCGGATTGGGAGTTCTCTCTCCCTGAAAGGGCTCCTGACCTACAACCATGGCATGAGGTACGCGGTGCCAAGAAGAGAAGCCAACCGAACGCTTCCCCCTCCAAGCCTACTTTACGCTGAGGACTCGTCTGTTTTAATGTTACTGTTTTTGCTTCTTTCAAGAGTCTCTTATTAATACAACAGTGGTGGAGGGTACTCCTTCCTCTACAAGAGTTCTCACATGCGCTTCTCGTTAAATCTCTGACTGGTGAGGGATGTTATTACTAACTAACCAATCTGTCTGGTTGGGCTGGCCGGTTGGTGGCGGGGGCTGTAGATCATACTGCTGCCCCTGTCGCCCGCTGTCCAGTCCTCTTAATGCAAGTTGTTGTTTTTTTTTTGTGTCAGTTTTGGGCGTATTTTTCCACCATGGCTCCTGGCGCGGTTCACTCCCGTTCCCCCATTGAACCCGCCCTTGGCTTATTGCCGGTAGGGAGGCTAAAAGTACTACGGTTCAGTCTCTCTCCTGCGGGTCTTTTTCTGATGTTATTACATTGTTATTGTATTTTTGTTTTTTTTCTCCTTGTCTCTTTTTCCACGCCTACTCCTCTTCCTCCCCTTTTTCTATCCTACCACTTTCAGGTTTATAGAAATTCGCCCTATTTCACTCCACCATGAGTGTCCCTGGGAGGATTAAAGTGCTGTCCCTTAACGCGCGTGGTCTTAACACGCCGGAGAAGAGATCTAGCCTTTTACGTTTACTGAGATCTGAAAAGGCAGATGTTGCGTTAGTGCAAGAAACCCATTTTAAAGTTGGAATTCGTAACCCCTCTCTTACCAGTCGCTATTTCCCCACGGCATATTACAGCAATACCCTAGGTAGCAAGTCCAAGGGAGTGGCTATTATTTTCTCCAAGGATTTACGCATTTCTGATGTGTCCACACATAGGGTGGTTCCGGGTAGACTCCTCCTCTTGACTTGTAAACTCTTTGAACAACTGTTTACTTTTGCAGTGATGTATGCCCCAAACCAGGCCCAATTGTCTTTTTTCAATTCCCATCTCCCGAGATTGGACTCTCTGTTCCAAGGCATTACTGTTCTGGGTGGGGACTTTAATTGGACTTTGGACCCCAGTACTGACACATCATCCCAAACCCCTAGATTTGTTGCATCTAAATACCGCCATATCAAACGGTTACTTCATACACAACAACTAGCTGACTCCTGGAGAACCCTCAACCCCTCGGGTCGTGACTACTCCTTCTATTCACACCCCCATCGGGTTTATTCCCGCATAGATTACTTGTTCCTTAGCCATAGACACCTTCCGCTTCTCATAGACGCCACTATCGGCTCTATCACCTGGTCAGACCATGCTCCGGTGACGTTGACTCTAGATCTCCCTCACGGTCCCCGTAAACAATGGACTTGGAGACTCAATGAGTCCCTTCTCTACGACACACTTTGTAAAGATGCCTTGGATAAGGCTATAGACGATTATATTGCCACGAATGACACAGGCGATGTCTCTCACCTAACTGTGTGGGAGGCACATAAGTGTGTTCTCCGGGGCAAGCTGATCCAACTAGGCACTTATAAGAAGAAGCAGAGGCAGTCTCTGATCTCAAGTCTTCTAACTAGGATTCACGCCCTCGAGACCTCTCACAAGGCGTCATTGTCAGATAGGACCCTAGTGGAATTGACGGAAGCCCACTCACAATTGAATAAACTCCTGTTGGATAATATAATTCTCTCCATCCGTAAATGTAACCAGAAATACTATCAGTGGGGTAATAAACCTGTCCGAGTCCTAGCTCAGGCTATACGTACCCAACACTCGGCTTCGTTTATTGGCTCTGTGAAGGACGCCAAGGGAGTCCCCAAATTTAAATCACCTGAGATTGGCGCGTGCTTTGCACGGTTCTACGCCTTGCTCTACAACTTAGAAAGTGCCCCCCCGGATGGAGACCCCTGCCTTTCACTCCAAAAAATAAGGGACTATTTGCGGTCCATAGAGTATCCCGTTCTCCCGCCCTCGAAACTTAGCTTGCTGGAAGCCCCTTTCACTGCCCAAGAACTGGATCAAGCAATTTCCTCTATGCCATCCGGAAAAAGCCCTGGCCCTGATGGCTTCACTATTGCATACTATAAGGTATTTAAGGATAGATTGATTCCCCTTCTTCTTAGAGCATTTAACTCCATTCCATCTGGCTCTCATTTTTCCCGTGACTCTCTGGAGGCCCATGTTTCGGTGATACCGAAACAGGGCAAAGACCCTTCGATTTGCTCCAGTTATAGGCCCATCTCCCTCCTGAATGTGGATCTTAAGATCTATGTGAAGATCCTGGCCAATAGATTGAAGACGTTGATACCTCTCTTAGTTCACAACGATCAGGTTGGTTTTGTTTTGGGCCGAGAGGCTAAAGACAATACAACCAAAATCCTTAATCTTATCCACTTGGCTTCCCACAGTTCTACTCCCACAATCCTACTCTCTACGGATGCCGAAAAGGCATTTGATAGGGTCAATTGGAAATTTATGACCTCAATTTTAGAACACATTGGCTTAGGTCCCAACGCACTTGCTTGGATACTAGCCCTCTACGACTCTCCGACTGCAAAGGTACGCGTAAATGGCACCCTATCTGACCCATTCACCATAAGCAATGGCACTAGGCAAGGCTGCCCACTGTCTCCATTGATCTTCGTGCTCTGTATTGAAGCGCTAGCTAGAGCCATACGAGCTAATCGGGACATCAAGGGTTTTGTTGTGGGAGAAGGAGAGTACAAATTGGCACTGTTTGCCGATGACCTTTTAGCCATAGTATCCCATCCCACCGACTCCTTACCACACCTGATGGACGAGCTTGACCTCTATGGACAACTTTCCAACTTCAAAATGAATTACTCTAAATCTAGCGCTCTTAATATTTCCACCCCTGAAGAGTCCGTAGTAGCCCTTAAACGTTCTTTCCCCTTCTCATGGCAATCTTCTCATATAACATACCTCGGTATAAAGCTGTCCGCTAGTGAGTCCCAGCTGTTCCTGTTAAATTATTTGCCCCTTTTGCAAACAATCCGGAATGATTATTCTAGATGGAATATGAGATATCTATCTTGGTTTGGGAGGATTAATACTGTTAAGATGAACACCCTTCCTAAACTATTGTATGTAATGCAGGCCCTCCCGGTACGCATCCCAGAGTCCTGGTTCCGATCCGTTTCGCGATTGATCCAACAGTTTGTCTGGCAATGGAGGAGACCTAGACTTAAACGCTCCCACTTGACTAAATCAATCAAAAACGGCGGCCTCAAACTTCTCGATATAAAACATTATTACCATGCCATTCTTTTAAGCAGAATTATAGATTGGACGAGAAGTCGCGAGCTCAAACAATGGGTGGTACTGGAGGGCCTGTACGTGCAGCAATTCCCGGAAATATTCCCTTGGCTCCCCTCCCTCCCAAAGTTACTCTTCCCCCATCCCACTATTGCTCCCACGCTAGCCGCCTGGAAAACACTACGGGGTCTTCCCTACATCTCATCCAAATTTGGCCCCTTGACATCTTTTCTGGCCAACCCAGAGTTTCCACCGGGTCTTAACCCCGCCCACTTTTCTCAATGGGCTGTTGCAGGAGTGTTCAGGGTCGGCCAGATGGTGTCGGCGACTGGAGTCAAACAGTTCACGGACTTGAGGGCGAGATGGGACATCCCTCAACAGGACTTTTGGAAGTTTCTACAGATAAGGCACTTCTTGACAACTAACACTAGACTTCACAGCGCCGCCAGGGAGTTGACCCTGTTTGAGAGGCTTTGCGTTGCAACCCTAGACCCGACCCACACTATATCCACGCTATATAAAATTGTTTGCCATTCCCGACCTGTCGATAACCCGCCCTTTGCTTTGGCCTGGGAAAGAGACTTAGGCATCTCCTTATCATCTAGAGATTGGGAAAGAATTTTCTTAAAAACTCACTTGAGCTCGGTCTGTGTCCAGGTCCGGGAGACACAATACAAAGTTGTGACAAGGTGGTATAGACACCCCTCCCTCCTCCATGCTATGTATCCCTCCTCGCCAGCCCACTGCTGGCGTTGTTCCTCCACAACTGTCTCCCTCTTACACATTTGGTGGACTTGCTCCATGATCCAACCGTTTTGGCGGGAGGTTATGCTCGTTTCTCACGACATTCTTAAAACTCAGATCCCCTCAGACCCTGCATTTTGGCTTATTAACCACTCTAATATTCCAGTGTCCCAACATAAACACTTATTACTGCGTCATCTCAGCAATGCAGCACGTGCTGTAATCCCGGCCATGTGGAGGTCCCACCTCCCCCCTACACGTCGTGCATGGTTCGCTAGACTGGACTATTTTATGAGAATGGAAGACTTGTTTCTCTCATCGATAGACAAGTCTGGCGAATTTGATTCTACTTGGCTCCCTTGGTTGGAATACAAGACCTCCCAGGCCTACTTAGCCACTCCCTTGGATAGCAGTTGATATCCCTATAGCTTTGTTTGTATACCTTAATAAGTGGTACCTCTTACTTCCTCTTGTCCCCTTCTCTCCTTTTCTTCCTTCCTACTTTTCCTTGTTTCTTTACCCAATTCCAAATGGCTACCTTTCCCTGGTTCTCTTTTAGTTTTTATACTTCTTCGTATATGAGAACACAATTTATTAGTGATGTATAGTGCAGCTCACAGCAGGCACACCATAGCCTCTCTACGATATTGTATTTCAGTATCCCCAGCTCCTTAGATGTTATGCTCTACCTGCCAGCCCACTTTGCTGCTGCTACTTTTGAAGGTTCTTTATTTATCTGCTGGCCTGCTACTCTTGCTCTAAGCATTTTTTTTATATTCAGATCTGTGACTATATATTTTATTGGTGTCAATGTTTCTAAATCTGAATTTGTCTGTGTTCCTCTTTATTGTTTACGTCTTTTGAAATCTTTAATAAAAATCGATTATACAAAAAAAACAAAAAACTAAAAGAACTCCTATGGAGCTCCCCTAGCTGTGACCGGCTCCTCCGGGCACATTTTCTAAACTGGGTCTGGTAGGAGGGGCATAGAGGGAGGAGCCAGCCCACACTCTCAAACTCTTAAAGTGCCAATGGCTCCTAGTGGACCCGTCTATATCCCATGGTACTGTTGTGGACACCAACATCCTCTAGGACGTAAGAGAAAATCTATTAAAATATTTACATTGCCTCATAACATTAAACCACTGCACCAAAGTTGTTTAAGTGCCATAGTAGCAGTCAGGAGTTAAAAGTATTGTTTATTTTGGGATACATACATCTTATAGACAAGTAGTATGAGGACAATGGAACACTGAAACTGCATACCCTCCAACTGTACCTTTTCGGCAGGTACAGTACCTTTTTTATGGTCTGTACCGATTTTTGGCTCTCCAAACTTCCATTGAAAGTATAGGAAAAGGGGCTTTCCTAATTTGTACCGATTTTTATGTTTAAAATGTTGGAGGGTATGAAACTGTTATGTTACCAAGTGTGAAGCATCGCGCGCAGGCAGTACAGTTGTAAACATGAAGGTAAATGATCATGCTTACAGTGTATTGCCGGCATCACGTTGCCCACATAACGGAGTCTTTGATCCGGAGTCCCCATACTGCTGGTCAACATTGTGATCATCGACAAGACAACTACTTCCTGCTTATTTTCAGTTTTACATTTTGACTGACAAATAAAGGAACCTGAAATACTGTATCAGATATCTCTGTAAGGTCTAGCTCATAAGGACAGATTATGAAAAGTTCTTCTGACATCACATGCTCAGCAAAGTCTACACAAAAGTTAATCACACAGACAGTATTGTTATCCAGATACCTATATGTTGTTTTCGGGGTGGCAAAGTTGCCCGCAGCATGGCCAGTAAAACATGTTATTTGTACAGGTAAGTTTCTGCACCAGTCTTTAATTTTAAGAAGTACAGTAACATCTCTACACAAAACTTCTCCCAGGAACAGTCTGAGAACTACAATCACATGCAAAAACAAAAATAGTTTATTGTTTGGCATTCTCTGATGATGGGCTAAAAGTAACAGGATATGAATCTTCAGGGCTGCACCCACTCTGTGGAATGCCCTACCACGCACAATAAGACTCTCCTCTAGTCTCCAAACCTTCAAGCGTTCCCTGAAAACTCACCTCTTCAGGTAAGCGTATCAAATTCCAGAACTGCCCACATAACCTTCATAAACTTTCCTATCAAATTGCATCCACTCTGCACAGTCCACACATGTCTTCTCATACTTTACTTTCCCTTCCTCCCAACCCCGGTTCATCATTGCTCTGTGATCATATCATACAGCCCACCAAGAACCTTTGCAATCAGGTGGACAACTATGCAATAGAAAGAACGTATCCTTGTGTATCCATGCCTACATCCCTATAGATTGTAAGCTTGCAAGCAGGGCCTTCCTACCTCTATGACTGTTTGTTATTACCCAGTTTTGTTATATCATTGTTATTTCCAATTGTAAAGCACAATGGAATTTGCAGCGCTATATAAGAAACGGTTAATAAATAAATAATGATTGCCAGATGTGTGGGCCTCTGGGTAAGAATGCCTGTGTTGTTTAAAGCAGCAATCATTTACAAGGTAAAGCCAACCTGGTTTTGCCTTGTAAATGATTGCTGCTTTAAAAAAACAAGGGCAGACTTGCGCAAAATTCCTGCCCGTCCGGAACTCGGAGGCTATTACATTTAGCCGAAGGAGTCAGACAAATGTTCGCGTTTCAATCTCATGTTACTATTGCATAATATATATATATTTTTTTCTGTTTTAGTTGGATTATATAATTGCATTACTTACCATTCTCAATTTCAAAGTCAGCAAATGCCAGCTCAGAGCCTTGATTGGTGATGAGAAGTTCCCCATTTAAAGTGAAGATCATTGATTTGTCATCCAAGTTAATCATGGAACCAACTACATCTCCTGGCTGCCAGTTTCGGCCAAAGAAAGAGCTTCCCATGTTCCAGCACTGGCCCTGTGTGAAGTAATACATTAGTACTTCCAAGTGGTAAAGGTTACATGCATGCTATACTGCTGAGGAAATGAGTGGAGTATTAGAGGTCCTTCCTGGGCATGTTGGGGTAATGTGTTGAACACTGCTGATATATGTTGGATGTTACTTGGTATATGTATTAAGAAACAATGGTGTGTGCTCCAACTGATGTTTATGTTTTTGGACACCGCTACTACTTTTTGAATATTACAGGGTTGATGTGTTGGGCACTGCTGAACTGCTGGTATGTATTGGACACACCCAGCCATCACAATTTTGCATATTATGCCCTACATACCACTAATTCTTTCTCACAGTTCATGTCACCTAACTTTTATCCTTGACAATTAACATTTGAGAGAAATGTGACCAGTCTTGATCTATATCAGTCTACAGGGTGGCCCATAAGTGTGGAAACACCCTTATAAAAAGTAAATGAGTAATTAAATATTAATCCGGAGTCTACACATATGATATAGGAGAGGGGGAAAACTATTTAGGGTACATCACCAGTATGGCGGCCATCTTGAAATCGGCCATCTTAGATGCAACTCTTTTTTTTTTTTTATTGGGAAGGTAGTCATGTACATATCAAACAGATGCAGGATTTCTTAAGAAAAACAATGGTGTTCTTCATTTTTAAATATCTTTATTTAGTTTTAACTGAGTTTTATTTTGAGGTTTTGGTTTATCTTTTCTTTTTGGTTTATCTGCAACTGATCCGGTTTCTTTAAATTTGGCAAGGAGTTTGGCATATGCACTGCAAGTAATGGGTTGCCTATTTGGGTGAAGTTGGTTGAAATAATTTGCAATAGCACATGTGCTTAATTCTCCAGATATCAAGACAATCTCAACACCTTCTTTTTGTGTTAGTGCCATTGTCATTAATGTCACTGGTTGCAAAAGAAAACTCAGACATGTTAAAACGAAGAACACCATTGTTTTTCTTATGAAAGTCTTCATCAGTTTAATGTCACAGGAGTACCTTCCCAATAAAAAAACAGAGTTACATCCAAGATGGGCAACTTCAAGATGGCCGGCAAGCTGGTGACATACCCTAAAAAGTTTTCCCCCACTCCCATATCAAAAGAGTAGACACTGGATTCAGATTTCCTTTTTATTAGGGCATTTTCACACTTTTGGACCAGCCTGTATATTATTTCTTTCTTGCAAAGAAGCACACAACTGGGCAAAACCATGTTGCACTGCATGTGGGGCATATGTAACATGTGCAGAAAGTTTTAGATTTGGGTGGGGTGTGTTCAAACTGAGATCTAAATTACAGTGTAAAAATAAAGCTGTCTAACATTTCTGGGCTACATGCAAAAGCAGCCAGTATTTACCCTGCACAGATACAATATAACCCACCCAAATCAAAATCTTTTTGTGCATGTTACATCTGCCCCACCTGCAGTGCAGCATGGTTTTACCCAGTTGTGTGCTTTTTTTGCTTTGCTTACAAACCTGAATCAGGCTATCACTTAACAGTGCCTGCCATAGAATTCCCCTTCTGTGTGGTCATCACTAGAATGTGCTGTTGACTAGAACTATGCTGTTGTGTACTGCTGAGTTGTTCTAACTGTTCATCGATAAACTGGTTAATTGAATGCAACCACCTATACAAACCCATGCAGTAAGACAACAAGGCCCAAATGTATTAAGCCTTAACAAGAGATAAAGTGGAGACAGATAAACAGTGATAAATGACCAGCCAACCAGCTCCTGTCATTTTTCAAACACAACCTGTGACACGGCAGTTAGGAGCTGATTGGCTGGTCATTTATCACGTTTTATCGGTCACCACTTTATCACTTTTTAAGGCTTAATACATATGGGCTAAGTGTCTTACAGTGATTTTAAATAAACCCTATGCAGCCCTGGTAGATTTATTATTATTATTATTATTATTATTATTATCATCATCATCATTATTATTATAATAGTTACAGCAGCTTTACAACTGGGAGCAAAACAGTAATAGAACAGTAATAAAACAAGACCAGTTATTAACAGACAAATAGGTAAGGACCATGCACAAAAGTTTACATTCAGCTGTCACGGAAAAGGAGGAGTGAAACTATAGTGAGTCCATATTCATATCAATGTGAACTAATATACAAATTGGGTTTTTTAGTACTGTATATAAAAATTGTGTTGCAATACATTACTCTTGTTTTTTTTAGTATATGACACAAGAGAAAGTGTAACATAATAAAATACCAATGAAAGAGTTTCACCCAGTGTCGGACTGGGACATGAAGGGCCCACTGGGGGGATGCAGTTATAGGGGCCCATACTTAGGGGTGTGGCCAGCCTACAAAGGGGGTGTGGCCAGCATCCACAGAGGCTTGAAATACACAATAGTTTAGTGCAGTGTAATGCAACTTATCTACCATGTATAACACAAGTGCACAGTCTGGAACCTGATCCCTAGAGGAAGGAGTGGGCCCTCAGGCAGTGGGGCCTACCGGTGGTTTCCCTGGTACCCCTGTGGGCCAGTCTGACCCTGGTTTCGCCTATATGAAAGGATTGCCTAATTATTTTTTTCACAAGATCCAGAACTGCATCAATGTCCTGAGCTGCTGCCTGTGTTTTACCAAAGGTAATCATTATGTAATTGCCACTTACTCTGCTTCCTTCGAATACAAACGCCCGATCATCTGCCCCAAGTTCAATGTCCGCTCTACAGTTAGGCCTGGCCCAGCCAACACGCATGTCGCCTCCAGTCACCACTTCAAACTCAAAATACCACTGCCCAGATTTGACAGCATATGTTTGTTCCACCCTGAAGAAGCGAACTTTGTCAACGCCAACTCGCTCCATCATTTGGTCAGCTGCAGAAAATAATAGCAATGAAGAAAATGTTATCTACATAATACTACAAGATGAGCCCATCTATGAGTGTACAGAAATATAGAAACGGACAGGCACTGTCCAGGCAGAAGGGAACATTAATAAAGGGTCACTTCGAAGAATTGAGAGCTATGTGCAACACACAATAATTTGTGTACGGTTACCAGATGGCAGTATTAGCCACGAAAGGGATGATATTTACTACCCAACAACCAGAACAAGGTCAGAACCATTAAGTGCCTCTCCAAGTTCTGAAACTGAATTCTAAAAGTCCTTGGGAAGTTATCAGGAATTGGCAATATATGAAGGAAACAAAATCTCATTAAAGAAATTATGGGTGACACTCATGCTGGTCTCCTCTTTGTATATATTCTATATATGTTCCAAATTGAGCACTCTGGCTCAACACACCAAATACACAAAATTAAAAATGGGCTATTATATAACCCACCTCCTACTATAAATTATAAAAGCTCAAAGTTAGTTACCGTTTATATGTTACTGATATCCCTTGTGACTCCTTATAATCTAAAGACTTGTACACTCATGTACATAGGGGGTCATTCAGAGTTGATCGTAGCTGTGCTAAATTTGGCCCAGCACAGATCTAGTCCGCCCTGCATGTCAGTGCCAGCCCCCCCCCCCCCCCCCCCCCCGCATGTCAGTGCCAGCGGCAATGCCTTTGCACTTCAAGAATAGCTCCCGACCAGCACAGCTTTAGCGTGCTGGCCGGGAGCTACTCGTCGCTCCCCGTCACGCAGCCGCCGCGGCCTGCCCCCCCAATGGTCCGGACACGCCTGCGTTGGCCGGACAGCTCCCCCTAAACGGCAGCCTAACGCCGCCATCCAGCCCCCTCCCACCCAGTGACCGCCTCTGTCTCAGAGGCGATCGCTAGGCAACGACAGCTGCCATGCGCCGGCGCATGCGCAGTTCCGACCCGATCGCTGCGCTGCGACAAACTGCAGCGAGCGATCGGGTCGGAATGACCCCTATGGTGTGTCAAGGCATACATATACTGTATCACTAAAATCAGAATACACAGTACATGTACTAAACAGTGGATAAAAGTTTTGCTCCATTTTTCCCCCCCAGTTACATTACTTGTAATCAGATATCTTACTGATTTCTTGGTCTGGAGGCTCGATGTTATAGCCATATCCAATAAATGTTCTCACAGCTTCACGTAAGCTGTCTCTATTAGACTTCTTAGTTCGTTCATCTAGTAAAGCATATGGCACCAAGCGAGGGTTTCGTTTATTCTTCAGATCCTATAGAAAGGAAACCATAAATAAAGTAACAAATCTAGAGATTATTAAGAAACGTACTCTTATGTTATGCATCAGAACGGTAAAACTGCTCATGCTTACATGATTCAAGTGCTTACGCTTATAATGTACTACAGATGGAGTCGCCTTTATCTTTGCCTGCCCGATCACAGGCGTGCACTCCCGGCATGACTAGGAGATCCGTCCGCCTAGTCACGCCGGGAGTTCACAGAGCCGCTTCCCATTGTAAGCACCTCTGTCTGGGCGCGCGCCTCCGCCCAGACGGAGATGCTCTCCATTCAAGTGAATGGGGCGTGCGCCCGTCCAGACGGAGACGCTCACAATGTCCAGGTGCGCCCAGGCTGTGTATTGTAGCACTATATGCATCTCGTCATATCGTACCGTCCCGCTGCATTCGTTTTTTTATTGTCCGCGGGAGCATGCATACGCACACGCTCCCGCTAATGCCACCACATTCCACCATGAAAAGTAACGGGTAGCGGGTGCACAAGTGCCCGCCACCCTCGCTGCCCAAGCTGTGTCAGCTCCCTAAGTGAGCAGGTAGCAAGAGGACCGCTGCTCCATTCAGCTGCATATGCTTCTTTTAGTATAGTGCTAGCAGCACTGCACGCTAGGTAACAATGTGAAGGCACACATATGTATTTTAACTTAAATCACACATTTCTTCATAGTCATACCCAGGACCTTCAGTAACATCCTTCTTTATTTAAAGCACACATTTCTAAATACTGTCATACCCAGAATTCAAACCAATGACCTCCCATGTTGCCGTCAGACACCTTACTCATGGAGATATTTGCTCCTGTATGGGATGTATGAGAGTATTTTGGAATGTGTGTCTTAAAAAAAGGAGTGTAGGTGCTCAGGTACGTGAGGGGGAGATAGGGAAGTTGCAAGTGAAAATGATTACAACAGAAAATTGACAGGTGCTGCAGTACAGTTCCCCCCTGTCTTGCGGTGGCACATGTAGCACTACCCTAAGTTATGGACCTGTGTTTTTACATGTGGTTCTATGCGTAAAATTGTAGATACAGGTTGAGTATCCCTTATCCAAAATTCAAAATCACTAATTTTTGGTTCCCTTACTGAGATAAGGACACATATATGTATATTATATTATATTATATATCTATATCATATATCTGTATATACACATATAATATATATATATATATATATATGTCATTATCTCAGTAGGGGACCCAAAAATTTGGGTTTTTGAATTTTGGATAAGGGATACTCAACCTGAATTTAAAGTAAACACTAGATTGCCATAACATTATCTGTAATATGTAGTGTCCGTGCAAATAGCTTAATACTGACACATAGTTCTGTTTATAAGTCCTTTTCTGGGGACTCTTCCTGATGGCTTGCATGTGACATGTGTTTAAGTAACAGATATATACCTCTCTAAGAAGAATGCTTTTGACTTAGTACTTATGTATAATGGAAGCACATTTAATCAAGTAATCAGTAGTAGAGACTAATTCATAGTTGTAACGCTATTCTGATGTTCATGCAGTTGAATAATTATTATCAGTGGTCTGCGCATTAAATTATGGTCGCAATGAGGATTTACTCGCAAGTAACTGACAGGGAGCAATATTTATGTGGGCGGTAACAGGGAGTGGCTTCAAAAACACAGGAGTTTTTGGGAAGACGTGTATCAGCTTCCAACTGTGATCTTATACGCAGGAAATATGTCTCCGGTTCTCAGCGGCCATTCTGAGTAACCATAGACCAGAACCTACTTTACATCAATGCTGCCAAAGTGTACGTAGCTGTGGGTAGCTACGAAGGTTCTGGTGGACATCTCTACATAAATCCCGGACGCTGTTACATTAGCATATTTTCACACATCCTCTGAGTCAAAAATCGCATCCGTAGCATTAGCGCACTACTATGAATCAGGCAAAGTGAGTCGCAGAAAGAAACACAATCATTACTACAGTATTACAGTGTTCTTCCACCAACACTTAGCTGTGCTTACCTGCTGAATGCCATAGGTCCATCCTTGTTTTATTCTATCTTTTGCCCAGACATTGTGTGCATTTTCGGCAAGCTTATCAACTAGAACTTCTTGGGCTGGCAACAGTTTTACATCAGCGAGGTCCAATGGGGCAGGTTTATAGCCATTGGACATCATGTAGCTGTAATAGGACAAATCATATGTGTAAAATAGCATATTTGGAACTAGGCTCCATAGAAATCACTTTCTGCTGAAAGAGTGCTAAGGATGGCTGCTCCGTAACATGAAAGGGTACTGGAACCCTCATGTGCAGCATAATTAATCAAAGAACTGATCTGATAAAATTAAACAGTAATCTGCTCAATTTGAATAGAGTTTTGAGAGACTAGAAATAAAATAATAGAGAAACTGCATTACGTCTTACAAAAATACCACCACCACCACCGTGAGGCCAGTAGTGACAAAACCAGGAATTTTGTACTTACCGGTAATTTTTTTTCTTTGATTCCATCTTGTGGACACTGAACCATGGGTTGGTCGAAGGGACCATAGAAGCTTGCATTAATCAAAGTAGTATACCTTAAAGAAAGTAGCTCCTCCCCTCTGCAACCCACGGTCTGCAGTACAACTTCAAAAGTAGCCCTAAGTAAGAACAAAAAAATAACATAATTTCTTTCAATCTGCACTGTACCATGGAACACTAAAAAACCACCACTAATGGAGGACATGCTCAGAAAAACCTCAACGAAAACCTTCCACCTGAAACTAGCATCCCTGTATGTGAAAGCGGACACCATTAACATTTGCTGAAGGTGTGGACAGAGGACCAGATGACAGTACAGTACTACACACTCTTCTACAGAAGCCCCATGCCAAGCACCCATGAAGTGCTCACCACCTGGTAGACTGTACTGACACTCACTCAGCAGCTGGCTGCCCCAAACTGGAGTAAGCCTGGGGAATAACAGGGCAAATCCACCATATAATAGTGTGTTTGTCAGCTGGCCAACTAGGCTTAATCACATAAAAAGCACCAGTAAAGAATACATGTGCCGAAGTGAGGAGGACTTGTCCAAATAAAGGCGAGCCCAGACCACATCCAGAAAAGCTAAACATTCTGGGTCCCCAGAAGGTGAAGGAGGATAGAAAACAGTTAGAACAATCTCCTGGTTAATGTGAAAAGCTGAAACATTTTGTGGCTGAAACAACAGAATCGTACACAAGACCACCTTATTCTCGTGCAAGAGAAGAAAAAGTGATTCACAAGACAAGGCCCCCAATTCATTGCTTCGGCCGCCGAGTCAAAGCAATTAATTGCATTGAAAGTAATGAGATGCAATTTGTCGGCATACGAGATCCACCAGGGCCAATCTGGAGCCACCAGGATCACTGCTATCCCCTGAGACTGGATTCCGATGGCAACTCAAGGCAACATCAGCAATGGGGGAAAAAATAGGAATTTAATACCTAACGGTAATTCCTTTTCTCATAGTCTGTAGTGGATACTGGGGAATAGTATATTACCATGGGGTATAGATCGGGTCCACTGGAGCCTGGCACTTTAAGAAATGAATAGTGTGTGCTGGCTCCTACCCTCTATGCCCCTACTGCAGACTCAGTCTAGGAAACTGTGCCCGAGGAGACGGACCTACTTTGAGAGAAGGATATAACACATAAAGCGGTGAGGTAACGAACCAACACACAATAACCACAAAAATAGCAGAGCTAACCATAACAGAAGAAAGCAACGCTAACTATAGAAGGACAGCAACGCTAACCGGGTTCACTACGATCTGCCGGCAGCCGGCCTCCCGGCGACCAGCATACCGGCGCCGGGAGGCCGGCCGCCCGGCCGCCGGCTTACCGACAGTGTGGCGAGCGCAAATGAGCCCCTTGCGGGCTCGCTGCGCTCGCCACGCTACGGGCACGGTGGCGCGCTACGCGCGCCACACTATTTTATTCTCCCTCCAGGGGGGTCGTGGACCCCCACGAGGGAGAATAAGTGTCGGTATGCCGGCTGTCGGGCTCCCGGCGCCGGTATGCTGGTCGCCGGGAGCCCGACCGCCGGCATACTGAAGACCACCCACGCTAACCAAACATGGAACAGGGAAAGCAACAGCAACCCCAACTGAGAACACTTACAACCAGGTAAGCAGGAAAACGAAGCACAGAGGCGGGTGCCCCGTATCCACGGACTACGAGAAAAGGAATTACTGGTAGGTATTAAATTCCTATTTTCTCTAACATCCTAGTGGGTACTGGGGAATAGTATAGCATAGCTGTAAGGCCGAGATGCCCCGGGCAGCCGCCCAGGAAGAACCTACGGACCTTGTGGAGTGGGCCTGAACCGAACTCGGCAGCGGCAGAGCAGTTGAAGTTTAGGCTTGTTGGATAGTCAATCTGAGCCAAAGAGCAATGGACTGCTTGGAGGAAGGACGACCAATCTTCGTAGCATCATAAAGGACGAAAAGCGTGTCAGACTTCCTGTGATGAGCAGTCCTTTTGATGTAAATCCTCAAAGCCCTCACAACGTCCAGGGACTTTGGAGCAACAGAAGTGTCGGATATCGCAGGACCCCAGTGCCGTAACTAGGTGTGTGCGGATGGGGCATTGCACACAGCGCAGTTGCGCTGTGGGCGCACCATCCGCATCCACACTGATTAGCTGCCACCAGCTGCTGCGCTGCCCGCTGTAGTGTACATTATATTAGTAGTGCTGTGCCCGGCTCCTTCCCCGCCGGAGGCAGCACTGCTAATATAGATCACAGGCACAGCAGGCAGCGCAGGGCAATCTGTTTCTGTGAGTCTCTCCTCCGTGTGCTGGGCTCTGCTCCGCCCCCCTCCTCCTGCTCTCCTGCACTGTACACTGGCTTCCGGGTACAGGAGAGACGGCTGCTGCTTATCACAACAAATGAAGTCTCTCCCTCCATCCCTCCCACCCCTCGTGCAAGTGCTGCTTATATTGTAGGTATGTGCTGCTAATTACTACTTATTTCAGTAAAACAAAATTAAGAAATACTTTTCTTGTGTTTGGAAATTCTGGACTTTCTCTCAGTGACTTTTTAGATAAACTACTGTCTACTTTATCTAAAATGAAGAAAAAAAGATAAACTACTAGTGTAGAGATTTTGTAAAAAAACAAACCCCAAAACTGCATATACATTAATGTAATGTCCCCTGCAAATTGATGTCCCCTGCAAATTGAATACATAATATTGTGTGTAAATATTCTTCTGCTATGGTATAAAACTATATATATATATATATATATATTTATTTGGAGTATTACTGTCTGATGTAATGTGACTAATAGGCGCTAATGTGTGGTGTAATGTGACTGCAGGCGCTACTGTGCTGTGTAATGTAACTGGCGGACGCTACCGTGCTGTGTAATGTAACTGACGGACGCTACCGTGCGGTGTAATGTAACTGACGGATGCTACCGTGCTGTGTAATGTAACTGGCGGATGCTACCGTGCTGTGTAATATAACTGGCGGATGCTACCGTGCTATGTAATGTGACTGGCGGACGCTACCGTGCCGTGTAATGTGACTGGCAGACGCTACCATGCTGTGTAATGTAACTGACGGACGCTACCGTGCGGTGTAATGTAACTGACGGATGCTACCGTGCTGTGTAATGTAACTGGCGGATGCTACCGTGCTGTGTAATATAACTGGCGGATGCTACCGTGCTATGTAATGTGACTGGCGGACGCTACCGTGCCGTGTAATGTGACTGGCAGACGCTACCGTGCTGTGTAATGTAACTGACGGACGCTACCGTGCGGTGTAATGTAACTGACGGATGCTACCGTGCTGTGTAATGTAACTGGCGGATGCTACCGTGCTGTGTAATATAACTGGCGGATGCTACCGTGCTATGTAATGTGACTGGCGGACGCTACCGTGCCGTGTAATGTGACTGGCAGACGCTACCGTGCTGTGTAATATAACTGACAGACGCTACCGTGCTGTGTAATGTAACTGGCGGATGCTACCGTGCTGTGTAATGTGACTGGCGGATGCTACCGTGCCGTGTAATGTGACTGACAGACGCTACCGTGCTGTGTAATATAACTGGCGGATGCTACCGTGCTGTGTAATGTGACTGGCAGATGCTACCGTGCTGTGCAATGTGACTGGCGGACGCTACCGTGCCGTGTAATGTGACTGGCAGACGCTACCGTGCTGTGTAATATAACTGGCGGATGCTACCGTGCTGTGTAATGTGACTGGCAGATGCTACCGTGCTGTGTAATGTGACTAACGGACGCTACCATGCGGTGTAATGTGACTATGCAGTGTAATGTGGCTAACGGAGGGGGGGGGGCAATTCTCTTTCTGGCAGAGGGCACCAAAATGTCTAGTTGCCACTCTGGCAGTGGCTTAACTAGCGGTGTGTGAATTATAGGAAGGGAGGGGGGGGGGGGGGGGAGGTAGCATTCATATCAAAACATGACGAAGGGGTGGCGCCGTTGCGGTTACTTGCACACAGCGCTAAAAAGTCTAGTTACGGCACTGCAGGACCCACAATAGGTTGATTCACATGAAAGGCCGAGACCACTTTCGGTAAAAACTGCAGGCGAGTTCTTAGCTACACCATATCCTCATGGAACACCAAGTATGGGCTCTTACATGACAAGGTCCAACACTTGCCAAGCCAAACCCAAGGCCAGTAACATAACAGTCTTCCACGTTAGGTATTTTACTATGTAAGGGTTCAAACCAATCTGATTGGAGAAAGGTCCATACCACACTGAGGTCCCACGGAGCAGTGGGAGGAACAAAGGGTGGTTGAATGTGGTTGAACAACCCCTTTAGAAAGGTCTGTACTTCAGGAAGTACCACCAGTTGTTTCTGGAGAGAGACGAAATCTGAACCTTGATGGAGCCTAACCGTAGGACGTTATCCACTCCTGCTTGCAGGAACAGAAGAAAACGGCCCAGACGAAATCCACAGGAGAACATTTTCGACCTTCACATCAAGAAACATATTTCTTCCAAATCCAGTGATAATGTTTGGAGGTAACCACCTTACGGGCCCTGAACCATAGTGGAAACCAACTTGGAGGGAAGACCCTTCCTGGTTAAAATTTACCTCTCAACTTCCAAGCCGTCAAATGTAGCTGCTGTAAGTCTGGATAGACGAACGGTCCTTGTTGAAGAAGGTCCTTGAGAAGCGGCAAAGGCCAGGGATCCTAAAACGACAAGGTCAGGAGGTCCGCATACCAGACCCGTCCGGAGCAATGAGGATTGCCTGTACTCTTTCCTTTTTGAGTCGTTTGAGAACTCTTGGGATCAGAGGAATTAGAGGAAACAGGTAAACTAAATGGTAAGTCCATTGCGACGTCAGAGCGTCCACCGACTGTGGGTCCCTTGTTCTGGAGCAGTAACAACTAAACTTCTTGTTGAGACAAGAGGCCATCAGGTCTATCTGTCGACAACCCCACCGGCAAACAAGTTGTTGAAACACCTGAGGGTGGAGGCCCCATTATCCGAGATGGAGGTCGTGCCTGCTTAGGAAGTCCGCTTCCCAGTTGTCCACTTCTGGAATGTACACCGCGGAGATGGCCTTTGCATTGGCTTCTGCCCAGAGAAGTATTCTCGACACCTCTTGCATTGCGGCCCTACTTCTGGTTCCTCCCTGTCGGTTGATGTACGTTACTGCCGTGGCGTTGTCCGACTGTACCTGGATGGCCTGATTCCGAAGAAGAGATGAGGCCTGTATTAGATCATTGTCAATTGCCCTGAGTTCCAGGATGTTGATCAGAAGAGCAGATTCCTGAAAGAACCACATCCCCTGGAACTGCGCTCCTAGAGTCACAGCCCCCCAACCCCGGAGGCTGGCATCTGTTGTTAACAGCGTCCATGACTATGTGTTGAAACTCCGACCCTCCACCAGATGGGGAACTTGTAGCCACCATAGCAGGGATATCTGTGCTTTTGGTGATAGGGTTATATGCTGATGCATGTGCAGGTGAGATCCCGACCATTTGTCCAACAAATCCAGTTGAAACGGTTGCACATGGAACCTGCCATACTGTATCGCTTCGTAGGAGGCCACCATCTTGCCCAGCAAGCAAATGCAAAGGTGAATTCAGACCCTGTGAGGTTTCAGCACCAACCGGACCATAGACTGTATAATCGAGGCCTTGTCCACAGGAAGGTAAACCTTCTGAGACACCGTATCCAGGATCATCCCCAGGAACTGAATTCTCTGAGACGGTTCCAAGTGAGATTTCTGGAAAATGAGTATCCATCCGTGATCCGTAAGCACCCGGGTAGTTAAGTCGATAATAAGAATTTACTTACCGATAATTCTATTTCTCGTAGTCCGTAGTGGATGCTGGGAACTCCGTAAGGACCATGGGGAATAGCGGCTCCGCAGGAGACTGGGCACAAAAGTAAAGCTTTAGGACTACCTGGTGTGCACTGGCTCCTCCCCCTATGACCCTCCTCCAAGCCTCAGTTAGGATACTGTGCCCGGACGAGCGTACACAATAAGGAAGGATTTTGAATCCTGGGTAAGACTCATACCAGCCACACCAATCACACCGTACAACCTGTGATCTGAACCCAGTTAACAGCATGATAACAGAGGAGCCTCTGAAAAGATGGCTCACAACAATAATAACCCGATTTTTGTAACAATAACTATGTACAAGTATTGCAGACAATCCGCACTTGGGATGGGCGCCCAGCATCCACTACGGACTACGAGAAATAGAATTATCGGTAAGTAAATTCTTATTTTCTCTGACGTCCTAGTGGATGCTGGGAACTCCGTAAGGACCATGGGGATTATACCAAAGCTCCCAAACGGGCGGGAGAGTGCGGATGACTCTGCAGCACCGAATGAGAGAACTCCAGGTCCTCCTCAGCCAGGGTATCAAATTTGTAGAATTTAGCAAACGTGTTTGCCCCTGACCAAGTAGCTGCTCGGCAAAGTTGTAAAGCCGAGACCCCTCGGGCAGCCGCCCAAGATGAGCCCACCTTCCTTGTGGAATGGGCTTTTACAGATTTTGGCTGTGGCAGGCCTGCCACAGAATGTGCAAGCTGAATTGTACTACAAATCCAACGAGCAATAGTCTGCTTAGAAGCAGGAGCACCCAGCTTGTTGGGTGCATACAGGATAAACAGCGAGTCAGATTTTCTGACTCCAGCCGTCCTGGAAACATATATTTTCAGGGCCCTGACTACGTCCAGCAACTTGGAGTCCTCCAAGTCCCTAGTAGCCGCAGGTACCACAATAGGCTGGTTCAAGTGAAACGCTGAAACCACCTTAGGGAGAAATTGAGGACGAGTCCTCAATTCTGCCCTGTCCGTATGAAAAATTAGGTAAGGGCTTTTATAGGATAAAGCCGCCAATTCTGAGACACGCCTGGCTGAAGCCAGGGCCAACAGCATTACCACTTTCCATGTGAGATATTTTAAGTCCACAGTGGTGAGTGGTTCAAACCAATGTGATTTTAGGAACCCCAAAACTACATTGAGATCCCAAGGTCTTGGAACAGACAGGGTCCCTGCTGGAGCAGGTCCTTTCTTAGAGGTAGAGGCCACGGGTCCTCTGTGAGCATCTCTTGAAGTTCCGGGTACCAAGTCCTTCATGGCCAATCCGGAGCCACGAGTATAGTCCTTACTCCTCTCCTTCTTATGATTCTCAGTACCTTGGGAATGAGAGGCAGAGGAGGGAACACATACACTGACTGGTACACCCACGGTGTTACCAGAGCGTCCACAGCTATTGCCTGAGGGTCCCTTGACCTGGCGCAATACCTGTCTAGTTTTTTGTTGAGGCGGGACGCCATCATGTCCACCTTTGGTTTTTCCCAACGGTTCACAATCATGTGGAAGACTTCTGGGTGAAGTCCCCACTCTCCCGGGTGGAGGTCGTGTCTGCTGAGGAAGTCTGCTTCCCAGTTGTCCACTCCCGGAATGAACACTGCTGACAGTGCTATCACATGATTTTCCGCCCAGCGAAGAATCCTTGCAACTTCTGCCATTGCCCTCCTGCTTCTTGTGCCGCCCTGTCTGTTTACATGGGCGACTGCCGTAATGTTGTCTGACTGGATCAGCACCGGCTGACCTTGAAGCAGAGGTCTTGCTAGGCTTAGAGCATTGTAGATGGCCCTTAGCTCCAGGATATTTATGTGAAGTGATGTCTCCAGGCTTGACCACAAGCCCTGGAAATTTCTTCCCTGTGTGACTGCTCCCCAGCCTCTCAGGCTGGCATCCGTGGTCACCAGGACCCAGTCCTGAATGCCGAATCTGCGGCCCTCTAGAAGATGAGCACTCTGCAACCACCACAGGAGAGACACCCTTGTCCTTGGTGACAAGATTATCTGCTGATGCATCTGAAGATGCGACCCGGACCATTTGTCTAGCAGATCCCACTGGAAGGTTCTTGCGTGGAATCTGCCGAATGGGATTGCTTCGTAAGAAGCCACCATCTTTCCCAGGACCCTTGTGCATTGATGCACTGAGACTTGGCCTGGTTTTAGGAGATTTCTGACTAGTTCGGATAACTCCCTGGCTTTCTCCTCCGGGAGAAACACCTTTTTCTGGACTGTGTCCAGGATCATCCCTAGGAATAGAAGTCGTGTCGTCGGGATCAGCTGCGATTTTGGAATATTGAGAATCCAACCGTGCTGGCGCAGCACTATCTGAGATAGTGCTACTCCGACTTCCAACTGTTCCCTGGATCTTGCCCTTATCAGGAGATCGTCCAAGTAAGGGATAACTAAAACTCCCCTCCTTCGAAGGAGTATCATCATTTCGGCCATTACCTTGGTAAAGACCCGGGGTGCCGTGGACAATCCAAACGGCAGCGTCTGAAACTGATAGTGACAGTTCTGTACCACAAACCTGAGGTACCCTTGGTGAGAAGGGTAAATTGGGACATGTAGGTAAGCATCTTTGATGTCCAGAGACACCATATAGTCCCCTTCTTCCAGGTTTGCAATCACTGCCCTGAGTGACTCCATCTTGAATTTGAACCTTTGTATGTAAGTGTTCAAGGATTTTAGGTTTAAAATTGGTCTCACCGAGCCGTCCGGCTTCGGTACCACAAATAGTGTGGAATAGTACCCCTTTCCCTGTTGTAGGAGGGGTACCTTGATTATCACCTGCTGGGAATATAGCTTGTGAATGGCTTCCAATACTGCCTCCCTGTCTGAGGGAGACGTCGGTAAAGCAGACTTTAGAAAACGGCGAGGGGGAGATGTCTCGAATTCCAATTTGTACCCCTGAGATACCACCTGAAGGATCCAGGGGTCCACTTGCGAGTGGGCCCACTGCGCACTGAACTTCTTGAGACGGGCCCCCACCGTGCCTGAGTCCGCTTGTAAAGCCCCAGCGTCATGCTGAGGACTTTGCGGAGGCGGGAGAGGGCTTTTGTTCCTGGGAACTGGCTGTTTGTTGCAGCCTTTTTCCTCTCCCTCTGCCACGGGGCAGAAATGAGGCGCCTTTTGCCCGCTTGCCCTTATGGGGACGAAAGGACTGCGCCTGATAATACGGCGTCTTCTTAGGTTGAGAAGCTACCTGGGGTAAAAATGTGGATTTTCCAGCAGTTGCCGTGGCTACCAGGTCTGATAGACCTACCCCAAATAACTCCTCCCCCTTATAAGGCAATACTTCCATGTGCCTTTTAGAATCTGCATCACCCGACCACTGCCGCGTCCATAAACCTCTTCTTGCAGAAATGGACAGCACGCTAACTCTTGATGCCAGTCGGCAAATATCCCTCTGTGCATCACGCATATATAGAAATGCATCCTTCAAATGCTCTATAGTCAGTAATATACTGTCCCTATCTAGGGTATCAATATTTTCAGTCAGGGAATCCGACCACGCCAGGCCCGCACTGCACATCCAGGCTGAGGCGATTGCTGGTCGCAGTATAACACCCGTGTGAGTGTATATACATTTTAGGATATTCTCCAGCTTTCTATCGGCAGGTTCCTTTAGGGCGGCCGTATCAGGAGAGGGTAGTGCTACCTGTTTAGACAAGCGTGTGAGCGCTTTATCCACCCTAGGGGGTGTTTCCCAACGTGCCCTATCCTCTGGCGGGAAAGGGTACGATGCCAATAACCTTTTAGGAATTATCAGTTTTTTTAGTGGTACTTGTATTATCAGAGATATGCAATACATTTTTCATTGCTTCAATCATGTAACGTGTGGCCCTAGTGGAAGTCACGTTTGTCTCCTCATCATCGACACTGGAGTCAGTATCCGTGTCTGCCATTTGAGGTAACGGGCGTTTTAAAGCCCCTGATGGCGTGTGAGACCCCTGGACAGGCACAAGCTGAGTAGCCGGCTGTCTCATGTCGTCAACTGTCTGTCGTAAAGAGCTGACACTGTCACGCAATTCCTTCCATAAGCTCATCCACTCAGGTGTCGACTCCCTAGGGGGTGACAACTCTATAATAGGCAATTGCTCCGCCTCCATCTCATTTTCCTCCTCAAACATGTCGACACAATCGTACCGACACACCGCACACACACAGGGAATGCTCTGATAGAGGACAGGACCCCACTAGTCCTTTGGGGAGACAGAGGGAGAGTATGCCAGCACACACCAGAGCGCTATATATAGACAGGAATACCACTATAAAATGTGCTTTTCCCTTTATAGCTGCTGTTAGTATTAAAACTGCGCCAAATTAGTGCCCCCCTCTCTTTTTTACCCTTTTCTGTAGTGCAGGACTGCAGGGGAGAGTCAGGGAGACGTCCTTCCAGCGGAGCTGTGATGGAAAATGGCGCCCGTGTGCTGAGGAGATAGGCTCCGCCCCCTTCTCGGCAGCCTTTTCTCCCGCTTTTTGGTGAGTTCTGGCAGGGGTTAAAATACATCCATATAGCCCTGGGGGTTATATGTGGTGTATTTATGCCAGCCAAGGTGTTTACATTGCTGCTCAGGGCACCCCCCCCTAGCGCCCTGCACCCTCAGTGACCGAAGTGTGAAGTATGCCTGAGTAACAATGGCGCACAGCTGCAGTGCTGTGCGCTACCTTGTTGAAGACTGATGTCTTCTGCCGCCGATTTTTCCGGACCTCTTCTTGCTTCTGGCTCTGTAAGGGGGCCGGCGGCGCGGCTCTGGGACCGAGCTCCGAGGCTGGGCCTGTGTTCGGTCCCTCTGGAGCTAATGGTGTCCAGTAGCCTAAGAAGCCCAAGCTGGCTGCAAGCAGGCAGGTTCGCTTCTTCTCCCCTTAGTCCCTCGATGCAGTGAGCCTGTTGCCAGCAGGTCTCACTGAAAATAAAAAACCTAAAACTAAACTTTCACTAAGAAGCTCAGGAGAGCCCCTAGTGTGCACCCTTCTCGGCCGGGCACAAAAATCTAACTGAGGCTTGGAGGAGGGTCATAGGGGGAGGAGCCAGTGCACACCAGGTAGTCCTGAAGCTTTACTTTTGTGCCCAGTCTCCTGCGGAGCCGCTATTCCCCATGGTCCTTACGGAGTTCCCAGCATCCACTAGGACGTCAGAGAAATTGTGTATTAGCTGTTCCATGGACACCACCTTTATGAGGAGATCGTCCAGGTACGGAATTATTTGGACACCCCTAATGTGCAGTTTAGCATAATTTCTGCCATGACCTTTGTGAACACCCTTGGGGCTGTGGAGAGACCGAAGGGTAAGGCCTGAAACTGGTAATGCTGGTCCAGAATCGCGAACCTGAGGAATGCTTAATGAGGGGGCCAAATTGGGATATGCAGTATGCGTTCTTTATATCCAGGGATACCAAAAACTCCCCCTCCTCCAGATTCGCTATCACTGTTCTTAGAGATTCCATCTTGTATTTGAACAGCCGAAGATACGGGTTTAGGGATTTGAGATTCAAGATCGTTCTTACTGAGCCATCCGGCTTCAGAACCACAAAGAGACTCAAGTAAAACCCCTTTGTGTGCAGCTGAGGAGGCACTGGAACAGTAACTCCTGCAGAAAGCAGTTTTTGCACTGCCTGCTGTAAGGAAACCCTGGCTTCCTGTGAAGCTGGCAAGCCTGACCTGAAGAATCTCATTTTACCATGGCTCTAGAAATCTAGCCGCATACTATCGTAGGGCGTTGGGCTACACCTGCCACAGTATAAATTGATTTAAGAGTAGTTTCAATTTTGCGATCAGCTGGGTCTTTAAGGGAAACAGCCCCTGGTACAGGTAAAGCAATCTTACATGACAGCCTGCACACAGAAGTATCCACTGTTGGCGGGGTTTCCCAGACTTTCCTATCCTCTCTAGGGAAAGGGAATGAAATTAATACCCATTTAGGGGTAATACATATCTTGTCAGGATTTATCCATGCTGCCTTAGCCAGGGAATCTAATTCCTTAGAAACCGGGAAGGTAGCAGAGGACTTTGGTTTCACATTAAAAATCAGTTCCTCTGTCTGTTCTTCCTCCTTATCAGGGATATTGAGTACTTCTCTAATGACATAAATGAGGGCCTCAACACTCGGGGACAGGGAATTATCCTCATCCACCTCAGCCTCTTCTTTATCAAACTCTGTGTCGAAGTCAAAAATATTACATAGAAAGAACATACAGACTCCACACATATAAGTCGCTATACTTGCAAATAAGCGCAGCGAGCACAGCAATATATGGTAACACACGCATTTACATGGACATGCCACAGAGATAGATTCGACACTTATTTCATACAGCACATAATTATAATAATATCAAGCGCCAGACATCATAATGATTTAAAATTATATAATGGAGTAATGTCATGTATGTGTATTATTGGAACGAAGCAAGATACACCTGTCATATTTGGTATTAAAGCAAGCAGATTAATGTGTAGATTCATTTGGTACTTGTTATTAAGTTGTAGGACATTGCAACAAATAGTTATGACTAAATGTATGAAAGCTAAAGTCATTTTTATTAGGACAATAGACATTTACAGAAACAGGTAGTGGACAGGAAGCTCAGGCCAGCCCCTTTTGATGTCTTCAAGGCTGAACCTGTTTAGCATATGAACAGACTAGTGACTCATCATGAATGAGAAAGTTCCCTCCCCCAAAACTAGATAACACATTACAGAGACACACAGTTGCCAGTTGCTGTTTTTGTCCCAGACGATGGTGGAGATGTTGCCAGACCAGTTCCTGTATTTATTTGCTGAGAGAGAGAGATATATTAAGAGGAAGATGCATTGAGGGAATGGTATGGTATGCTGGCCTGTAACTGTATGTATTTTGTATTAACTGCTTACTGTATAAATTGTAACCGTGTAACTATATGTATACCGTACATTGTGATATATTGAATACATATCCTTTTAATAACAAATATATACATCAATGAGCTTTGGAACTCAGATAATGTGTGGGTGTATTGTTTTCTCTTATGGGATGCAGTGTTTTGCTATGTATAGCGCACATTCATGGCACATGGTAATAAGATGTGCAGGCGTTTACAATATATATTAGAGCGGGCATTTTAAATATTTGTTAGAAAGCAATTTGGTATTTACATCTGGTATTTCAGAATCAGAGTCAAATTGCAATAATTGTGGGAGAGTGCGTTTGTGAGAAACCAACAGGGGGGCCTGGACAGCCTGCCTGTGGTCGGCAGCAGTTACCATAAACGTGTCTATCGTTTGTTTCAGAGTCTGTCTTTCATGCTTAGCCATAGCTAACTCTGAATTAATATTTGAAAACAGTCTTAAATGATTCCATCCACTCAGGTTCCTGCACATTACTAACTTGTGAAGGAATTGAGCATTGGGTACACATAAGAGACCCCTGTGAGGAAGGTGTAAATCTAGCCTTGCATAAAGTACACACAGGCTTATTTGCAGACATGCTTACATAGTAACATAGTAATTGAGGTTGAATAGGGGCAAATTGCCCTTCGTGTTCAACCTGTATTAAGTTGTGATGATTCTACATACCCGCTGAATAATGTTTTATGACTAGTTAACTACTATAACTCATGTTACCCCCGGATTAACCACGTTGATAGTTTAAATATTATAACCTTGGATATCATTTTTATTCAGAAATGTATCCATTCCTTTTTTAAATCCAATTACAGAGTCCGCCATTACCACCTTCCCTGGCAGGGAATTCCACATCCTAATTGCCCTAACAGTGAAGAACCCTTTCCTCCATTGCGTTCGGAACTTTCTCTCCTCCAGCCGCAGCAATTGCCCACGTGTCCTAAACTGCGTTCTTTTAATAAATAATTCCTCTGATAACTCTTTGTGATGTCCCTTTACATATTTGAAGATATTAATAATATCTCCTCTTAGGCGCCTCTTTTCTAGTGTATACATATTCAACCTAGTAAGCCTTTCCTTATAATCCAGTCCCTCTAGGCCTTTAATAAATTTAATAGATGGCCTTTGAACCCTTTCGAGTTCATTGATGTCTTTTTTATACAATAGTGCCCAAAACTGAACACAATATTCCAGGTGCGGACGTACCAATGCTTTATACAGCGGCAGGATTACATCCGAGTACCTTGTCTCAATTCCCCTTTTTATGCACGCTAGCACCTTTGTTTCTTTACTGCGTTTTGACATTGTGTATGGTTATTAAGCCTATTATCAATGAGTACCCCCAAATCTTTTTCTAACTCTGTTTCCCCTAGACATTCTCCATTTAATATGTAGGCTGCGAGTTTGTTTTTAGTCCTGAAATGCATAACCTTGCATTTGTCTGTATTGAATCTCATTGTCCATTTAGACGCCCAGAGTTCAAGTTTAGATAGATCATTCTGCAAGGACTCCACATCTAATTCTGAGTTAATTACCTTACACAGTTTAGTATCATCTGCAAAGATTGACACTGTGCTTTCCAGGCATATTTCTAGGTCATTGATAATTATGTTGAACAGTGGTGGTCTGAGTAAGGACCCTTGTGGTATTCCGCTGACTACTGGGGACCAGTGTGAGGACTTCCCGTAGACCACTACTCGCTGTACCCTGCTATCCAACCATTTGCTTATCCATGTGCAAATAGTTTTTCCTAGGCCAAGCGCCTTTAATTTGATCATCAGTCTCCTGTGATGAACTGTATCGAAGGCTTTTGCAAAATCTAGGAAGACCACATCCACTGCTTTTCCCTGATCAAGATTATTGCTGACTTTCTCGTAGAAGCTAATTAAGTTAGTTTGACATAACCTGTCCCTCACAAACCCATGCTCGTTCTTGCTAATAATTCTAGCGGACTGCAGATACTCCTGTATGCTGTCCCTTAGAATTCCTTCCAATATTTTCCCCACTATAGACGTCAAACTAACTGGTCTGTAGTTTCCCGGAAGATTTTTGGATCCCTTTTTAAATAATGGCACTACCTCAGCTATACGCCAATCCTTCGGTACCATGCCTGATCTAATTGAACTATTGAAAATCAAGTATAGGGGTCATGCTAGTTGTGAACTAAGCTCCATAAGAACCCTTGGGTGAAGTCCATCAGGACCAGGTGATTTATTAATCTTAATTTTGCTTAGTCTCTCCCGGACTACTTCTTCGCTTAAACAAGTATCTAACCATGAATCATTACTGTCACAATTATTATGCTCTACCCCCACCATCAGTTCTTCTCTGGTGAATACTGATGAAAATAATTTGTTCAGTATTTCCGCTTTTATTTCGTCATCATTTATCAATTCTCCTAATTCATCTTTTAATGGACCTATATTCTCCTTTTTTAACCTTTTACCGTTTATGTATTTAAAAAACTTTTTAGGATTGGTTTTACTCTCTATAGAGATTTGCTTTTCATTTTCCATTTTAGCTGCTCTTATTGCTTTTTTGCATTTCTTATTACATTCCTTGTAATACTTGAAAGACTCCTCCTTTCCATTAGATTGAAATGCTTTGAAAGCTCGCTTTTTTTTATCCATTTCTGCCTTAACCTTCTTGTTAATGCTTGAGTAGAAATTACACAGATTAGTATGGAAAACAGAGCAGTATTAGTGAGATATGCACACTAACCCAGACTACCCTGAATGGAGTGACACAGAGAGATATGGGAAGCAGCACACTACACCACATACTGAGCAGCGCCCTGCTCGGTGTCCTTAATGTGTAATTTTGCACGCAGCGCTGTTTATGTGCTCCCCCTCACTATAACCCTCTGGTACCAGTAACAGTGGTGATTCAGTGGGTCTTAGAGGAGCTGTCTCCGCGTGCAACATGTATCAGCAGCAGCAGGAAATGGTGCCATTTTGCCTCTGGTCCCGCTCTCAGGGGGATTACCCTTTTTTTTTTAATGGGACTGCGTGCCATTATGGAGGCGGGGCGCCTCTATAATGGCATGTGGTCCCTTTAAAAAAAATTCTACTGGCTATCTCCAGTAAGTGTTAATATGAGTGCTCGCAGCCCCCGTTCACCATGTTGCCAGACTGGGTATCCAGTGGGCACCGCGGCCCGGAGCCAGGTTAACACTGTCCCTTCATACCACCATTGTTGCTGGGGACCCACTAACTGGGTCCCCGGTGTAACACTCACCGCACCGATTTGACTTCGGCATCTGTTAAGGGGTTAGCGGCATGGTGCCAGTGTGGGCTCACACTATGGGAGTGTGAGAAACATCACCTCAGTAGCTCATTGTCCTGTCAGCTGGGATTACGAACCATTAACTGTTAGGAAGTTGGTTCGGTTCCCCCTTAAGTCCCACGACGCAGGCAGACTGGCTGCCAACCAGTGCTGCCTGAAAATAACAAAATAAAATAAATTTCTGAAGAAAACTCTCTGGAGAGCAACAGAATGCACATTTTCTAAACTGAGTCTGCAGGGGGGCATAGAGGGGAGGAGCCAGCACATACTAGTAATTTCTTAAAGTGCCAGACTCCAGTGGACCCAATCTATAATATACTATTCCCAGTATCCACTAAGACGTTAGAGAAACGTACTGACCATCGATAGAACAGTCACGGCGTCTACCACAAAATAGCTCGGATCCCAGGACCAGCAGAAAACAGAGCTACATTGCAGTAGTGATTAAAGGTTAAAAAGTCCACCTTTTGCTAACCTCATCACTGAATTAATTGGGAGAAGACCCCCGGGTGAAGAGACCACTTCCCCGGCAGGATCGCATTCCAGCTGTAAAAGTTCACTTCCCAATTTTACATCCCTGGTTTGAATATGGCTGATATTGCTGGGAAAAATGGCTCTGCACCAGACAAAATGCAAACTGCTTCCGCCATTGCCCTAGCGCTTTGGGTGCCCCCCTGATGCCCTGATGGTTGCCATATGCCACCTTCAGTGGCATTGTCTGACTGAATCTAGATCGGGCAGCCCATGACTATACACTAAGACCCAGATAGGGGCAAAATGTTGATGAGAAGGACAGACTCCTGCAGAAACCGAAGTCCATGTAGGTGAAGGTCCACGGTCCCAACTTGGCATCTGATGCCACAAAAAAACTGGACAGAGTGGCTACAGACCTGTCCCTGTATGCACAGCAAAAGGCTGAGCAGCTGAGACTCCAGGTGATCATTGGACCTTGAGCAAACCTACAGACTCTCCCACTGAAACTCCTGAGAGTAAAAACTGGGGTACTGGAGTGTATGATGCCGCATCCAGATGGGGGCATGGTGGTATGTGTCCATGATTGGGGCAGCATGGATGTTAACATGGCTAGCATTACTGCCTCACAGTACTGTGGTCATGGGTTCATTTACCACCTGTATGGCGTTTGTATAGTCTCCCTGTGTTTGCGTAGGCTCCCTCCGAGTGCTCTGAATTCCTCCCACAATCCAAAAGGTAGGATAAATGGCTCCCTCCAACAAAATTGTGTATGTGTACATGTGGTAGGCACTATAGATTGTAAGCTCCACTGGGGCAGGAACTGATGTGAATGGCCAAATATTCTCTGTACAGCGCTGTGGAATATGTGTGTGATATATAATAAATAAATAAATAAATAAATGACGTCCATGGAAGCCAAAAATTAATAAGTCTCCATGCTGGAACTGATCTCCAAGGATTCCATCTGGAACCGATCCATCCATAGACTGGTGTTGAAGGCTTTGAGGTTGAGAATGGTTCAAAAGGGGTCAGCTTTTGAACAAGAAACACATTTGAATAAGACCACCTGGCATGTTGCTCTGCCAGAAATGGAACAATGACTTTGCTTTACAGCAGGGAAGCAATGCCTGATCCAAAGACCCGGTCTTACATCATGCCTTGAACATATGGTAGAGTGGGGGACCTTTGAGGTCGATGACACAGCCCTGCTGAATGACCATCAACACCCTGCGGTCTGCGGAGAACCTCTTCCACCTGTCTCTGAAGTGAAGCAGATGACCTTCCACTTTTAGCCCAGACAAGCCATCCCATCAGACGCTAGGTTTCTCAGTCTTTGACCAAGTAGATCTACCTTGCTGCACTTAGCTCCGGCTAGGAAGAAACCAACCTTGGGGTAGCTTGCCCTCTGTCCAGTCCCTCCTCAAAAGGAAGAACGAAAAGGAGTGTTAGGTTTTGGCGCCAACAGTGGGAGGGATGTACTCTTACCACCAGTGGCTAATGCAATCACTTTGTCTAATTCTGGCCCAAAAAGAAAGCTAACCACGAAGGGTTTGTCTCAAGGGAGTGCTTGAACTCCCAAGTCCACCACCCAGGAACACAACCACAGAGCCCACAGAGGATAGCCATTGCTTGGAAGTCACTTGTGACATAACCAGTGCTGCCTTACATACTCTGCAGCACCTCAATTTTGTTCTGCCAGCAAATCTTTCTTAGAATGACAGGTCTGAAGTCCAGCAAGAAGCTGATCTGGCCAAAGCTCCATGGTACTAGTCATCCATGCCATAGCTAGCATGGGCCTAATGAGCACTCCAGCGCCAAAAAAAATAGATGGTGGCACCTCTCTAGTTTTTTGTCTAATGGATCCCTAAAAGACAATGAACCTGAGACCAGAATAGTGGTGGTCTTGGCCACCTTATGAGACTACTCCCACTTTAGTGTATGCTCCAGAAACAGAGGATACAGAGATGCAAACTTGGCTTTCCAAGCCTCCTAAATCTGAGACATCTGAAGATAGTTGGAAAAGTAACTAATGGCCTTTTCTTACGCTTAAAGGAGTCCACAATTTTGGATTGAGAATCCTGTAAGCAGTCTAAAGACTGATGGACGACCATAATCAGGTCCTCAATTCCTTGACAAGAAGGTGCTACCAAACTATCTTCAAATACTTGTCATCTGGAAGCTTACCCTCCTCTTCCTCAGAGTATTTCAAGCTATCTAGGCAAAGTTATGGCGTTTCTGAGAGTCCCTAGCCACGGGCCTGAAAAAGTCTGAGCCTAGACTGGCTCCACCAGGACAGGTACAGTACTCCCTGGAACTAAGATGTAACCAAACCCTGTGTGACAGTCTATGCATGGGACTGTTGCATCCATCTGTCCATATGGCAAAGTAAGTTTGCATTGTGTGCAAGTAAACAACATAGTCACCACACCCTCCTTAGACTTAGTGGAGTTTGACTTGTCTGCCATATGGAAGACCTCAACAAAAACTTGGAGGAGCTACTCTCTTAAATATATACTGTACTAGTCTAATAAATGCCAGCTCCTACGGTCACCACTATCAGTAGGATGTAATGCTGCCCGAGTTTGGCAGCCGCGCGGGATGCCGCCCAAACTCGGACAATTTTTTAAAGGGACAATTACTTACAAGGCGTACCTTGTAAGTGATTGCTCCTTTAAAAAAACGTCCGAGTTCGGCCGGCATCCCGCACAGCCGCTGGACTCGGGCGGCATTACATCCTGCCGATAAGAAATCACTTTTGTCAATGCAATCTTAGGAGTAAGAAGAACCATGGCAAGAAATGTAGGAATGGTACAGAGAATGTATGTTAGGGACTGGTTGATTTCCCAATGCGTATACAGTTATTGGGCTGCGTGTACTGTAAGTTACATCACTGCAGCTAATGTAGTTAGTAATGGTTTTCTGAGATCCACAATGACAACATTGCAGGTGAGCATTACTTAAGACCCCAAGCAGGAGAGAACACATCCCTGAGGGGAAAAATAAGAATTTACTTACCGATAATTCTATTTCTCGTAGGGGATTAGCGGCTCCGCAGGAGACAGGGCACAAAAATAAAAGCTTTAGGACTAGGTGGTGTGCACTGGCTCCTCCCCCTATGACCCTCCTCCAAGCCTCAGTTAGGATACTGTGCCCGGACGAGCGTACACAATAAGGAAAGATTTTGAATCCCGGGTAAGACTCATACCAGCCACACCAATCACACTGTACAACTTGTGATCTGAACCCAGTTAACAGCATGATAACAGAGGAGCCTCTGAAAAGATGGCTCACAACAATAATAACCCGATTTTTGTAACAATAACTATGTACAAGTATTGCAGACAATCCGCACTTGGGATGGGCGCCCAGCATCCACTACGGACTACGAGAAATAGAATTATCGGTAAGTAAATTCTTATTTTCTCTGACGTCCTAAGTGGATGCTGGGGACTCCGTCAGGACCATGGGGATTATACCAAAGCTCCCAAACGGGCGGGAGAGTGCGGATGACTCTGCAGCACCGAATGAGAGAACTCCAGGTCCTCCTCAGCCAGGGTATCAAATTTGTAGAATTTTGCAAACGTGTTTGCCCCTGACCAAGTAGCAGCAAAGTTGTAAAGCCGAGACCCCTCGAGCAGCCGCCCAAGATGAGCCCACCTTCCTTGTGGAATGGGCATTTACAGATTTTGGCTGTGGCAGGCCTGCCACAGAATGTGCAAGCTGAATTGTACTACAAATCCAACGAGCAATAGTCTGCTTAGAAGCAGGAGCACCCAGCTTGTTGGGTGCATACAGGATAAACAGCGAGTCAGTTTTCCTGACTCCAGCCGTCCTGGAAATATATATTTTCAGGGCCCTGACAACGTCTAGCAACTTGGAGTCCTCCAAGTCCCTAGTAGCCGCAGGCACCACAATAGGTTGGTTCAGGTGAAACGCTGACACCACCTTAGGGAGAAACTGGGGACGAGTCCGCAGTTCTGCCCTGTCCGAATGGAAAATCAGATATGGGCTTTTGTGAGACAAAGCCGCCAATTCTGACACTCGCCTGGCCGAGGCCAGGGCCAACAGCATGGTCACTTTCCATGTGAGATATTTCAAATCCACAGATTTGAGCGGTTCAAACCAATGTGATTTGAGGAATCCCAGAACTACGTTGAGATCCCACGGTGCCACTGGAGGCACAAAAGGGGGTTGTATATGCAGTACTCCCTTGACGAATGTCTGGACTTCAGGAACTGAAGCCAATTCTTTCTGGAAGAAAATCGACAGGGCCGAAATTTGAACCTTAATGGACCCCAATTTGAGGCCCATAGACACTCCTGTTTGCAGGAAATGCAGGAATCGACCGAGTTGAAATTCCTCCGTGGGGGCCTTCCTGGCCTCACACCACGCAACATATTTTCGCCAAATGCGGTGATAATGTTGTGCGGTCACCTCCTTCCTGGCTTTGACCAGGGTAGGTATGACCTCTTCCGGAATGCCTTTTTCCCTTAGTATCCGGCGTTCAACCGCCATGCCGTCAAACGCAGCCGCGGTAAGTCTTGGAACAGACAGGGTCCTTGCTGAAGCAAGTCCCTTCTTAGCGGCAGAGGCCATGGGTCCTCTGTGAGCATCTTTTGAAGTTCCGGGTACCAAGTCCTCCTTGGCCAATCCGGAGCCACGAGTATAGTTCTTACTTCTCTCCGTCTTATAATTCTCAGTATCTTGGGTATGAGAGGAAGAGGAGGGAACACATACACTGACTGGTACACCCACGGTGTTACCAGAGCGTCCACAGCTATTGCCTGAGGGTCCCTTGACCTGGCGCAATACCTGTCCAGTTTTTTGTTGAGGCGGGACGCCATCATGTCCACCTTTGGTTTTTCCCAATGGTTCACAATCATGTGGAAGACTTCCGTGTGAAGTCCCCACTCTCCCGGGTGGAGGTCGTGCCTGCTGAGGAAGTCTGCTTCCCAGTTGTCCACTCCCGGAATGAACACTGCTGACAGTGCTATCACATGATTTTCCGCCCAGCGAAGAATCCTTGCAGCTTCTGCCATTGCCCTCCTGCTTCTCGTGCCGCCCTGTCTGTTTACGTGGGCGACTGCCGTGATGTTGTCCGACTGGATCAGCACCGGCTGACCTTGAAGCAGAGGTCTTGCTAGGCATAGAGCATTGTAAATTGCCCTTAGGTCCAGTATATTTATGTGGAGAGAAGTCTCTAGACTTGACCACGTTCCCTGGAAATTTCTTCCCTGTGTGACTGCTCCCCAGCCTCTCAGGCTGGCATCCGTGGTCACCAGGATCCAATCCTGAATGCCGAATCTGCGGCCCTCTAGTAGATGAGCACTCTGCAGCCACCACAGAAGAGACACCCTTGTCCTCGGAGACAGGGTTATCCGCTGATGCATCTGAAGATGCGATCCGGACCATTTGTCCAGCAGATCCCACTGAAAAGTTCTTGCGTGAAATCTGCCGAATGGAATCGCTTCGTAAGAAGCCACCATTTTTCCCAGGACCCTTGTGCAATGATGCACTGACACTTTTCCTGGTTTTAGGAGGTTCCTGACTAGCTCGGATAACTCCCTGGCTTTCTCCTCCGGGAGAAACACCTTTTTCTGGACTGTGTCCAGAATCATCCCTAGGAACAGCAGACGTGTCGTCGGGATCAGCTGCGATTTTGGAATATTTAGAATCCACCCGTGCTGTTGTAGCAGTACCCGAGATAGTGCTACTCCGACCTCCAACTGTTCCCTGGACTTTGCCCTTATCAGGAGATCGTCCAAGTAAGGGATAATTAAGACGCCTTTTCTTCGAAGAAGAATCATCATTTCGGCCATTACCTTGGTAAAGACCCGGGGTGCCGTGGACAATCCAAACGGCAGCGTCTGAAACTGATAATGACAGTTCTGTACTACGAACCTGAGGTACCCTTGGTGAGAAGGGCAAATTGGGACATGAAGGTAAGCATCCTTGATGTCCAGGGACACCATATAGTCCCCTTCTTCCAGGTTCGCTATCACTGCTCTGAGTGACTCCATCTTGAATTTGAACCTTTGTATGTAAGTGTTCAAAGATTTCCGATTTAGAATAGGTCTCACCGAGCCGTCTGGCTTCGGTACCACAAATAGTGTGGAATAATACCCCTTTCCCTGTTGTAGGAGGGGTACTTTGATTATCACCTGCTGGGAATACAGCTTGTGAATTGCTTCCAATACTGCCTCCCTGTCGGAGGGAGACGTTGGTAAAGCAGACTTCAGGAACCTGCGAGGGGGAGACGTCTCGAATTCCAATCTGTACCCCTGGGATACTACCTGTAGGATCCAGGGGTCCACTTGCGAGTGAGCCCACTGCGCGCTGAAACTCTTGAGACGACCCCCCACCGCACCTGAGTCCGCTTGTAAGGCCCCAGCGTCATGCTGAGGACTTGGCAGAAGCGGTGGAGGGCTTCTGTTCCTGGGAAGAGGCTGTCTGCTGCAGTCTTTTTCCCTTTCCTCTACCCCGGGGCAGATATGACTGGCCTTTTGCCCGCTTGCCCTTATGGGGACGAAAGGACTGAGGCTGAAAAGACGGTGTCTTTTTCTGCTGAGAGGTGAGTTGGGGTAAAAAAAGGTGGATTTTCCAGCTGTTGCCGTGGCCACCAGGTCCGAAAGACCGACCCCAAATAACTCCTCCCCTTTATACGGCAAAACTTCCATATGCCGTTTGGAATCCGCATCACCTGACCACTGTCGTGTCCATAAACATCTTCTGGCAGAAATGGACATCGCACTTACTCTTGATGCCAGGGTGCAAATAACCCTCTGTGCATCACGCATATATAGAAACGCATCTTTTAAACGCTCTATAGTCAATAAAATACTGTCCCTGTCCAGGGTATCAATATTTTCAGTCAGGGACTCCGACCACGCCACCCCAGCGCTGCACATCCAGGCTGAGGCAATCGCTGGTCGCAGTATAACACCAGTATGTGTGTATATACTTTTTAGGACATTTTCCAGCTTCCTATCAACTGGCTCCTTGAGGGCGGCCGTATCAGGAGACGGTAACGCCACTTGTTTTGATAAGCGTGTGAGTGCCTTATCCACCCTAGGGGGTGTTTCCCAACGCGCCCTAACTTCTGGCGGGAAAGGGTATAATGCCAATAATTTCTTAGATATCAGCAATTTTTTTATCGGGGGAGACCCACGCATCATCACACACTTCATTTAATTCTTCTGATTCAGGAAAAACTACGGGTAGTTTTTTCACACCCCACATAATACCCTTTTTTGTGGTACTTGTAGTATCAGAAATATGCAAAGCCTCCTTCATTGCCGTGATCATGTAATGTGTGGCCCTACTGGAAAATAAGAATTTACTTACCGATAATTCTATTTCTCGTAGTCCGTAGTGGATGCTGGGGACTCCGTCAGGTCCATGGGGATTAGCGGCTCCGCAGGAGACAGGGCACAAAAGTAAAAGCTTTAGGATCAGGTGGTGTGCACTGGCTCCTCCCCCTATGACCCTCCTCCAAGCCTCAGTTAGGATACTGTGCCCGGACGAGCGTACACAATAAGGAAGGATTTTGAATCCCGGGTAAGACTCATACCAGCCACACCAATCACACTGTACAACCTGTGATCTGAACCCAGTTAACAGCATGATAACAGCGGAGCCTCTGAAAAGATGGCTCACAACAATAATAACCCGATTTTTGTAACAATAACTATGTACAAGTATTGCAGACAATCCGCACTTGGGATGGGCGCCCAGCATCCACTACGGACTACGAGAAATAGAATTATCGGTAAGTAAATTCTTATTTTCTCTGACGTCCTAAGTGGATGCTGGGGACTCCGTCAGGACCATGGGGATTATACCAAAGCTCCCAAACGGGCGGGAGAGTGCGGATGACTCTGCAGCACCGAGTGAGAGAACTCCAGGTCCTCCTCAGCCAGGGTGTGCCCCTGACCAAGTAGCAGCTCGGCAAAGTTGTAAAGCCGAGACCCCTCGGGCAGCCGCCCAAGATGAGCCCACCTTCCTTGTGGAATGGGCATTTACATATTTTGGCTGTGGCAGGCCTGCCACAGAATGTGCAAGCTGAATTGTACTACACATCCAACTAGCAATCGTCTGCTTAGAAGCAAGAGCACCCAGTTTGTTGGGTGCATACAGGATAACAGCAAGTCAGTTTTCCTGACTCCAGCCGTCCTGGAAACCTATATTTTCAGGGCCCTGACAACATCTAGCAACTTGGAGTCCTCCAAGTCCCTAGTAGCCGCAGGTACCACAATAAGCTGGTTCAGGTGAAACGCTGACACCACCTTAGGGAGAAACTGGGGACGAGTCCGCAGCTCTGCCCTGTCCGAATGGACAATCAGATATGGGCTTTTGTGAGACAAAGCCGCCAATTCTGACACTCGCCTGGCCGAGGCCAGGGCCAACATCATGGTCACTTTCCATGTGAAATATTTCAAATCCACAGATTTGAGCGGTTTAAACCAATGTGATTTGAGGAATCCCAGAACCACGTTGAGATCCCACAGTGCCACTGGAGGCACAAAAGGGGGTTGTATATGCAGTACTCCCTTGACAAACTTCTGGACTTCAGGAACTGAAGCCAATTCTTTCTGGAAGAAAATCGACAGGGCCGAAATTTGAACCTTAATGGACCCCAATTTGAGGCCCATAGACACTCCTGTTTGCAGGAAATGCAGGAATCGACAGAGTTGAAATTTCTTCGTGGGGCCTTCCTGGCCTCACACCACGCAACATATTTTCGCCACATGTGGTGATAATGTTGTGCGGTCACCTCCTTCCTGGCTTTGACCAGGGTAGGAATGACCTCTTTCGGAATGCCTTTTTCCCTTAGGATCCGGCGTTCAACCGCCATGCCGTCAAACGCAGCCGCGGTAAGTCTTGGAACAGACATGGTACTTGCTGAAGCAAGTCCCTTCTTAGCGGCAGAGGCCATGAGTCCTCTGTGAGCATCTCTTGAAGTTCCGGGTACCAAGTCCTTCTTGGCCAATCCGGAGCCACGAGTATAGTTCTTACTCCTCTACGTCTTATAATTCTCAGTACCTTAGGTATGAGAAGCAGAGGAGGGAACACACACACCGACTGGTACACCCACGGTGTTACCAGAACGTCCACAGCTATTGCCTGAGGGTCTCTTGACCTGGCGCAATACCTGTCCAGTTTTTTGTTCCGGCGGGACGCCATCATGTCCACCTTTGGTCTTTCCCAACGGTTCACAATCATGTGGAAGACTTCCCGATGAAGTCCCCACTCTCCCGGGTGGAGGTCGTGCTGAGGAAGTTTGCTTCCCAGTTGTCCACTCCCGGAATGAACACTGCTGACAGTGCTAACACATGATTTTCCGCCCAGCGAAGAATCCTTGCAGTTTCTGCCATTGCCCTCCTGCTTCTTGTGCCGCCCAGTCTGTTTACGTGGGCGACTGCCGTGATGTTGTCCCACTGGATCAATACCGGCTGACCTTGAAGCAGAGGTCTTGCTAAGCTTAGAGCATTGTAAATTGCTCTTAGCTCCAGTATATTTATGTGGAGAGAAGTCTCCAGACTTGATCACACTCCCTGGAAATTTTTTCCTTGTGTGACTGCTCCCCAGCCTTTCAGGCTGGCATCCGTGGTCACCAGGACCCAGTCCTGAATGCCGAATCTGTGGCCCTTTAGTAGATGAGCACTCTGCAGCCACCACAGAAGAGACACCCTTGTCCTTGGAGACAGGGTTATCCGCTGATGCATCTGAAGATGCGATCCGGACCATTTTTCCAGCAGATCCCACTGAAAAGTTCTTGCGTGAAATCTGCCGAATGGAATCGCTTCGTAAGAAGCCACCATTTTTCCCAGGACCCTTGTGCAATGATGCACTGACACTTTTCCTGGTTTTAGGAGGTTCCTGACTAGCTCGGATAACTCCCTGGCTTTCTCCTCCGGGAGAAACACCTTTTTCTGGACTGTGTCCAGAATCATCCCTAGGAACAGCAGACGTGTCGTCGGAGACAGCTGCGATTTTGGAATATTTAGAATCCACCCGTGCTGTCGTAGAACTACTTGAGATAGTGCTACTCCGTCCAACTGTTCTCTGGACCTTTCCCTTATCAGGAGATCGTCCAAGTAAGGGATAATTAAGACGCCTTTTCTTTGAAGAAGAATCATCATTTCGGCCATTACCTTGGTAAAGACCCGGGGTGCCGTGGACAATCCAAACGGCAGCGTCTGAAACTGATAGTGACAGTTTTGTACCACGAACCTGAGGTACCCTTGGTGAGAAGGGCAAATTGGGACATGGAGGTAAGCATCCTTGATGTCCAGGGACACCATATAGTCCCCTTCTTCCTGGTTCGCTATCACTGCTCTGAGTGACTCCATCTTGATTTGAACCTTTGTATGTAAGTGTTCAAATATTTCAGATTTAGAATAGGTCTCACCGAGCCGTCTGGCTTCAGTACCACAATATAGTGTGGAATAATACCCCTTTCCTTGTTGTAGGAGGGGTACTTTGATTATCACCTGCTGGGAATACAGCTTGTGAATTGTTTCCAATACTGCCTCCCAGTCGGAGGGAGACGTTGGTAAAGCAGACTTCAGGAACCTGCGAGGGGGAGACGTCTCGAATTTCCAATCTGTACCCCTGGGATACTACTTGTAGGATCCAGGGGTCCACTTGCGAGTGAGCCCACTGCGCGCTGAAACTCTTGAGACGACCCCCCACCGCAGCTGAGTCCGCTTGTACGGCCCCAGCGTCATGCTGAGGACTTGGCAAAAGCGGTGGAGGGCTTCTGTTCCTGGGAATGGGCTGCCTGCTGCAGTCTTCTTCCCTTTCCTCTATCCCTGGGCAGATATGACTGGCCTTTTGCCTGCTTGCCCTTATGGGAACGAAAGGACTGAGGCTGAAAAGACGGTGTCTTTTTCTGCTGAGATGTGACTTGGGGTAAAAAAGGTGGATTTTCCAGCTGTTGCCGTGGCCACCAGGTCCGATGGACCGACCCCAAATAACTCCTCCCCTTTATACGGCAATACTTCCATGTGCCGTTTGGAATCTGCATCACCTGACCACTGTCGTGTCCATAAACATCTTCTGGCAGATATGGACATCGCACTTACTCTTGATGCCAGAGTGCAAATATCCCTCTGTGCATCTCGCATATATAGAAATGCATCCTTTAAATGCTCTATAGTCAATAAAATACTGTCCCTGTCAAGGGTATCAATATTTTCAGTCAGGGAATCCGACCAAGCCACCCCAGCGCTGCACACCCAGGCTGAGGCGATCGCTGGTCGCAGTATAACACCAGTATGAGTGTATATACTTTTTAGGATATTTTCCAGCCTCCTATCAGCTGGCTCCTTGAGGGCGGCCGTATCTGGAGACGGTAACGCCACTTGTTTTGATAAGCGTGTGAGCGCCTTATCCACCCTAAGGGGTGTTTCCCAACGCGCCCTAACTTCTGGCGGGAAAGGGTATAACGCCAATAATTTTCTATCGGGGAAAACCCACGCATCATCACACACTTCATTTAATTTATCTGATTCAGGAAAAACTACAGGTAGTTTTTTCACACCCCACATAATACCCTCTTTTGTGGTACTTGTAGTATCAGAAATATGTAACACCTCCTTCATTGCCCTTAACATGTAACGTGTGGCCCAAATGGAAAATACGTTTGTTTCTTCACCGTCGACACTGGAGTCAGTGTCCGTGTCTGTGTCTGTGTCGACCGACTGAGGTAAATGGGCGTTTTAAAGCCCCTGACGGTGTTTGAGACGCCTGGACAGGTACTAATTGGTTTGCCGGCCGTCTCATGTCGTCAACCGACCTTGCAGCGTGTTGACATTATCACGTAATTCCCTAAATAAGCCATCCATTCCGGTGTCGACTCCCTAGAGAGTGACATCACCATTACAGGCAATTGCTCCGCCTCCTCACCAACATCGTCCTCATACATGTCGACACACACGTACCGACACACAGCACACACACAGGGAATGCTCTGATAGAGGACAGGACCCCACTAGCCCTTTGGGGAGACAGAGGGAGAGTTTGCCAGCACACACCAAAACGCTATAATTATACAGGGACAACCTTTATATAAGTGTTTTTCCCTTATAGCATCTTAATATATATAATCATATCGCCAAATAAGTGCCCCCCCTCTCTGTTTTAACCCTGTTTCTGTAGTGCAGTGCAGGGGAGAGCCTGGGAGCCTTCCCACCAGCATTTCTGTGAGGGAAAATGGCGCTGTGTGCTGAGGAGAATAGGCTCCGCCCCCTTTTCGGCGGGCTTCTTCTCCCGTTTTTCTGAGACCTGGCAGGGGTTAAATACATCCATATAGCCCCAGGGGCTATATGTGATGTATCTTTTAGCCAGTATAGGTATTTCATTGCTGCCCAGGGCGCCCCCCCCAGCGCCCTGCACCCTCAGTGACCGCTGGTGTGAAGTGTGCTGACAACAATGGCGCACAGCTGCAGTGCTGTGCGCTACCTCATGAAGACTGAAAAGTCTTCTGCCGCCGGTTTCTGGACCTCTTCACTCTTCGGCATCTGCAAGGGGGTCGGCGGCGCGGCTCCGGGACCGGACTCCATGGCTGGGCCTGTGTTCGATCCCTCTGGAGCTAATGGTGTCCAGTAGCCTAAGAAGCCAATCCATCCTGCACGCAGGTGAGTTCACTTCTTCTCCCCTAAGTCCCTCGTAGCAGTGAGCCTGTTGCCAGCAGGACTCACTGAAAATAAAAAACCTAACAAAACTTTTACTCTAAGCAGCTCTTTAGGAGAGCCACCTAGATTGCACCCTTCTCGGCCGGGCACAAAAATCTAACTGAGGCTTGGAGGAGGGTCATAGGGGGAGGAGCCAGTGCACACCACCTGATCCTAAAGCTTTTACTTTTGTGCCCTGTCTCCTGCGGAGCCGCTAATCCCCATGGTCCTGACGGAGTCCCCAGCATCCACTTAGGACGTCAGAGAAAATACGTTTGTTTCTTCACCGTCGACACTGGAGTCAGTGTCCGTGTCTGTGTCTGTGTCGACCGACTGAGGTAATGGGCGCTTTAGAGCCCCTGACGGTGTTTGAGACGCCTGGACAGGCACTAACTGACTTGCCGGCTGTCTCATGTCGTCAACAGTTTTTTGTAAAGTGCTGACACTATCACGTAATTCCTTAAATAAGACCATCCAGTCAGGTGTCGACTCCCTAGGGGGTGACATCACTAATACAGGCAATTGCTCCGCCTCCACACCATTTTCCTCCTCATACATGTCGACACACGCGTACCGACACACAGCACACACACAGGGAATGCTCTGATAGAGGACAGGACCCCACTAGCCCTTTGGGGAGACAGAGGGAGAGTTTGCCAGCACACACCAGAGCGCTATATATGTATAGGGACAACCTTATAAATAAGTGTTTCTCCCTTATAGCTGCTATATATGTTTTTATATGCCAAATTAGTGCCCCCCCCTCTCTTTTTTACCCTGTTTCTGTAAGTGCAGGACTGCAGGGGAGAGTCAGGGAGACGTCCTTCCAGCGGAGCTGTGAGGGAAAATGGCGCTTGTGTGCTGAGGAGATAGGCTCCGCCCCCTTCACGGCGGCCTTTCTCCCGCTTTTATGAGGTAAAATGGCAGGGGTTAAATACATCCATATAGCCCAGGAGCTATATGTGATGTATTTTTTACCATAAATAGTGTTTTCATTGCGTCTCAGGGCGCCCCCCCCCCCAGCGCCCTGCACCCTCAGTGACCGGAGTGTGAAGTGTGCTGAGAGCAATGGCGCACAGCTGCAGTGCTGTGCGCTACCTTTCTTGAAGACAAGATGCCTTCTGCCGCCGATTTCTGGACCTCTTCACTCTTCTGGCTCTGTAAGGGGGCCGGCGGCGCGGCTCCGGGACCCATCCATGGCTGGGCCTGTGATCATCCCTCTGGAGCTAATGTCCAGTAGCCAAGAAGCCCAATCCACTCTGCACGCAGGTGAGTTCGCTTCTTCTCCCCTTAGTCCCTCGATGCAGTGAGCCTGTTGCCAGCAGGACTCACTGAAAATAAAAAAACCTAAGTCTATACTTTTATTCTAAGCAGCTCAGGAGAGCTACCTAGATTGCACCCTTCTCAGCCGGGCACAAAAACCTAACTGAGGCTTGGAGGAGGGTCATAGGGGGAGGAGCCAGTGCACACCACCTAGTCCTAAAGCTTTTATTTTTGTGCCCTGTCTCCTGCGGAGCCGCTAATCCCCATGGTCCTGACGGAGTCCCCAGCATCCACTTAGGACGTCAGAGAAATACTGTATTGCTACTATGTAACTGTTTTATTCATTTTTTTCAAAACCCACATAATTAGAGTTACGTATATATGTGCATTTAATTAGCAGCAATTTAATTTCAAACAAAAAAATATATATATGTACACAAAACAAAAAAAATATTTTCTTTCAATACTGTGCACAATATTCACCAGTAGATGGAGGCATTTGCCAAATTACCAAATTACAGGCTCAGCAGCCCACGCTATTCCTATAAAATATAAATAAGAGTCATTTTACAAAGCTGCATAAATGCCAGCCTGCTGTACAAAGCTTTGGGACATCATGCAGTTATCTGAGCAGTTGCTTTTACAGTAAGCTCATTCACTAGTGCATGGAGATGATTGGGAAGGAGTTGCAAATATTTGTTGTAGAAATTGGTGAGAGCAGTGGTTTCAGTGAGGTAGATAGATGTTGAAAATTAATAGCGTTAATATTTCTGCGGGCTAGAGGCGGCTTGGTAGACTTCAGGGACCTTGAGTTTGAAGTAATGGAGGAGAGCATGCAAGGTTGTGATCTGAGAGAGGGAAAGGAGTGTTAGTGAGTTCAGAAACAGAGCACAGTCTGGTGAATACAAGATCAAGGCAGTGGCCCTCCTGAAGAGTAGGGGAGTCAGTCTATTGGGAGAGGCCAAGAAAGGAGGTTAGAGAGAGTATCTAATTACACCCTCTCTGTACAGTACACATAACATCACGTATCTTGTCTTTCTTTACTCGCACACCCTCCTGACACTTGGCCAACATTGCTGGGTGATCATATCATACAAACCATTAAGAACCTAGCAATCTGGTGGACCATTATGCAATAGGTATCATCTATCCTTGTGTATCAATGCCTATTTCCCTATAGCTTGTAAGCTTGCGAGCAGGGCCTTCCTACCTCTATGTCTGTCTGGTTTTACCCAGTTTTGTTCTATTACTGTTGTTCTAATTGTAAAGCGCAACGGAATATGCTGCGCTGTATAAGAAACAGTTTATAAATAATAAATAAATAAATAATTTGCAACTTTAAATAGATGAAGTTGGGGTGTGTCTTGCTAAATGCTGGCCAGGGACACTGATATCCCTTGTATTGTTCCCACATGGAAACAGAAGATTGTGGGAAGACATATTTACAGTATTTAAGAGGTGGGAGAGGGAGGGGTGCTTTAACAGGCTAGGATCTTCCATCCAGCATAATTACATGAATGTTTACAAGAGATCTTTAGGCACCACTACTTGGGATCTTTTCTGTGATTTCAATGAGCAGATGAGACAACTGTAGGTGCCTACCCTCCCGCATTCCGTAGGAGACTCCCTGAAATAGTAGTACAGGTTGAGTATCCCATATCCAAATATTCCGAAATACGGAATATTCCGAAATACGGACTTTTTTGAGTTAGAGTGAGATAGTAAAACCTTTGTTTTCTGATGGCTCAATGTACACAAACTTTGTTTAATACACAAAGTTATTAATAATATTGTATTAAATGACCTTCAGGCTGTGTATATAAGGTGTATATGAAACATAAATGAATTGTGTAAATGTAGACACACTTTGTTTAATGCATAAAGTTATAAAAAATATTGTATTAAATGACCTTCAGGCTGTGTGTATAAGGTGTATATGTAACATAAATGCATTCTGTGCTTAGACTTAGGTTCCATCACCATGATATCTCTTTATGGTATCTAATTATTCCAAAATACGGAAAAATCCGATATCCAAAATACCTCTGGTCCCAAGCATTTTGGATAAGGGATACTCAACCTGTAATCTTCCTGACCCCCTGAATAGAGCAGCAATCTCCCTGATTGCACTTTACCCCCATTATGTAATTGTTATATTCATGGGGGGGAAAAGAAATCAGAGATACATATATTCAAATGGGCTCATCGGTGCTATCTCCCTGCATTGGTTATAAGGCACAATGATCCCTATGGCTACATGCATTTTAAAAAAGGTTTCTTGTGGCCACTTACAGTATATGGAACCTCTCGTAAAACACAATACCCTAACAAATCCTGAAAAAATATCAGTGTCTTTTCTTCCAACAAGTAGATCTTACTAACTTTGAGGCTCATTTACAGTTGGATGTAAGTCGTTTATGACACGCCTCTCAGATGTAGCCATACATGTCCGCACAGGGGCGTTTTAAGAGAGGAGGAGGCCCGTGTTCAGCCTCCTCCGTTCGGGCCCCCTCCTCTCTGCCCGGAGCGTTGTAGAGTCTGAGCACTAGAGGGCTCAGACTCTACTGCGCATGCGCAGATCTCCGGAAAATGGCGCAATGGCCATTTTCCCTGAGATCTCTCTACTGCGCATGCTTAGAACTCTGTGAAAATGGCCGCTGAGCCATTTTCACTGTGTTCTAACAGCGCTGCGGATGCCGGCGCTGGACTTCGGAGGGGTAGTATTTTAAAAATGGGTGCAGTGTGTGCGGTGTGGGACCCCCTCTGGACTCAGGGGCCCATGTGCACCGCACACACTGAACCCATTATAGAAACGCCAGTGTGTCTGCACTCATAGGGGGTCATTCCGAGTTGTTCGCTCGTTATTTTTTTCTCGCAACGGAGCGAATAGTCGCTAATGCGCATGCGCAATGTCCGCAGTGCGACTGCGCAAAGTAAATTTGCTATGCAGTTAGGAATTTTACTCACGGCATTACAAGGTTTTTTCTTCGTTCTGGTGATCGTAATGTGATTGACAGGAAGTGGGTGTTTCTGGGCGGAAACTGGCCGTTTTATGGGTGTGTGCGAAAAAACGCTTACGTTTCTGGGAAAAACGCGGGAGTGGCTGGAGAAATGGAGGAGTGTCTGGGCGAACGCTGGGAGTGTTTGTGACGTCAAACCAGGAACGACAAGCACTGAACTGATCGCAGATGCCGAGTAAGTGTGGAGCTACTCAGAAACTGCTAAGAAGTGTCTATTCGCAATTCTGCTAATCTTTCGTTCGCAATTTTGATAAGCTAAGATTCACTCCCAGTAGGCGGCGGCTTAGCGTGTGCAAAGCTGCTAAAAGCAGCTTGCGAGCGAACAACTCGGAATGACCCCCATAGGTGTTACTTTCACAATCTCCCTGAAATGCTTTTTCAAAAGTAGGCAAGTATGCTTTGAGATTCATTGTATTTTATCAGGGGCCTTTCCCAAAAGTGGAATGGGAATTTGTGTCCGTTATCTGCTTCATTTAGATGTGTCCCTATATACTGTTGCTGCGGGAGGTAGCTTACTATGGCGCATCGCTTACCGCTACCTCTGTCGGCTCCTGTATTGTCCCTAGTCGGGACAAAACAGTAAGCTCTACCGCGACTTTCAGCCTGCGATGTAAACGTTTAGCAGGCAAAGATGTATAAGGATACATCTGTACATCGATAAAGTTTGAGCCATTGAGCCATGTGGGCATTATACTGTATGTTAGGAGATGAGTAGAACATACTACATACTTTTTGGGGAGTTTTACTTTCTTCAAATTTTCTTCAGCTGTTTGGTTTGAGAGCACAATAAGACACCCCAGAGCCAGCAACGTTCTATGAAGAGAAAAAGTGGTGTTAATAAGTTAAGTGCTCCAAATAACAAGCCCATAATATTAGCACTCGTCTTGTATGGTGCTAAAAAAATGAATACATTGAAAAAAATGCATCAATCTGGATTTCTAAGGTAAACAATGGTAATAAGATAAGAAGCAAAATATGTCATTATATTACAGTATCTGTGATAAAACAAAGTTACATAAATGTGATACCTCCTAACGTAGTGACAGGCTACTTGATACACTTTAGGCACTGCAAGGGCAGCCCTTTATCCTTTAAAAGTACCGCATATTAATGTTAATATAAAGAATAAGGTAAAACAATACATTTAATCAATGAAAGAGGCACCATTCTGTAATAACATAGCAGACATTTTACATAAGTGTTACAATATATAGTTAAGAAAAAAAAAAACCCAAGAAAAATAGAAGGAGCTGGGGGTCGCAGGCAAATGCTCTGGGAGATATCGTACAGATAATTCACAGGGTGTTTATGAAGCATTGTGCCCCAAGCATAAGGAGAAAAAGATGCACACATAAATACGGTATATACGTGCAGGGGTGACCTTGCCACTTCCCCTCAGCGCATAGCTTCTTTAAAGCGCACCTGCCAAGGTGTAGCCATGCTCCGCTCATTATTGGGACCCATCTGGCAGCTGTCTGCTGCCCTGTGTACGTTTACGGTACGTGTTTATGGTCAGTCAGATACATCTCACAATGCGTCCAGATGTACAAAACTAGCTTAGCATATGTTCCTTATATTCGGTGTAACAAGTGAGCACATTAATGCCCCACAATAACATAAGGTATTGAGACAACTTAGAGATCTGGCTTGACAATCTCACATACAGAGTGTGAAAGTCTATGGTTATTTAGCCAGGTGTTGACCAAAGGGATATGTTTACTACAGGAGATTTGTACATGGGAATTTCCTGATTATCCTATACACAAAACAAAAAAAGCAGTTTATCTAAATTTTGTGTATTGATTTGAAATACGTTGTTTTGATACAGTGCCTGCACACAATGTCAGACTGGGGCATAAAGGGTCCACAGGAAGAATACAATGGTAGGGGTCCACTGAAGGACTGTGGCACACAGCTGAAGCGGAATAGGCCAGCTGACTGAAGGGGTGTGGCAGGGAACACTGTGTACAATGCCCAACATTCTACAGAGAGCATCACAGTGAACTCCATAAAATGCAGAGAGCAACAAAGTGACTGTCATATAATAGAGAGCCACTTAGTGACCACAACATAATGCAGAGAGCAACACAGTGGCCACCACTTGAGAGAGTCTCCAGAGAGACAAAACGCGTTGACGTCAGCCCATCCTACACAGAATTCCCTGTTCTGCTGTATACTGAAGTACGTCTTTTCTTCGTCTGATAGCCGCTTCCACTCACTAAAGCCGTGAGCCGCACGGAGGAAACTAAGCTGGAGCCGCAGTAGCACGGGAGCCAAGAGCCGCAGCAACACAGGAGCCGCTAATTGCAGGCATCACAGCCGATCAGGCTAAGTGGACACTAAAACCATCACAGCCGGCACCACAGGTAGGGAAAGCAGGGACAGTAAATCCCGCAGGCTATAATAAAACCGGACTATAGGAAACCACAAAATCCCATCTCTTTTAAATAATCAGAAAAGAGCTGTAACATTTTTACTAATCCTTTTTTTTTTTTTTTTTTACAGGTATGAGCGTTCAATTTACATTTAAGCGCTCCTTTTAATTGTTTTAAATCCCCTCCAGACCCCACACTACTGATCACTGCGACAGTGCAAGCAGTAATTATAGATGGATCTAACTGTGGTTTTCAGGCAGCCGCGGTCACTTGCCAGCGGCTGCCTGATACAATAAGGTTTTGGTTTTTGATACTGAGATAGGCACACGTGACATCATGACGTCATATGCACCACACAGCTGACAGAGAGAAGCTGGCCACAGCGAGAAGAGGAGCAGCCAGAAGACACGGGAGAAGGTAAGAGCCTGTGGGCTGGAGCTGGAGAGATAGAATGGGGGGCTGGCTGGAGAGACAGAATGGGGGGCTGGCTGGAGAGACAGAATGGGGGGCTGGCTGGAGAGACAGAATGGGGGGCTGGCTGGAGAGACAGAATGGGGGGCTAGCTGGAGAGACAGAATGGGGGGCTAGCTGGAGAGACAGAATGGGGGGCTGGCTGGAGAGACAGAATGGGGGGCTGGCTGGAGAGACAGAAGAGGGACACTGAGGAGCTGGAGCTGCAGAAACATAGGGGAATGAGGCTGGAGTGAACTAGGTGGGAAGTGGCAAGATTACTGCTGTACATTACTGTCTTCTTGTCGTCTCAGCTGTGCTACTGCGCAGATGGGGGTGGGGTGGGGCACAACCATCTATTTTGATATGAACTTACTCCCTTAGCTATAGCATGAATTCAAACTCACTTTAAGGTCTCAGTGGACATCTGCAAATTGTAATTCTTCTCTGTTTCAGGCAGCTTAGAGAATTCTACTAAACAAGGGTGCTGACGTTTATTGTCATCTCGAACCTACAAAAAGAAGTACAATTTCAGATCTGCAATTTTGGTAAGGGATACAATTTTTCCATTCACTGATATTTTTACACCATGTATGTCACAAAGGTTCAAGTTTTCCTTTTGACAGAAAAGGCTGTTTTAATAGAAACTTTGAACAATGTAAAACAATAGAATACAATATGTTATTATAAATCTATAAAATATGTACATACTGTATATATTCCATAGAAGTAACTGCCTATAAACATTTAAACCCTACTCGTATGATTATACAATTTTACCGGCAATACATTTCTTGTATATAACACTGATCAACACTCACTTTATTGGCAATTCATATTAAAGCGATTTTGGGGAGAACTTTGTGGTGCTGATTATAGATAGGACAGTGTTTTTTTAGATTGGCTCTAATTTTTTAGATACATGGAAGAGAAACAAGAAACACACAACAGACATCGCAAGCTGCTCAACTGCCAACTATCAACTGACAGCGGCCGATCACTGAGGGGGAAATATTCTAGAATGATCGCGGAGTGAACACTTAGGAGGAGATTCAAATGTTTGAAAAGTCAGTTGGGAGCCTGTTTTTTCCTATCTAATAGACAGGAAAAAACAGACACCCAACCGACTTTATTTGAATCTCCTCCTTAGAATATTCGCATGTCTCACCATCTAGAACAGGCATTCCCAACATCGGTTCTCAAGGCACACTAACAGTCCAGGTTTTAGTCATATCAACGCTTGAGCACATATGGCTAAATTAAAATAATTGAGGTACTAAGTAAGTTGCCTGTGCTTAAGCATGGATATCACTAAAACCTGACTCTTAGTGTGCCTTGAGGACCGAGGTTGGGAATGCCTGTTCTAGAATGTTTCAGAGATTACCATATGCAAATGTCCATGGCTAAATTACCTGTTACTTGAAGGTATCCATTATCTCAAGAGCTAGAGCCAATTAGAAAAAACTACTTTCACTTGTAATATTCAGCTGACCCAAAATACAGTAAATTTGCTCAAATACCCTTGGCAGCGACATTTGTTTTTTTGGGGACGGGGGGTGTAATTCGCCATATTTTTTACACTGATTATAAAATAAAGGAAATACAGTAATAAACCTGAAGAAAATACATTATGTTAGTAGAGAAGTCAATACGATGGGTCCATGTTTATTTTAGCCTTTAATAGGATTAACTGAGACTGGGCAGTCAGACTTAATGCCCTGCTGTATTGTTCTCTGTATTGTATTGCAGCTGAGAACAATAAATGAAGGGTTTATGTAAATAAACCATGGTGTGCCTAGGCGCAGCAAAGGAGTCAAGATAACCGTGGATCTATCTGTGCCATGCATACTAAATAATTTATCATCATAGTACCTTGCCATAGATCCAGCCAAGCTCAATTTTGTTCATGCCCCAAAGTTCATGAATATTTTCAGCTAGTTTGTCTCGGATTTTCTCCAGATGAGGTGGTAACACAATCTACAAAAGTTGTACACATTCCTATTAACATTATGACGTCTGTAGTTTATAAACACATCAGACAATAACAAACCATGGAATAATACAATTATATATTAATGTTTCTGTACAATATAAATATTTAGCAATTACTGCAAGTAAAGAAAAAGCACACGCAATAAGGAACAAAATACTGGATAAAAATACAGTATATACATGACTTATTTTTATATTTATGTATTAACATTTATTTATATAACGCACACATACTGTATTCTGCAGCACTTTACATACATTGGCTATTCACGTCAGTCCCTGCCACAATGGAGCTTACACTCTATATTTTCATACCACATGCACAAACACACACACACATTAGGTGAACTTTTTGTTGGGAATTAATTAATTTACCAGTATATTTTGGAGTGTGCAAGGAAACTGGAGGACCCGGAGGAAACCCACGCAAGCACAGGGAGAATATACAAACTCCACACAGTTAGGGCTGGGTGGGAATCAAACTCCAGACCTCAGTGCTGTGAGACAGCAATCCTAACCATTACACCAACCGTGCTGTCTACTTTACTTTTGTAAAAAAAAAAAAAAATGAAATAAAGAACTCTGCAGTGTAACAAGTAGATGTAATGGATCAATACTGACAAGTCCTCTTTTGCTAAACACATGCTTTGAAATGTATAAAGCAACACTGGAAAATTCAATTGCCGGGAAAGGGGGGGGGGGGGGGGGTATGGTGTCTGGGAATTAGCTAGCACTTTTGGGCAAATTCTGCATCCAGCCAGGCATAGGGGGAAAGATAGGGTGCCATTGCCAGCATTTAAACGTTGCGGAAAAAGGCAATTTGCACTCTTCGCTTGTCATTGAATCTCCCCCCGCATATCTCCAAAAACAAGTATGCTAGATAGAGTGTTACTGAAGGCAGCTAGCATGCTGGGATGCAGTTAAAATGCCGGCTGTCGGGATTCCGGCAGTCAGGATACCAACGCCAAAATTGCAACAGCCGACAATCGGAATCCCTTGTTCACCGGGGCGATTCCCACTCATGGGTGTCCACGACACTCATAGAGTGGGTATAGATCCTGTGGAAAGCGCAGCGAGCCACTGAGTCTGCAGCGTGGTGAGCGCAGCGAGCCCGCAAGGGGAATCTTAGCACTCGCCCCTACTGCCTGCATTCAGGTGAGCGGAATGCCGCTGTCAGGATATTGCCCGATGAGATAACATATGTAACCCAGCATGCTTTTAGCAGCCACTGCACTACTGAGTAGCTGCTAAGCTGGAACAGGAGGCTTTTGGGAAGCAATAGATCTCTTCAGGATGCTATCAACAAAGGAGTGCAACTTTGGTGTGTCCCTATCCCAGAAGTACTGTGAGAGAGCACGCTGTTTGTGAAAGGGACAGACTGAAAGAGCGCTCTGTAAATTCATTTTATTGGCCTGTAAATAATCAGGCCATTGTAGAATAGTGCTCACTGAATAACCTCTCTAGTAGCCTTTAATATACTGCTTTGTGCTATCAACTTGCACTTGTCAACATTGTTAGGTGTGACACTTTGTGTTAGGTTGTCAACACTTATTGTGGTCATTTATAAGTCACTTTGGATTTGCTTCACTTAGCGGCGGATTCTGAGTCACATGCAAAGTGGATTTATTTGTAGGCAGCTGCGTAAGCCTGATTTACTAACCTACGCTAAAGCCAGATTCCATTTAGCTAATGCAAGGGTCTGTGAATCTGCAAGCAAATAGTCATGCCGTCTATTGGTGCCACAACCTTCAGCATTAGTAAAGGCACTTGTACTGTACCAGCCCCATGCTCTGAATCAGGTTTCCCTTTCCTGTACGCACATCTAGGAATCGCACAGAGCGTAAGATACATGCTCCCTCAAGTCATGGCCTTAAGAAAGACCTGCTGCTGACGGGTTGAAACGCATTGGAGAGAGTGTGGCTATTAGGATGACTAGAACCAGAAGGATCATCTATATTATTCAATTAGAAGAACCCAGTTCTGATCTTGGGGATTTCCGTAAATCACGAGGTTTATTGTGTACATGACCCATTTGATGCCAATATCTGGTACAAACCTATCTTTTTATTTCAACTGTATGAAGTTCATTTATCCCTTGAAAGGGAAATTGTGTTTTTTATTTTAATAACTGTCCATTTTAAAAAGGTATTACACTATTGTTTTATTTCTCAATCCACTTTATATCTGTATATCTCACTGAGGACTAGGAACCGTAGATGCAAGTACCCATATTCCATACTCATTACTAGTCCCCGTAAAGTAAGGGCATTACCATAGGGGAATCAAGTGAACCAGAAACCCGTCTATATTTCTTCTGTATTTACACACTGTACTGACAGTATATTGTATACTACTTACCAGCCTGTCAGAATGACGGAACAACATAACACTAAAGTCAGTGGCGGTGGCTGTGCGCACCCGAATGGAGCAACACTTGAATAGCTCCATCGGGTGAGGAGCAGCATTGGCCTTTTATCATATAGGATAGTTTATTTGTATAGCATAATATATGATAGAAAGAAAAAGCCTGGCTCATTCCAGAACCTCAAGAGAGAAATAGAAGTCGCACTAAACAGAAAATTTTATTCAAATTCATACTAGAGACCCAGATAATATTCATAACAATATTTATCATTTACTGCTGGTGATACCATACTTAAATGACTATAAATGTAAGGAACACTTAAAAAATAATAGTTATTCACAGGTATTCATTTTATGAAGTATTCACTAAATGTGGTCAATGTTATGAGCCACGGTAGTGGCTCATTCCTGTTTTGCATTTTGGTTATGTATTTTATGTTATTCTTCTGTTTCTGTTCCCCTTGGCCTTTATGGCGTGTCCGGAGTTTCACCCTTAAGGAGAGGGTACTGTTATGAACCACAAGCAGTGGTTCATTCCTGTTCATGTATTTTGTATTATAGTTCTGTTTACATGCCAGGATTACCCCTGTACCTGTTTAGAAGACTATTGTTGGCCGCCGGTGGTGAGTCTGTGTAATTGCAGCCTCTTTTCTATGGGTTAAGTCTCACCTGCAGGTGTTTGTGCAATTACCTTGTGCCTGGCTTCTAGCCATCCTGATTGGGGCGTGTTCCCTTATTACCTAGCCAGCTATGCAGTTCTGGGCTGGTGATACACGTTTTGTTAAGATACCTGTATGTTCCTGATTAGTGTCTTGTCCAGTATTGCATCTGTGTCCAGGCCCTGTCTGATACTGGAATCCTATGTACTCAGCTCTGTCAGAGTCCAGAGCTTCTTGGGAGCTGCTTCCTGCCCTGGAGCGTTCCTGTCCTGGAATCCTGAGTTTTGTCTGCCTTTGATCCTGTAATCCTGAGTCCTGGTGTCCAGTGGCCTGTTCCTGGAATCCTTCCAGCTTTCCATTCCTGTGAGCCTGTGCCTGCGAACTCGGGGATCCCGTTCACCTGCCTGTATTAAGCACCGGTGTTGTGAGTAGCGGCTCTGCCGCACCTTATGGCCTTGGCCGTAGCTTCTTGTTATATTTGCTTTGGATTTTCTGCAGAGGGTTCTGCGTATGCTGTCATCGCCGGTACACAACACTATTGTGTTGGCGTGTGGTCAGCATTTCCTTTGTTGTAGTTCGTCTTGGTGGCTGAGCCGCACATAATTTTGTTTGAGTTCTGTAGTTGTCCCTAACTCGAGTTTCTGTTTAGTTAGAGGTTCCCCTTGTTCCCGCCCCGTCTCAGTTTACGCCTTGTCTCCAACTAAGACCGGGGGGCATTGGAGTTGGGCAGACATAATCCGCCCTTCAAACGCGGCTGCCGTGGGCCCAAGCAAACAGTCTCGCAGGCGTAGACTGACCACACGGGTGGAACAACGGAGTCAGGGTTCTGTAGGGGTTTGCTGCGGAACTCCATTCCCACTCCAGCATTACGTTCCTGTACTTGGGGCTCATCCGCCCAGTTTCAGGAGTACCAAGTACAGTGAACGTAACATTATCACCAGCCATACAACAAAAAAGAAACAAAGCTAAATAGTAGTTTTTTCTTTTTTGATCCAGTCCGGTGTTTAGAATCCAGTCCGGTGTTCAGAATCCAGCCCAGTCTGGTCTTGTCCTGTCTAGTTCAGAATCCAGCCCAGTCTTGTCTGTTTAGTTTGAAATCCTCCTATGCTTACTATGCAAGCCCTACAGGCATCTCTCTCAGCCCTGAACTGCTTTCAGTGCTTTGAGACCTGAGCGGCTGGATGTTTTGCAGCAATCCTTAAAGCAACTGCAAAACCTTCTGACCATGATTTTGCTTATCTTGCCAGAAGTTGTTGAGAGTATATCTATCTCTAAAGAGACCCTTGCTCACAATGGCCCTCATTCCGAGTTGATCGGTCGCAAGGCGAATTTAGCAGAGTTACACACGCTAAGCCGCCGCCTACTGGGAGTGAATCTTAGCTTCTTAAAATTGCGACCGATGTATTCGCAATATTGCGATTACTAACTACTTAGCAGTTTCAGAGTAGCTCCAGACTTACTCTGCCTGTGCGATCATTTCAGTGCTTGTCGTTCCTGGTTGACGTCACAAACACACCCAGCGTTCGCCCAGGCACTCCCACCGTTTCTCCGGCCACTCCTGCGTTTTTTCCGGAAACGGTAGCGTTTTCAGCCACACGCCCCTGAAACGCCGTGTTTCCGCCCAGTAACACCCATTTCCTGTCAATCACATTACGATCGCCGGAGCGAAGAAAAAGCCGTGAGTAAAAATACTTTCTTCATAGTAAAGTTACTTGGCGCAGTCGCAGTGCGAACATTGCGCATGCGCACTAAGCGGATTTTCACTGCGATGCGATGAAAAATACCGAGCGAACAACTCGGAATGAGGGCCAATATTGTGACAAGAGAATCCTCAGGTTTAGTTGGAGAGAAAAGATTTAAAAGTTTTCTGCGGCCCAGGCTCTCAGGAGCGTCTGCGTCGCAGAAATGTCAAATTATGCCTATATTGTGGGGGTTTAGGCCACTATCTGCAGACCTGTGAGTTGCGCAAGCCAAAGTGTGGCGACAAGTCCTGCCCTCTAACCAAGTTGAGTCAGGATTCAAGACCTACTCCTGTCTCTATTGTGGCAGAGGTACTTGTCACAAAACCCACACTAAAAAGCACTCTGTCCTATAATTGGGGTCCTTGGGCTAGGGAGCCCCATTATAGATTCATGAACCAAAGTAGAATGTTTCTCTCCTCTCTTGACTTTCCTGTTGAATCAGAGTTGCAAATCCCGGTAGTGGAATCTCAGTGTCCTGAAGCGGTGCCCGATGCCCAGGGTCCCAGAGAGGGAGCCCGATGCCCAGGGTCCCAGAGAGGGAGCCCGACGGTCCGGTCCCAGGGAGGGAGCCCGACGGTCCGGTCCCAGGGAGGGATCCCGACGGTCCGGTCCCAGGGAGGGATCCCGACGGTCCGGACCCAGAGAGGGATCCCGACGGTCCGGACCCAGAGAGGGATCCCGACGGTCCGGACCCAGAGAGGGATCCCGACGGTCCGGACCCAGAGAGGGATCCCGACGGTCCGGACCCAGAGAGGGATCCCGACGGCCACGGACCCAGAGAGGGATCCCGACGGCCACGGACCCAGAGAGGGATCCCGACGGCCACTGCCCCAGAGAGGGATCCCGACGGCCACTGCCCCAGAGAGGGATCCCGACGGCCACTGCCCCAGAGAGGGATCCCGACGGCCACTGCCCCAGAGAGGGATCCCGACGGCCACTGCCCCAGAGAGGGATCCCGACGGCCACTGCCCCAGAGAGGGATCCCGACGGCCACTGCCCCAGAGAGGGATCCCGACGGCCACTGCCCCAGAGAGGGATCCCGACGGCCACTGCCCCAGAGAGGGATCCCGACGGCCACTGCCCCAGAGAGGGATCCCGACGGCCACTGCCCCAGAGAGGGATCCCGACGGCCACTGCCCCAGAGAGGGATCCCGACGGCCACTGCCCCAGAGAGGGATCCCGACGGCCACTGCCCCAGAGAGGGATCCCGACGGCCACTGCCCCAGAGAGGGATCCCGACGGCCACTGCCCCAGAGAGGGATCCCGACGGCCACTGCCCCAGAGAGGGATCCCGACGGCCACTGCCCCAGAGAGGGATCCCGACGGCCACTGCCCCAGAGAGGGATCCCGACGGCCACTGCCCCAGAGAGGGATCCCGACGGCCACTGCCCCAGAGAGGGATCCCGACGGCCACTGCCCCAGAGAGGGATCCCGACGGCCACTGCCCCAGAGAGGGATCCCGACGGCCACTGCCCCAGAGAGGGATCCCGACGGCCACTGCCCCAGAGAGGGATCCCGACGGCCACTGCCCCAGAGAGGGATCCCGACGGCCACTGCCCCAGAGAGGGATCCCGACGGCCACTGCCCCAGAGAGGGATCCCGACGGCCACTGCCCCAGAGAGGGATCCCGACGGCCACTGCCCCAGCGGGGTTCCCGACGGCCACTGCCCCAGCGGGGTTCCTGAAGGCCACTGCCCCAGCGGGGTTCCTGAAGGCCACAGCCCCAAAGAGGGTCCCGAAGGCCACAGCCTCGAGTAAGGTCAGTAGTGACCTGGTCCTAGCAATGCACTCCAGTCAGTCAGATGGGAATGAAGCAGATCCTGACTCTTTTGATATCTCAACATCTATAGTCTTTGATGGAGACTTAGTCCAATTTCTTGTGCTTTACAAACACTACTTCACCATTATGCTGCCTAGACCATTTTTGGGCATCACCTCAGAGAACCTGGTACTCTATCTGATATATTCCTTTAGAGGGGAGCCTTTAGAATGGGCGTCCAACTTAGTTAAAAAGAAAGATCCCATTCTTCAGGATCCCCCGGCATTAAATGATGCAGTAATTAAGAGATATGGTTCCAAAGAAATTGGTTCAGGTTCCTCTAGGTCACCCGTCTTATCTGCTGAGAGTCCACCGAATGTTATAATCTCGGCACAAAAATCTCAGCCTATTGCTTCGACTGCGGGATGTGCTTTTCTATCTTCTTCTAGCAGTACTTCTCCTGAAAGTTCAGTCCCCAAGGTTAAAAAACCAATCTCTGGATCGAACCCAGCCTTGCTGGAAAGTACGATCAGCTCAGACAATGTTTGGGGAATTACTGTGGTCAGACCTCCGAAACCATGTAAAAAAAAAAAGAAGAAGAAAAATAAATAATTGCTTACTCTTGCCTTGGAAAAAAAAAAAAAAAAAAAATTGTCTTGTGTCCAGTGGCCACCGTCAAGGGGGGGGGGGCACTGCTACAAGCTGTTGCCGCAGCTTGTTTCTGTTTTCTTGCCTGTTAGACCAGTGTGTCAGGGTTTTTTCATGTATCCCTTGTTTTGGAAATTTGACCCCTCCTCGTGGGTGGGGTACTGTTATGAGTCACGGTAGTGGCTCATTCCTGTTTTGCATTTTGGTTATGTATTTTATGTTATTCTTCTGTTTCTGTTCCCCTTGGCTTTTATAGGGTGTCCGGAGTTTCACCCTTAAGGAGAGGGTACTGTTATGAACCACAGGCAGTGGTTCATTCCTGTTATTTTCTGTTCATGTATTTTGTATTATAGTTCTGTTTACATGCCATGATTTCCCCTGTACCTGTTTAGAAGACTCTTGTTGGCCGCCGGTGGTGAGTCTGTGTAATTGCAGCCTGTTTTCTATGGGTTAAGTCTCACCTGCAAGTGTTTGTGCAATTACCTTGTGCCTGGCTTCTAGCCATCCTGATTGGGGCCTGTTCCCTTATTACCTAGCTAGCTATGCAGTTCTGGGCTGGTGATAGACGTTTTGTTAAGATACCTGTATGTTCCTGATTAGTGTCTTGTCCAGTATTGCATCTGTGTCCAGGCCCTGTCTGATACTGGAATCCTATGTACTCAGCTCTGTCAGTCCAGAGCTTCTTGGGAGCTGCTTCCTGCCCTGGAGCGTTCCTGTCCTGGAATCCTAAATTTTGTCTGCCTTTGATCCTGTAATCCTGAGTCGTGGTGGCCTGTTCCTGGAATCCTTCCAGCTTTCCATTCCTGTGAGCCAGTGCCTGCGAACTCGGGGTTCCCGTTCACCTGCATGTATTAGCACCGGTGTTGTGAGTAGCGGCTCTGCCGCACCTTACGGCCTTGGCCGTAGCTTCTTGTTATATTTGCTTTGGATTTTCTGCAGAGGGTTCTGCGTATGCTGTCATCGCCGGTACACAACAGTATTGTGTTGGCGTGTGGTCAGCATTTCCTTTGTTGTAGTTCGTCTTGGTGGCTGAGCCGCACATACTTTTGTTTGAGTTCTGTAGTTGCCCCTAACTCGGGTTTCTGTTTAGTTAGAGGTTCCCCTTGTTCTCGCCCCGTCTCAGTTTACGCCTTGTCTCCAACTAAGACCGGGGGGCATTGGAGTTGGGCAGACATAATCCGCCCTTCAAACGCAGCTGCCGTGGGCCCAAGCAAACAGTCTCGCAGGCATAGACTGACCACGCGGGGGAACAACGGAGTCAGGGTTTCTGTAGGGGTTGCTGCGGAACTCCATTCCCACTCCAGCATTACGTTCCTGTACTTGGGGCTCTTCCGCCCAGTTCCAGGAGTACCAAGTATAGTGAACGTAACAGTCAATACATGTTTAAAAACTAAAGAACAGAAGTGAAAGAAAAATAATGTGATTTAAAAAAGAGAGTCATGTGTCAGGGAACCGGTCACCAAATTACTGCAAGTCCAAAGACGGTTTGGGTTTATGTATTTAGTCACTTTTCTCACACATCAATATTTATTTAAATCATTATTAACATTTTGTTTTTCCATATGTTCAAGTGTCACATATATTAGATTATATTAGTATTTATTAGGGATACATTAGTTAATATTTATTAGGAAAAGAAGTTCCTCTATTAATTCAGTATTTGGTGTTATGATTACATTATATTTTATGGAACATATCCAATTAGGCGCAGGGTTTATAGCGCGGGAAAAAGCTTTGGGTTTCATGCCTGGAGCAATTCAATCATTTGGCATTTTCCCTGCACAAGAACCATTGTGCGTATAATGCAGACTTTCTGGGTTTCCCTATGCACTAAATCCAAGAGGGTGTATATTAACATTGACTTTTCTTCGCAGCTCTTGAGGCTGTGAGAAAAAGTGCACCCTTTGGGTTAAACAAGCGGGAGATACAGGACATAACTGAATACTGTAGGTCTGAGCCGACAATTAGCTGTGGGTTGGCTGTGCCCCTAATGTACGGAGGCCCAAATATATTAAGACTTGAGAGTGATAAAATACCAAACAGCTGCCTAACTCCATGTTAAAGGCAGTGGCGTCACAAGCCAAGTGCGGGGGTGCGGCCTACACCCGGGTGTCAGCCTCGGAAGGGGCGACAACAAAGTGCAGGATATTCTGCAGTGACAGAGCCGGCATTGCATCCAGCTGACAGCCTAGTCTCCAAGGGCAGCCAGCATCATCAGATGCTGGACCCCCTTCCCCGAAGTGACATAACAGGGATTATGCGAGACCACGCCCCTTTTATTTTGCCATCTCCCCCTTTACATGCAGTCGCGTCTTACACACAGGGGGGTAATGCCGAGTGCGCACCGAGTGTCACCACACCCAGTGACGCCTCTGGTTACAGGATGTGTTTGAAAAATGACAGTTAGGAGCTGATTGGTTGTCACTTTATCACTCTCCACAATCATACAATGATGTATCTCTCCACATACATTATGATACACAGATCTTTATTTTGGAGCCATTCTTGGCACATTGTGATTAATGATATTGTTGCAGAAGGATGCAGTCATGACACCGACGGACAGGATCCCGGCGCTCGAAATACCGATTCCGGAATCCCATCCGCAGCAGGAACATCGGTGTCGAAATACAGACAAGATTCAGGATCCCAGCGTCTAAATACCGACACACAGTATCCCGGTCCTACTTACAGCCGTGCGCGGGGGGGGGGGGGGGGGGAGGGAGTTGGGTAGGTTTAGACATTCGAAGGGGGGTTAGGGTTTGGGGATGGGAAGGTTAGGGTTAGGTACCGGGGAGGGAGGGTTAGGAATAGGGTAGGCAAAAGGTGAGGGTTAGGGGGCTTAATGGGGGGGTTGTCGGGATTCTGATGGAAAGGCATGCCACTGTCGGTATACTGACAGCCGGCATCCCGTCCATCGGCAAATAATACTGAACCCGTTGCAGAATATGTTAAGCAAATATCTGAAGCAAATCTATCATTCAAAAAATAGTTTTGCTTACAATTTGCATAATCACACACTGCCTTTTATTGTTGTAGTACAGCTTACATATAAAAGTCATCTGCTGTTTCATATGAATTAATCAGAACCATTAGGAAGTTTTATATTATCTGTTATAGTAGTAATATTCACAGATGATAAATTATTTCTTTATTATAATATGAGGTGCTTGAATTGCCAATTCTTATGATAATAAATGATCTGAAAATCTGATACAACTGGCTTTTTTAAGGTCTCCTATGTATTGCTTCATCCCTCGTATGGGTGGCCCAAGAGACAGTCATAGGGATCGAACCAATGTGTTATATAAATTCAGGGAAAGTAAAAATCTTTCTATTATATGGTAGTTATTTATTTCAACTAACAGATTCTGTATATGCAGCTGAGATTCTGCTAGTGGGAATCCACTGTGAGAATGAATCATTCATTCATAGGATCAAGTATATTGCTCTATCCCAGTGGATCACTAGTGAGCCAGACACCACATTAAGCAAAGGTAACAGGCAGTCACTTGTTTAAGCAAATTAATATATGCGGCTAAGTTGGTGCTAGTGCCGCTGCATATATGCTAGTGATATTATTAACGGCACTATAATGGAGGAGGAAAGGGATCTAGGAGCCACTATTTCAGAGGACTTAGGGGTGTATTTACTAAGCCTTGGATGGAGATAAAGTAGCTGGAGATAAAGTACCAGCCAACTGGCTCCTAACTGTCATTTTTTAAACACAGCCTGTGACATAGCAGTTAGGAACAGATTGGCTGGTACTTTATCTCTATCCTAGGCTTAGTAAATAGACCCCTTAAAGCAGGTAAGCAATGTAATAAAGCAAGGAGGAAGACAAGTCAGATGCTTGGTTACATAGGGAAAGGAAGCAGCAGCAGCAGAAGAAGAAAGAAGTAATAAAGCCACTGTATAGGTCATTGGTACGGCCTCCTCTGGAATACTGTGTGCAGTTCTGGAGCAGTAGCGGATCTTGCCACGGGCAAGCAGGAATTTCTCAAATATGCCTAGGGCTTTAACAAGGTACAGGGAAACATTCTCCAAACAAAGAGAAGTAGTAGAACATGAGTACATGCACTGAGGCTGGAGGGAGTTAAGTCCTGTGGAAATTTGAGGAAAAATTACTTCACAGAAAGGGTAGTGGACAATTGGAATAGCCTCACATCAGAGGTGGTAGAAGCTTATACAGTAGAGCAATATAAACATGCTTGGGATTGACTTAAGAATTTCCTTACAAAGAAATAAGGATCAAATAGGGCTGGAGCTAACAATATGGTTAAAAAGGGGCAGACTAGATGGGTCAAGTAGTTCTTATAAACATAGAAATATACAATTTGATGGCAGATATCATTCATTCATGGAGTTCAGTTATCTGTCTGTCCCAGCGGGTGATTACGGTGCTGGATATCACATTAAACAGATGCTTATGTCGTATGTAACCGGCAGTCACTTATTCAAGCAGAGGTGGCCAAGATACTTCTAACACTGCTATATATAGAGGAGTAATTACTCATTCATAAAGCTTAGTATATTGCTCTTCCCACTGGGCGATTAGTAAGCGGATATCACATCAAGCCAATCTAACATAAATATTAACATACTGTACATGCTATCTCCTCTCAGGTGACCCTGATTTCTCATCCTTATCTAAAGTAGGACATATGTGCAGGTGACAGGCTGCCCGGACACACAGTTACATGCCAATGTACATTTCGCTATAGCTTCATCCTAAGTATCAAGATCTAAAACAGGGATGGGGAACCCTTTTTCTACCAAGGGCCATTTGGATATTTATAATATCCTTCAGGGCCATACAAAAATTATCAACTTAAAAATTAGCCTGCCCCCAGTCAGTAGTTATGCCCCATTAGAAATAGATATGCCCACAGTCAGTTGTTATGCCCCATTGTTATACCCTCCTGGCTGCTGCTGAGAGGAAGGAGCCGGGCGCCCGGTATCTCCCTCGGTTAGGTGAGCCAGGCCGGGCCGGTTCAAGTGGCTTTGCGGGCCTTTTATGGCCCGCGGCCCTGAGGTTCCCTACCCCTGATCTAAAAGATAAGCATGGTTAGATTTAAAATAGGTCTGTTTCACGTGGATAAGACTGTTGTTAGCACCTATAAAGCCACTTTCTTTTGTTTTCAATATTTATCTATGTTTTGTGAAACATCAGTTGTTATTTTTGCATATGGTTATTTTAAACAATTTTCAAAGACAATAAAAAAAGTTTATACCTGGCTGGTATCGATGGGGCATGGGATGAACGAGGCTTGTGACAGAAAGTGTGTTGTACCCAACAAATCACGAACTCCTTCGCAATCCCTCTTGTACTCCTTCACAGGCTCCACTCTCATCTTCTCCTTTGGTAACAAGGCCTCATAGCATGGAGCATAGCCCGCTGGAGGTAAAAACTTGAATTCACCATGGCGACCACCAAGAAGAAAGCGAACCCTATAAATATCCCACGAGAAAGTAATCAAAACGAGTTTTAGAAAATTCTAGGTTACTTTAGATCACAAAGCAGCATTTCAAGCTAGCTTTTATGTTACCTCAAATCAGAACTGGTAAAATTGCAATATTATATAAAAAAAAGAATTGGCAGTAAAAAGGGGTTCAGACAGGCACCAAATTATATATTTTAAGTTTCTCAATAGTTCCTGATTTTCTGTGCAGCCATAATGGAATGAAGGAGTTCTGTCTATTCACTATTGGAAAAAGATAAAGTTGTCCTTTTGTGGAATTCCTAGCAAAATATATTAGCTATTGTACCATACCTCCCAACCATCCTTAAGTCGGCGGGACAGTCCTGATTTGAGGGCACTGTCTGAGGATCAGGACATCCCCCTGATTTGTGTGTGTGGAGGTGTGGCTTGGGAGGTATTCCCCTGCAAATGGCAGTTTTTGCAGAAAACTACAAACCCTGGCAATCACCCAGTGTCTCATACCCATTCCCATAACCTGATTCTGAACTCCCAAATACTGGAAGGTATATAATGGTGTAATACAGTATGTTCTAAAGGTAAATATATCTCGGAAGCTGTTTATAAGCTGCTTACCTTGTAAAAGGTGATACAGTATATACAAAATACTGTACCTCCCAAGATTTGGGAGGGATGGGATTTGGACATTGGCCCAACACTATGCCCCTGTTATACATCGAGCTGGGTCTGGCCTGGGAAGAATTCAATCTGGGTCCTACCTGGGTGGCACATGTCCCTCCTGCCAACCATTGCCCTATCATCAGAAAAGTACGCATTTGCATACAACTCTGACTGTTGCTGGTCTATACACGAACAGGAATTGCTCTGTGCATGCGCAGAATGGGTCCTGCGTTGCCCCTCGCAGTTCCCCCAAGTTGTAGTATGACTGACATGCTGCAGCCGTTTAGTCGCGGGTTGGCCCCCATTTTCTGAGAGTGCCGAGGCCAGGATCTGCGTCAGGGGACTCCGATTTCCTGGCCTCACAAGCAGGATGGAGGCCAATACACTCAGATCTGTGAAGCTGTCAGAAGTTGTCTTTTTCTCCTCGGACTCCTCTTGCAGCATTAGTATAGTAGTTGCACGGTACTGCACTGGTGATTCCCTGTGGCTGTGCAATACCATACAACTGTGAAATAGGCCCCATGTCTGCCACTGGGAGTAGGGAGGAGTGAGCCACTGATGTTAGCTGGTGTACCAACTCTTAATGGATAAGTTTGCTGTACTTTGTCCTGTTGTTAACAAGCTACAAGAGGCTGACGCATGTTGTGAAGTATCATACTCAGATTTAGCGAAGATCAGTTTCTTTAGTAATAGGTGATCATCAATTGCATGCAATAAAATTCCCTTCACTGGAAAAAAACCCTTATTTTCTATAAAAGATATTACCATAATAAAATGGAAATAGATGTTGTCATAATCAGTGAAAGACATAAAACACAAGAAAAAGTCACATGGCATACACACAGAAAACACAAGCTTACAGTGTTAAATAAAATAACAATCTGCAACATCAGAATGGGAAAACGGACCATGTCTTTTTGTCTTTGGAGTGTAACTTTTTAAAAATAACCACTTATAACATGTTTTGTGAAACTTCTCTTCACTTCATCAGACAAACAGCAAGGAATTTTATCTTAACTACATTTTAGGATGGTATTGACCAATGTGCCTCATTGTCTTTTATTGTTTGAATACAAATGGACAAAAAACAGGGATCTCTGAGAAACGTATCCATTAACAGTTGGTAGAACATCAAGGTGAGCATTTTATATTACTCTTCTTAGATATATTTATCTTTAGTATTATTATATTATCTTTAGTATTTAGTATTATGATATAATATTTAATCTATTTAATCATCTACATGTTACTGTGCCGAGGAATGACCCAATCTTTTGCTTATACGGAGCATTTTATCAGCACATTTTGTCCGATTATGAACCGTTACTTAAAAAAAAAAAATCCCCCAAAATCCTGCTAATAGATTTGGATCACTTTATTCATTCATTATTTACAACTAAAATACTGCTAGCTATAACTGTCTGTGTTACATGTTACATGACTGGTGACATTACAAGGGCAAAGAGTCTGCCTTGGGACACGAGTTTACATTAGGACTTGACAAAAGTAAAAAAAAAAAAAAAAAACTATTGCACGGAGCCCTTTATACGTTTTCTGAACTGTAAGTGGCCACATCTCAATCATGGAAAAACACTCCTTATAATTCATGCTACAACATTAAAATAACAAGCTTTAGTATTTATGAATAATTGTGTTAAGAGGTCCCAGCAGTTAGGACTCAGTTGGTGAGGTGTTCTTTCTCCACTCATTTCACTTGCCCGCTTCCAGTTATCTACATATTACAGTAACAGAAAGCTCTGCCACTACACTCTGATAAAAAACATATGTATAGGTTCATATGGGCTACCAATCCTGAACACCTGCCAGATGTTGACTGGGACATACAGTGATTGGGGTAATGGAAGCAATCATTCGTCCACTTTGCCATGACAATAACCTGGCTGTACGGACAGCCCTGACCAATTTGATGCCCTAAGTAAGATTCTGGCTGGTGCAATGCGGGACACTTTGTGCACCTTCAAAGGGGGTGTAGCCTCACCAAATGGGCGTGGCCTCATGACAGCCAGTGGCTGGGGACGCAGAGGGTGCACTGTCTCCAGCCATCAAATCTCTCCCTCTTGTGTCTCCAGCCATCAATGATCTCCCCCTTATGTGTCTCCAGCCATTAAAACTCTCCCCCCTTGTGTCTCCAGCCATCAATTATCTCCCCCTTATGCATCACCAGCCATTAAATCTCTCCCCCTTGTGTGTCTCCAGTCAACAAATCTCTCATCCTATTGTGTTTCCAACCCTCAAATCTCCACCTTGTTTGTCTCTGGCCTTCAAATCTATACCCCTTGTTTGTCTCCAGCAATCTGATCCCCAACCTACTGTATCTCTTTAACAAGCTCTCATAATTTACTTACCTTTAATGCCTTACTACTGTACGCTTCTCTTCTCTGCGGCACTCTCTCTGCTGTCAATGATGCTTACATGACCTTTGGTCACTCCATCGTCACACTGATGAAAGCTGCAGAAGCTGTATGATTGGGACTTGGCTGTACAAGCTTTCTGCTGCTGCTCTGCCGCCTGACATATAATATGAACGGGAACAGTGCAGCAGTGCTGGAAAGCCTGTACATCCCATCGGAGGACAGACAATGTCAGCCGGGACATCTGAAATATGGAGCTGGCGCAGCTGAGCTTATATGTCTAGCCTGCCCAGATGCCCCAATGCTTTTCTAGATGCCACTAGGCATTTGCATATATTGCCTGTGCCTAGGGCCAACTCTGCCAGATGCACCAGATTAAGATGAATATAAATAATGGGGCAGATGTAGACACAGAATAGCAGAGACCTAGGCGCTTAAGTACAAATGTGCTGTATTAATTATTAAAAGTGACACTCCTTATCTCCTTTAAGAGTAGCTGCTCATAATACAAAATAAGTGTAAGGTGTACACTTAACAACAAAAATACGTAATAGAGAAAATAAGCGCTTTTAGGAGTGTAATAGCAGAAAGTGGTGAGCCAAAAACATGTGGGTATATTTAAAACCAAGAGCACTTATCTGGTTTTATCAGTATTTCCAATGGTTTGTTGATCAATTGAGATTCACATGTAAAGAAACAAAACGAAACATAGTGTGTACTGTTTTCACAGAGCAATGTCATTAACTCAAAGGGCCATATATTAGGGAACCAGCTTATTCCCAAATTGCATATATTTCACAGCCCAGACATTTTAAGATAAACAAATTAACAATTTATTACAAAAGACATACAAATGGCTGCACTAAAAACGTACAAGATATAAGAGCAAAATTAGGCTTATCTGTCCATCTAAAAAGGACTCAGCAGCAGACTGTCCCGATAAATAAAATAGCCAAAATATATGCGTACAAGAATTTTAAAATTCAATCGCTTATCTGTCCATTAGAGGAATTTGCAGCAGCAGTAAAGTCCCAACGCGTTTCGTCCGTTCAAGTGCCTGGACTTCTTCAAGGGGATGAAGAAGTCCAGGCACTTGAACGGACTTATTATTCCTCTAATGGACAGATAAGCGATTGAATTTTAAAATTCTTGTACGCATATATTTTGGCTATTTTATTTATCGGGACAGTCTGCTGCTGAGTCCTTTTTAGATGGACAGATAAGCCTAATTTTGCTCTTATATCTTGTACGTTTTTAGTGCAGCCATTTGTATGTCTTTTGTAATAAATTGTTAATTTGTTTATCTTAAAATGTCTGGGCTGTGAAATATATGCAATTTGGGAATAAGCTGGTTCCCTAATATATGGCCCTTTGAGTTAATGACATTGCTCTGTGAAAACAGTACACACTATGTTTCGTTTTGTTTCTTTACATGTGAATCTCAATTGATCAACAAACCATTGGAAATACTGATAAAACCAGATAAGTGCTCTTGGTTTTAAATATACCCACATGTTTTTGGCTCACCACTTTCTGCTATTACACTCCTAAAAGCGCTTATTTTCTCTATTAATGGGGCAGATGTATTAACCTGGAGAAGGCATAAGGAAGTGATAAACCAGTGATATGTGCAAGATGATAAAGGCACCAGCCAATCAGATCCTAACTGTTAATTTACATATTGGAGCTGATTGGCTGGTGCTTTTATCACCTTACACATATCACTGGTTTATCACTTCCTTATGCCTTCTCCAGGTTAATACATTTGCCCCAGTGTTATGTGCAGTTCTGGACAACTTTTCACCGGGTAACCTGCTTTATTATCCTGTATCTGACGGAAATCTGCACAGATCATGTGCAACACAATTTCACACCAGCATATAAAGCGAGTTTGGTTAAATAAAATAAAATTCTATTTAATAAACAGTTTGCGTAAGTGCAAGTTGTTAAAATGCAAACTGATAGTCACAAATATTGTATTTATATTAACTCTTAACTGTGCCTAATTTGCAGGGACAGTACCAGGTTTTAAATCTGCATTCCTTAAAAATGTCTAGTGTAAAAGAGTTTTTTAAATATATTTAAAAAAAAACAACACATTAAATCAATTTCTGTAGATATTACTGGAATTGTAGTACTCCAAGACTGAATCACGAGGGATGTGCTTCGATACATCAACTCAGAAGAATTGTGTCTGGATACTGCTTTAAAATGTTGGAACTGTGCAACACATACTGTATGGATGAAGAACACAAAAGTTTTAGGAAATTTTACTCACTTGACTCCAGCAGAGAAGCTTACAACTGGAAAAAAGAGGCCTTCAGTGTTAAAGTTCTCAAACATGCCCTGGACCGGCTGCCCATTAATGCGAAAGGATATACTGGGAACTCCTAAGTCCAAGCAGCAGCTGACCACATCATCAGAAGCCAATAAGTGCTGATTACTTGAAGCCACTGCCCTGGGTACCCGACCTATATACCGCAACGATAGAACAATAGTAAGGCCTTCACTTTAGTACAGCATTTATCTTCATTATCTACTGAAAGAAAAGTCATATACAAAGTAACCATGCAATTTGGTTGCAAATAGCATCATAATCATTCCTCTCTTCTGTGAGTCAACGTACAAAGCACTTAGTTTAATTTCTACATTATACGTCAATGCACCACAATAAGAGCACAATGCCGTGTTGTGAATTGTGTAGCACCTGCCACATCTGAACTTAAATAGAACTGACTTTTTTTAAATTAGCAAACATACGATTGAGAATAATGTTAAAATACCACTGATGTTCTAATTTAGGGAATTGGGCTCAATGACAAACTTTGATAAATGATACGGAAAATACACGGCATCTATACTAAGTAGTAATATATAATGGCAACATGCAATAAAGAACAAACTCAACTATATATCACACTATGGGCCTGATTCAGACTTGTACGCTAACCCAATGTTTAGTGTATAAGTCCGATGGTGGGAACACTGATAATGTGCAGAACGGGTCCTGTGTCCCTGTCAAGCACCCTAAGCCCCAGGATGCTTGACAGGCTTGGGGTGTTTGGGGGTGGGGAAGGTGGCGGCGACTGGTTCCGTTCCTCAAAACAGAAACGCGTAAACTCCATTTTTGGGTCTTCCAACACAGATTTACTGACTTCGGCTGCAGATCTGAGATGGAAATCTGATCAACCTGAATGTTACTCAGACGACCGATGGTCCAGCAGAGTGACCGATGGTGTGTCTTGAGATGCAACAGTGGATCACGGAAGCAGACAGGAGGTGTCTATTTACACCAGACGCCTCCTGCTACATTACCGTGTTAGCTGTATGGTATAGCACAGGCGCTCTCCTGCAGCTGTGTTATATCGTACAACTACGGCCCAGGCCCTATATAAGGAAATTAACTACTGTGTCTAATTTATCAATGCAGAGACCAGCAACACAACATTTGGTAATCACAGGACCAGATCCTGCTAGCAAGGTAGACACAGTGGAGTAATGTGACTTCTCTGCTACCATTTGTGGTAGTACAGGTATACAAAGAATAGAAGGTGGAAGGAGTAGCAATATAGTAATCGGAATACTGGGAATGAGCAAGAGAGCTATGACTAAGGGGATTATTCAGGTTTGTTAGCAAACCAAACAAAACAAGCAACTAGGCAAAACCATAATGCACTGCAGGTGAGGCAAATGTAACATGTGCAGAGAGATTTAGATTTGGGTGGGTTATATTGTTTCTGTGCATGGTAAATATTGGCTGATTTATTTTTACACTGCAATCTAGATTTCGGTTTGCACACACCCCACCCAAATCTAACTCTCTGCACATGTTACATCTGCCCCACCTGCAGTGCCATTTGGTTTTGCCCAGCTGCTTGCTTTTTTGATTTGCTAACTAACCTGAATAAGCCGGTAAATTTGTGTCCAGTCATTTCAAAGTTAACAGAGGAAAGATACAAAAGGGAAAGTATGTCACAATCTTAAGAGGAATGCAAAAACACAACAATGAAAGAAAGAAAACAAAGAGAACAGAGGGAGCCGTACTGGACTAGGGAACACTGGGCCAAGCAGAACATTTACTGACAGTGTTACTAATTGCATTTGAAAAAAACGGTTTGTACAGAATTTATGCTTACATTTTATAGCCTCACTACAATACCCCCTATAATCATTGTGTATGCAGCGGTGTCCATACGTGACTATTGTTACCAACAAAGCTCACCACATACACAAAATTCTAAAAAGCACCAGACACAAATTGTGCCTATTAGAATCCACATTTACATTTTATACACTTGCAAACATATACACTGTGCCCAGGAGAGGCACATAGTAAACACACTTGGCCTGATATGTGGCAACATCAAACGCAAGCAGACAACGTTTTCAGTCTGTGCATGCGACTGAATTGCACTGCGATGGGTGGCAATAGGGGATGGCTATGTATCTAAGGACACACTTGCACTGACACTGGCGGCAATATTTACACACACACACACACACACTAAATTTCAAAGCGATATAAAAAAATACAAATAAACCTCAGACTAATATTCAATGGAGAATGTACAGAGTGACCTCTTCACTGCAATAATAAGCGTAGGTAGAGAGCCTGAACAATGTCTCCTTTTCCTCCTCACAAATAGGTAGTCCGATGACAGTCATATTTAATATTACAAATCCCTGAGTCATTTTACAGCCTTTTACAGACTGCAGACTGACGGCTTTCCAGTTATACACAGCTGTTGTACTTAAAGACTGTGGATTATGTGCAGGAAATTATCTTTTGTTGTTTTATGAACAGAGCTCCCTGCTTAAATCCCTCCAACTGTTAGTGTTCTCTTCCAAGCTTCCAAAATGTGTTAATCTCTGAACTCTGTGGTGACTCCTTTTCATCTATACCCAGAGGGAAACAGCATACTGCCGTCTGGGCAAAATATAATATGTACTAATAAGTATGCAAATGAGTGGATTGTAATGTGATGCTCATAATATGTGTTCTCCAAAACACTCACAGATATACTGAATATATAGTTTAGCTTGCAGCGCGCACACACACATTTTAGTTACCTGCAGCGAGTGCAGCGCGTCCCCTCGTGGGTTCGCTGCGCTCGCCAAGCTTCAGGCCCGGTGGCAACCTTCGGCCGCTACAGGGTTATATTCCCCCTCAGGTGGTAGCGTGAACCACCACCCAACTGGGGATTCCAGCCGGCGGTCGGGATTCCGACCGCCGGTATTTCACCGGGTTTCAGGATTCCAGCGTTGGTATACCGTCAGCCAGTAAATATTTATATATATATATATATATATATATATATATATATATATATATATATATATATATATATATATATATATATATATATATATATATATATATATATATAGTGCAGGTCCATGCAATCCAAACAATAGGCACTCACCAAATCTTCAATTATGCATCATATTTAATTATAATCTTCAAGCTGTAGCCATATAGCATTGCAACATTTTGGTCAGAAAAAGACCTTTGTCAAACATTGCATCACACCAATCCAGGGTTAACATGCAGCAAATGCGCCATCTCAAAAATATACTTTCTACAGCTTGAATATTATTATTAATTAGGATGCATAATTGAAGACTTGGTGAGTGCCTATTGTCTGGATTATATATATATATATATATATATATATATATATATATATATATATATATATATAAATAACATGTATAGTTTGGAGGAGAGAAGGGAAAGGGGGGACATGATAGAAACTTTCAAATATATCAAGGGTCTTAAAGTTCAGGAGGGAAACATTCTTCAAAGGAAGAGAAATATTAGAACTCGAGGACATACACTGAGACTGGAGGGAGGCAGGTTCAGGGGAAATTTAAGGAAAAATTACTTCACAGAAAGGGTAGTGGATAAGTGGAATAGCCTCCCATCAGAGGTGGTAGAGGCTAAGACTGTAAAGCAATTTAAACATGCTTGGGATAGACATATGAATATCCTTACAAAGAGTTAAGGTTCAAAAAGGGTTGAGATTGCCTAAAAGATAACAAAACAAAAAAAAGGGGCAGACTAGATGGGCCAAGTGGTTCTTATCTGCCGTCAAATTCTATGTTTCTATATATATATATATATATATATATATATTTTATATATATATATATATATATATATATATATATATATATATATATATATATAATATATATTTTTTTTTTTTTTTTATATATACACACACACACAAGGTGAATTTCAGCGGCACACTCGGCGCAGGAACAAACGAGGCAGGCACAGGGTCTGTGTGATCAACGTTTCAATGTTCTTTAAAACATTTTCATCAGGATAAACATAAACCATAATCTACTCACCTAAATACCCCCGTCCTGATTATTATTCGAAAAAACAAATATAAGCATGTATATAAATTCAAAATACCACCGGTGGTATTTTGAATATATATATATATATATATATATATATATATATATATATATATATATATACACACACACGCATACATACATACATACATACATACATACATACATACATACATACTTTATATTTGTTTTTTCGAATAATGTCCATTTTGTATATGTTAATATGTATTTTATGTGTTGGTAATAGGGATGTGTTTCAACGCTGTTTTTCCTGTACCTATAGGGCGCGACGGCGTTCGGTTGCTATGATGAACCCCAGGTTGGAGCGCAAGCCGTGGCGCTGTCATGGCAATGTCCGGAAGCCTTCACCCGGAAGTGGGTCATCTCAGGTGGATCCGGATCTTCGGTGCATCCGGGAGGGGAGAGCGGCGCTGAACCTCCTGCTGAGGTATATTAATGGGTAAGATTTCTGTGTGTGTTTGTCTGGTGTTTTCTGGAAGAAGGAGCTGATGCTCCAAAACGTCAAATATACCAGCTGTTTTGCTATATACACCCCGTGAGTGCTATTTATTCCCGCCGTTGGACTGACTTAGATTCAAGATGGCACCCATGTTCGGTACATACCCTAAAAGATAGCTCACCTCACGCATACCTTACTGGAGTATTCTGTTTTACCATTTCAGACACAGTTTTTGAAACAAAAGGCAGTACTATGACTTTTGTATCACTATATATATATATATATATATATATACATATATACATACATACATACATACATACATACATACATACATACATGCACACCATACTTGCCTACTCTCCTGGAATGGGCGGGAGGCTCCCGAAAATCGGGTGACCCTCCCGGCCCCCCGGAAGAGCAGGCGAGTCTCCCGATTTTTTAGGGGCCCCCCTGCCCGGCCGCCCACTTAGTGAGTAAAGTGGGCGGTCCGGGCAGTCGATGACGTGATTCTTGCTGAATCGCGTCATCATAGCAACGCCCCCTGCTGTATAATGCCGGTTATTGCGGCATTACATAACAGGGGGCGTGGCTTAAATGATATGTTGTGATAACCCCGCCCCTGTTCCACCTCCACCTGCCCCTGTTCCGCCTCCGCCCCACCCCCTATGAGTGTCATAACCCTGCCCCGCCCCCCTGGTGAGCCGACCTGGCTGCTCTCTCCCGGAGAGAGCAGCCAGGATGTCGGCATGTATGATGCACACACACATATACATTTAAAGACAGTGTCATGTTATAACCTAAGAAACATTGCTTGTTGTGTCATTGTTTTGCTAATCTGGTCATGTCAGGATTTTATTCAACGCCACAAATTATAATCACTACAAATAAAAACAAAACCACAACCCTTTATCAGACATTACAGACAAGTGTGTGAGGAAGATTTTTATCCAGTATCGGGTAAAAATGCCGGACCGGCTCTGACAATCTGAAGCATGTAGTGCTCGTCCATATCCAGCCAGTCTGAGTGTTGGGGGGAGGGGATGGGGGGGCATGACAGTTGTCACCGGGGAGGTGGGGATGGAGAGATTACAGCCTCCCTGTATGTTCCGAGGATGAGGTAATTACTGGAACAGCTGATTACAGATTGAAAGACTGGGACAATTTAGAGGAAAACACTCCTCCGTACAAATCTCACCAACATCCTCATGAATCCCACTCACCCATTTTGATGTCTTATTGTATATTATTATTATTATTATTAACAACCAACGCAATTTCTGTTATTAATATTTTAGCAATAAGAAACTACTAACTTAGGGGGTCATGATCGCTCGCTAGCAGTTTTTAGCAGCCGTGCAAACGCATTGCCGCCGCCCACTGGGGAGTGTATTTTCGCTTTGCAGAAGTGCGAACACCTGTGCAGCAGAGCACCTGCAAAAACATTTTGTGCAGAACAAGACCAGCCTTACTCTTCGTGTGCGTCGATTCTAACGTTGGTGGGATGGCTTTTGACGTCACACACCCGCCCAGCGTTCGCCCAGCCACACCTGCGTTTTCCATGGCACGCCTGCGTTTTTCCAAACACTCCCAGAAAACGGTTAGCTGACACCCAGCTGTCAGTCTTCTTGCGGCCGCCAGTGCGACTGAAAGCTTTGCTAGAACCTGTGCAAAACCACAAAGGACTTTGTACCCGCACGTCACGCGCACGCATTGCAGTGCATACGCATGCGCAGAAATGCAGATTTTTAGCCTGATCGCTGCGCTGCGAACAACGGCAGTTAGCGATCAACTCGGAATGACCCCCTTAGTCTGTACATTCTCAATAATATCCGAATGGAAATAGTCGTTGCTATTGCTTAAAAAGTTTAGCAATGTAAGTGACATTACTCTGTGTCTGTAGCACTTTCAAGATAATGGTTTATTTCTTTATTTATGTAGAAGGTGACAAAATGGAAATTGATACCTAGCATGCCCTGTGTGTGTCACTTCCTTCCTGGTTTTGCAATAGATTAAAATAAAATCGATCTTACCGTTTAGCGTGTGTAATGGCACTCATTGACAATAAGCACGTGTGATCCCTATGGTTGAAACAAGGTATCAATGTACAAAAGTGACTGAGACCTCATAACTGGGTGTTGTGTGACTCCTCAGTGAGCACATGCATTATGTGAGGAAACGCTTTTTATCTACAAAGTACCAAAAACAGTTTCATATGACAACGTGCAAGCATGGTGTATGTTTCCTGGTACACTGCAAGGAATCTGACCCCATTGTCTGTCAGTGGTAACAGGGAACAGCTACTGATGTGTATGACGAGACAGACATACCAGTAGAAAGAGTACTGGTGCTCATTTGTGATTTTTAGCCACAATAATTATCCTCTTTTGTATATACTGTAAATTGGCAATTGTAAAGCAAAACGGAAACTGTTACCTCTATATAAGTAAATGTTAATAATGTTAGTAACAATAAAGAGATCATATCTATGTAAGCTATGAGACTTAAATGACCACTTCTTCTAGTGTAAAGATATGTAGCTGAATACACTTACCAGACCACAAGTGGAGACCATCAAATCCATAGGAGAAAAGATCATCCCCCACACCATTTCCTCCCCATCCTTCCCCTCCACCAGGATAAGGGGCATAGCCGGACGTTGAAGCCCAGCCAACGCGTAGATGAGTTGGCTCTGGTGTCAGAAACGGATCCACCTGATCGATGATCATCTCAAAGTACCACTTTTTGTACTGTGCTGACCCCTCCGCCACACCCAGGAAGATGTTTGGTCTCATGCTGGAAAAAAAAAAAAAAGAACCCAAAAAACCAAGTCAACCAGAATTTCATGATGAATGTAAACTTGGCCAAGAGGGACACTAACCTGCTGTATTTGGGTGTGGTATGGAGGGTCGACCACACTTAAGGTCAATAGTGTCTAGGGTGACCACTATTGGTCGACAGTAACTAGGTCGACAGGGACTCTAGGTCGATGTTCTAGGTCGACAGGTCAAAAGGTCAGCTTTTGCTTCGGGCTGCGCTCAGCATAGGTTACCGTTCCCAATCGTAGTCCATGTGGATCGTTAAGTATGAAAAACTTTTTTTTAAAAGAAAAAAATGTGAAAAACTAATGTCGACCTTTCGATCTGTCGACATAGAATATGTCGACCTAGAGACTCTGTCAACCTAGATACCCTGTCGACCTAGTTACTGTCGACCAATAATGGTCGACTTAGACATTGTCAACCTAAGTGTGGTCGACCTAGAGACCGGATATCGTGTATTTTGGTTAAGTTCATATGGATTGCCCACACTACACCACCAACTTTACCGCATACACAGTACGAAATGGAAACAAACTTCAATTTAAGAATCAAAGTATTATTTATAGGAGCAATTGTAAAATGTATTACAATTTCCTAATATCAAAATACAATGTACAGTATGTACTTAATTCCAAGCAGACTATTAGAAGGGGGTAGCTGGCTGCATTTCATTCTTTAGGATGAACAGCCGAGCGACACATGACAGCAGCTGAGTGCTCATGGTCAAAGCAGATGTATCAAGGCAGTATGTGAGCCCATTATATCAGGCTTATATACGAACCTGGAATGCACTTTTATCTAGGCCCTCCCTGCTGCCGCCAAACTCCCCAGTTAGTAGTCATGATAAATACTGTTGCAATGTGGACGTGGGTTTCCATCATTATCAAGTGAAGAATGTTCACAGTGCATTCAACGAACTTGCGTAAGGATGGCAAATAATAATCTAATGTTTAAGAGTATTCTGGGTTAACAAGGATAAATACAAACTCAGTTGACAAAACAGCAACATTAGCTGTGGTTAAGGGGCCTACACATTTAGCGATCCGCCGCCGAGCTGCCCGATGGCGGACACGGGCGACCCGGCGGCGGGGGGAAGTGAAGTTTATTCACTCCTCCCGTCGCCCGGCTCCATAGCAGCGCAAGAAAATATGGACGAGATCGTCCATATTGGCCTGCATGCACAGGCGACGGGGCACCAGCGATGAACGAGCGCGGGGCCGCACATCGTTCATCACTTGTGCCTCCACACTCAAAGATATGAACGGTATCTCGTTCATTAATGAACGAGATCGTTCATATCTTTGACTATTATCGCCCAGTGTGTAGGGCCTTTAAGAGAGCACCATGTGAAAACAGCTAAGGTAAAAAAAAAGAAAAAAAAAGGCCAAGACATACCTGGTGACATCGTTAACCAAACGAGTTTGTAACAATAAATCTCTTCTGGGCAGCAGGTTGTCACAAATTAGGTTCTGGTTTGTACGTACAGCAACCCCATTACACACGCATAGAGAGCAGAGGACATCCAGAACCTGAGGGGGGAACAAAAAAGATTATGAATAAAGGACACACCAAGAGAACAGGGACATACAGAGATCTTTATGAACAAAGTGAAACTGCAATGTACTACCCCCTTCCCTCGTCATTCATTCCTATTCCCCTCCAGACCTCATCATTTCAGAGTATCCTTTATGACATTGGTTGCAGGACACCAAAGGTATTAATTTCTCATATACAGTATATTTATTTTAAACTGCCTTAAGGTTACTCCAGATAGACCAAGATCTCCCTTGTAATATAATATGATGTACATAAGGCAGGTGCAATACAAATTATACCCAAGGCAGACAAGAATAACCGTGAATAATGCTGACAGTGTCATTATTAATAATGAAAAATAATAATAACAATAATAATAATAATAATAATAATAAGTTCAGTGGTGTATTTATAATGGGTGTAGGGTATGCGGTATTCATGCATTATACTTTCCTCACCAGAGTCCTGAGGCGGTGGTGCTGCACAAATCACCGGGAAAATGCTGCTACGCCAATTTTCCAAGTGATCTGCGCATGCTCAGCACTGCTGAGAGAGGAGGCATGAGCGGAGACAGCACACTGCCTCCCTCCTCTTTCAAGCAGACCTTGAATAAGCCGTAACCGTTTTAATTATAATGTAATGGTGTTAGTTTGGCACATCCATGTATCTTGACCTTGTCCTATTATTGTCCCAACTACAAGCATGAATTGGTTATTTCCTTTGTAATTTCATGCTTCAATACAGAAAAAAAATGTTTAAAAAATAAATAAAATATAAATGTAATGTTGTTCTATAATGCTCACCAAAATGTTCAATATTTGCTGAAGCTCTTTTTGACTATACCTGCTATGTTATACTGGGGCTCTCCGGTATAATCCGACTGATATTAATACGTTTTCAAAGACTATTATAACTGTCAGTCCCCAAGAACAGTCCACCTCAGTAGACGAGCCACCCCCTAACACAGGCAAACGCAGGGGGAGTTCTGGTTGCCTGGAAACTCCCCTTCTCTTGGCAAGTGGCTCAGATTATGACAACATTAGCAATGGTATATACGATTACTAGAGCTGCCGCCACATTATGCAGTTTAAGGGACAGAGCAGAGCTGCTGCACATGCCCAGTGGTAGCAGCTTCTTCTACCAAGTTTACTGTGCATGTGGATCTGAGTCCTCAATCAGTGTACTGGACCAGAGAGTAGCTATCAGGAAAAAAAAGACAGGAGTCTTATCATGAGGAGGAAGAATGTGTGCTTAAAAAGTACAGTATTGGTTCTATTATGCATGTGTATTTATTTATTTATTAATTTATTATGGTATGTCTAATCTTTTCCTTGCCACTTATTTATATTATTCAAATGTTTGATACAGCCTATACTATAGACCATCTATAGTTAAATATTAATACCATATTTCATACAGTATCAAGTGTATAAAAAAACCATTGTTTACATTAATGTCCAGGGTCATTACTAGGTTCTTCTCCCCCAGACTCCCACACTTGCTCCAATGTTCCACAGAGTGGAATATTGTGGCCTGCTTTTAGGACCTTCCACCTCTGCATACCTCTTCTCTTGCGCCTGCCTCAGGTGTATTCCTCTAAAGGGCCCTACACATTTAGCGATTTCACTGATCGATAATGAACGAGAACTCGTTCATGTTGGTCAGTGTGTAGGCACCAATGATGAACAATGCGCGGCCTCGCACTCGTTCATCGTTGGTGCTGGGTCGCTTGTGCAAGCAGGCCAATATGGACAATCTCGTCCATATTAGCATGCGCGCATATGGAGCTGGGTGACGGGGGGGGGAGTGAAGAAATATCACTCCCTCCGTCACCTCCCTCCCACCGCCGGGTCACCCATCTGCCGTATCGCCCGTCGAGCAGCTCAGCGGCGGGTTGCCTAATGTGTGGGGCCCTTAACTTTATTGAATTAAGACTTCCTGTTACCAAGGATGAGGTTTCCAAAGTCCTTAAGATACAAAAGCCTTCCAAGGTGCCGGGTCCTGACAGACTTTTCACCAGGACACAACTAGATCTAAAATCACAGTCTTGTCAAAACCAGGCAAGGATTCTTCTCTGTTATCTAACTATAGTCATATCTCACTTTTGAACAGTGATTAACAACTCTTTGCTAAAGTTCATGCCATTAGGCTGAACCCTATACTCCCCTCCCTGATACACCCAAATCAAGTGGGCTTTGAGCCCTCTAGACAGGCACTTTACAACACCAAACGCACAATAGATATTATTCACCATGTCAATTCATCATCTGGCCCTCAGCAAAGAACCTCTGTCCTGTAAATTAAAGTCTAACCCGGACATCTTGGGTATTGCGGTCATGGACTCCCACTATAAAATTTTTATTTTTGCCAATTACGTCCTCCTTACCCTTACCAATCTTTGACCATGCTACCAAAAAATTTTCATGTATGGACATTTCTCTGGTTACAAGATTAACCACGACAAGACCGATGTCTTGCCTTTACACACACCAGAGCCTCTGAAAAAGTTGCTACAATTGAATTTCGATATAAGCTGGCAGAAAGAAGACCTTAAATACTGTACCTTGGAGTAGATATAACTAAAACTTTCGACCAGCTTATACAGCTAATTATCACCCCTATTTAAGAGCCATCATTCTAGTTATCTCAGGCTGGAAGATGCACTTCATATCTCCTGGATGGGGAGGATTAAAGCAATCAAGATGAACGTCCTCCCCAAACTCTTATTTTGTTCAGATGCTCCAAGTTACAGTACACTGCTCGAATGCTCTCTGCTTTTCAGTCCTCCTACTGCAAATTTACTGATAGAAATCCTCACATTTGTAGAGAAGCCCTAGCCAAATGGTCAATTGACAGCTGGGTTTACCTATGATTTCTTGATACTACCAGGCTTCCCGGCTTAGCCAAATATTTTGCTGCCATTCCCCATGAGGCTCAAAGAGGTGGGTGGATCTGGAGAGCAATATGGTTGGTATAGACTCAGTACTCCCCATCTTCCATGACTCTTATGACCCCTTAGACCAAAGTCTGCCCTCTCAGTCCCTACCATTGCACTCACTCTCTCTACATGGGACCTCAATAAAAATTGTGATTTATCCAATAACCTTCCCCAGAGACTCCTTGTGGCACCACCCTTCTTTTCCTCCTGGTCAATCCTCCTACATAGCTTCGATATGGTCAGCTGCTGGCATCATCCGGTTTCGACGTATCTTAGGTTTCGACGTATCTTAGGTAGGTTCATCCCAAGGGCCTTTGCGTAACTACAGACTAAAAGTCAACTACCCCACTCCTGCTTTTATCAGTATCTCCAAATACTGTATAGCACTTTGTCAGCTCTTCTTTACCCATTGCCCACTCACTTTGAAATCCCATGTAATCCCATGCCACTTGAATGGTTTTGTATGCACCGGTCCACAGATAGCAATAACTATTCTAACCTCTATCATTCAATTTTGTGTTTGGATTCTACACCCTTGGTTGCCCACAAAGTAGTGTGGGTAATTGGACCTTGGCTCTCCTTTTGGGGATGATGTGGTTAGCAATTAGATTGGCAACATCAAAGTGCTCTATCAAGGTGTCAATCAAGGAGACTGCCTATAAGGTTTAGACTAGGTGGTACCTTGTTCCACAGTGACTGTATCAGATCTACCCCAATGTGTCTGGCCATGTTGGCTAGGATGTGATCATATCCACTCCAATCTATCCTCAATACTGCTGCCCAGCTCATCTTCCTCACAAAACACACTGCATGCTCCTCCCCTCTCTTACAATCCCTTCACTGGCTGCCTTCCCCTTCAGAATCAATTTCAGGCTTCTCACACTCCCCTACAAAGCCCTCACCCACTCCTCTCCCATTTACATCTCTGACCTTATCTCCCTTTATACTCCTGCCCGTCCTCTTCCCTCCGCTAATGCACTTCGCCTCTCCTGCCTACGGATTACCTCCTCCCACATTTACCTCTAAGATTTTTCCCCCAGTTTCCTGCAGCCCTGATATTTTATTCAGTGTTGTCTGCTGACGCAGCTATGTGTATATACCCTGTACATGTCCTATACTGTCTTGAACTGTAAGTCACTGTTTTCTTGTTTTGCTTGTCTATGTACTCTGTAATTGGGTGCTGTGGATCCCATGTGGCACCATATAAATAAAGGATAATAATAATAATAATAATAATAATAATAATAATAATTAGAGATGAGCGGGTTCGGTTTCTCTGAATCCGAACCCGCACGAACTTCATGTTTTTTTTCACGGGTCCGAGCGACTCGGATCTTCCCGCCTTGCTCGGTTAACCCGAGCGCGCCCGAACGTCATCATGACGCTGTCGGATTCTCGCGAGACTCGGATTCCATATAAGGAGCCGCGCGTCGCCGCCATTTTCACACGTGCATTGAGATTGATAGGGAGAGGACGTGGCTGGCGTCCTCTCCATTTAGATTAGGAGAGAGAGAGAGAGATTGACCTGAGGCTGATACTGTAGAAGAGAGTGCAGAGTTTAGTGACTGACCACAGTGACCACCAGCAGTGCAGTTGTTTTATTTAATATATCCGTTCTCTGCCTGAAAAAAAACGGTACACACAGTGACTCAGTCACATACCATATCTGTGTGCACTGCTCAGCCCAGTGTGCTGCATGCCTGCATCATCTATGTATATATTATATATCTGACTGTGCTCAGCTCACACAGCTTATAATTGTGGGGGAGACTGGGGAGCACTGCAGTGCCAGTTATAGGTTATAGCAGGAGCCAGGAGTACAAGACAGTCACATACCATATCTGTGTGCACTGCTCAGCCCAGTGTGCTGCATCATCTATGTATATATTATATATCTGACTGTGCTCAGCTCACACAGCTTATAATTGTGGGGGAGACTGGGGAGCACTGCAGTGCCAGTTATAGGTTATAGCAGGAGCCAGGAGTACATATTATATTAAAATTAAACAGTGCACACTTTTGCTGCAGGAGTGCCACTGCCAGTGTGACTGACCAGTGACCTGACCACACTGACCACCAGTATAGTTAGTAGTATACTATATTGTGATTGCCTGAAAAAGTTAAACACTCGTCGTGTGACTTCACTTGTGTGGTGTTTTTTTTTTTATTCTATAAAAAACTCATTCTGCTGACAGACAGTGTCCAGCAGGTCCGTCATTATATAATATATATACCTGTCCGGCTGCAGTAGTGATATATATATATTTTTTATATCATTATTTATCATCCAGTCGCAGCAGACACAGTACGGTAGTTCACGGCTGTAGCTACCTCTGTGTCGGCACTCGGCAGTCCATCCATAATTGTATACCACCTACCCGTGGTTTTTTTTTTCTTTCTTCTTTATACATACATACATACTACTACATCTCTTTATCAACCAGTCTATATTAGCAGCAGACACAGTACAGTACGGTAGTTCACGGCTGTGGCTACCTCTGTGTCGGCACTCGGCAGTCCGTCCATAATTGTATACCACCTAACCGTGGTTTTTTTTTCTTTCTTCTTTATACATACATACTACGACATCTCTTTATCAACCAGTCTATATTAGCAGCAGACACAGTACAGTACGGTAGTTCACGGCTGTGGCTACCTCTGTGTCGGCACTCGGCAGTCCGTCCATAATTGTATACCACCTAACCGTGGTTTTTTTTTCTTTCTTCTTCATACATACATACTACGACATCTCTTTATCAACCAGTCTATATTAGCAGCAGACACAGTACAGTACGGTAGTTCACGGCTGTGGCTACCTCTGTGTCGGCACTCGGCAGTCCGTCCATAATTGTATACCACCTACCCGTGGTTTTTTTTTTCTTTCTTCTTTATACATACATACTACTACATCTCTTTATCAACCAGTCTATATTAGCAGCAGACACAGTACGGTAGTTCACGGCTGTGGCTACCTCTGTGTCGGCACTCGGCAGTCCGTCCATAATTGTATACCACCTAACCGTGGTTTTTTTTTCTTTCTTCTTCATACATACATACTACGACATCTCTTTATCAACCAGTCTATATTAGCAGCAGACACAGTACAGTACGGTAGTTCACGGCTGTGGCTACCTCTGTGTCGGCACTCGGCAGTCCGTCCATAATTGTATACCACCTACCCGTGGTTTTTTTTCCTTTCTTCTTTATACATACATACTACTACATCTCTTTATCAACCAGTCTATATTAGCAGCAGACACAGTACGGTAGTTCACGGCTGTAGCTACCTCTGTGTCGGCACTCGGCAGTCCGTCCATAATTGTATACCACCTACCCGTGGTTTTTTTTTTCTTTCTTCTTCATACATACATACTACGACATCTCTTTATCAACCAGTCTATATTAGCAGCAGACACAGTACAGTACGGTAGTTCACGGCTGTGGCTACCTCTGTGTCGGCACTCGGCAGTCCGTCCATAATTGTATACCACCTAACCGTGGTTTTTTTTTCTTTCTTCTTCATACATACATACTACGACATCTCTTTATCAACCAGTCTATATTAGCAGCAGACACAGTACGGTAGTTCACGGCTGTAGCTACCTCTGTGTCGGCACTCGGCAGTCCGTCCATAATTGTATACTAGTATCCATCCATCTCCATTGTTTACCTGAGGTGCCTTTTAGTTGTGCCTATTAAAATATGGAGAACAAAAATGTTGAGGTTCCAAAATTAGGGAAAGATCAAGATCCACTTCCACCTCGTGCTGAAGCTGCTGCCACTAGTCATGGCCGAGACGATGAAATGCCAGCAACGTCGTCTGCCAAGGCCGATGCCCAATGTCATAGTACAGAGCATGTCAAATCCAAAACACCAAATATCAGTAAAAAAAGGACTCCAAAACCTAAAATAAAATTGTCGGAGGAGAAGCGTAAACTTGCCAATATGCCATTTACCACACGGAGTGGCAAGGAACGGCTGAGGCCCTGGCCTATGTTCATGGCTAGTGGTTCAGCTTCACATGAGGATGGAGGCACTCAGCCTCTCGCTAGAAAAATGAAAAGACTCAAGCTGGCAAAAGCAGTAGCACCGCAAAGAACTGTGCGTTCTTCGAAATCCCAAATCCACAAGGAGAGTCCAATTGTGTCGGTTGCGATGCCTGACCTTCCCAACACTGGACGTGAAGAGCATGCGCCTTCCACCATTTGCACGCCCCCTGCAAGTGCTGGAAGGAGCACCCGCAGTCCAGTTCCTGATAGTCAGATTGAAGATGTCAGTGTTGAAGTACACCAGGATGAGGAGGATATGGGTGTTGCTGGCGCTGGGGAGGAAATTGACCAGGAGGATTCTGATGGTGAGGTGGTTTGTTTAAGTCAGGCACCCGGGGAGACACCTGTTGTCCGTGGGAGGAATATGGCCGTTGACATGCCTGGTGAAAATACCAAAAAAATCAGCTCTTCGGTGTGGAACTATTTCAACAGAAATGCGGACAACAGGTGTCAAGCCGTGTGTTCCCTTTGTCAAGCTGTAATAAGTAGGGGTAAGGACGTTAACCACCTCGGAACATCCTCCCTTATACGTCACCTGCAGCGCATTCATAATAAGTCAGTGACAAGTTCAAAAACTTTGGGTGACAGCGGAAGCAGTCCACTGACCAGTAAATCCCTTCCTCTTGTAACCAAGCTCACGCAAACCACCCCACCAACTCCCTCAGTGTCAATTTCCTCCTTCCCCAGGAATGCCAATAGTCCTGCAGGCAATGTCACTGGCAATTCTGACGAGTCCTCTCCTGCCTGGGATTCCTTCGATGCATCCTTGCGTGTAACGCCTACTGCTGCTGGCGCTGCTGTTGTTGCTGCTGGGAGTCGATGGTCATCCCAGAGGGGAAGTCGTAAGCCCACTTGTACTACTTCCAGTAAGCAATTGACTGTTCAACAGTCCTTTGCGAGGAAGATGAAATATCACAGCAGTCATCCTGCTGCAAAGCGGATAACTGAGGCCTTGACAACTATGTTGGTGTTAGACGTGCGTCCGGTATCCGCCGTTAGTTCACAGGGAACTAGACAATTTATTGAGGCAGTGTGCCCCCGTTACCAAATACCATCTAGGTTCCACTTCTCTAGGCAGGCGATACCGAGAATGTACACGGACGTCAGAAAAAGACTCACCAGTGTCCTAAAAAATGCAGTTGTACCCAATATCCACTTAACCACGGACATGTGGACAAGTGGAGCAGGGCAGGGTCAGGACTATATGACTGTGACAGCCCACTGGGTAGCTGTATGGACTCCCGCCGCAAGAACAGCAGCGGCGGCACCAGTAGCAGCATCTCGCAAACGCCAACTCTTTCCTAGGCAGGCTACGCTTTGTATCACCGGTTTCCAGAATACGCACACAGCTGAAAACCTCTTACGGCAACTGAGGAAGATCATCGCGGAATGGCTTACCCCAATTGGACTCTCCTGTGGATTTGTGGCATCGGACAACGCCAGCAATATTGTGTGTGCATTAAATATGGGCAAATTCCAGCACGTCCCATGTTTTGCACATACCTTGAATTTGGTGGTGCAGAATTATTTAAAAAACGACAGGGGCGTGCAAGAGATGCTGTCGGTGGCCAGAAAAATTGCGGGACACTTTCGGCATACAGGCACCACGTACAGAAGACTGGAGCACCACCAAAAACTACTGAACCTGCCCTGCCATCATCTGAAGCAAGAAGTGGTAACGAGGTGGAATTCAACCCTCTATATGCTTCAGAGGTTGGAGGAGCAGCAAAAGGCCATTCAAGCCTATACAATTGAGCACGATATAGGAGGTGGAATGCACCTGTCTCAAGCGCAGTGGAGAATGATTTCAACGTTGTGCAAGGTTCTGATGCCCTTTGAACTTGCCACACGTGAAGTCAGTTCAGACACTGCCAGCCTGAGTCAGGTCATTCCCCTCATCAGGCTTTTGCAGAAGAAGCTGGAGACATTGAAGGAGGAGCTAACACGGAGCGATTCCGCTAGGCATGTGGGACTTGTGGATGGAGCCCTTAATTCGCTTAACAAGGATTCACGGGTGGTCAATCTGTTGAAATCAGAGCACTACATTTTGGCCACCGTGCTCGATCCTAGTTTTAAAGCCTACCTTGGATCTCTCTTTCCGGCAGACACAAGTCTGCTGGGGTTGAAAGACCTGCTGGTGAGAAAATTGTCAAGTCAAGCGGAACGCGACCTGTCAACATCTCCTCCTTCACATTCTCCCGCAACTGGGGGTGCGAGGAAAAGGCTCAGAATTCCGAGCCCACCCGCTGGCGGTGATGCAGGGCAGTCTGGAGCGACTGCTGATGCTGACATCTGGTCCGGACTGAAGGACCTGACAACGATTACGGACATGTCGTCTACTGTCACTGCATATGATTCTCTCACCATTGAAAGAATGGTGGAGGATTATATGAGTGACCGCATCCAAGTAGGCACGTCACACAGTCCATACTTATACTGGCAGGAAAAAGAGGCAATTTGGAGGCCATTGCACAAACTGGCTTTATTCTACCTAAGTTGCCCTCCCACAAGTGTGTACTCCGAAAGAGTGTTTAGTGTCGCCGCTCACCTTGTCAGCAATCGGCGTACGAGGTTACATCCAGAAAATGTGGAGAAGATGATGTTCATTAAAATGAATTATAATCAATTCCTCCGCGGAGACATTGACCAGCAGCAATTGCCTCCACAAAGTACACAGGGAGCTGAGATGGTGGATTCCAGTGGGGACGAATTGATAATCTGTGAGGAGGGGGATGTACACGGTGATATATCGGAGGGTGATGATGAGGTGGACATCTTGCCTCTGTAGAGCCAGTTTGTGCAAGGAGAGATTAATTGCTTCTTTTTTGGGGGGGGTCCAAACCAACCCGTCATATCAGTCACAGTCGTGTGGCAGACCCTGTCACTGAAATGATGGGTTGGTTAAAGTGTGCATGTCCTGTTTTGTTTATACAACATAAGGGTGGGTGGGAGGGCCCAAGGACAATTCCATCTTGCACCTCTTTTTTCTTTTATTTTTCTTTGCGTCATGTGCTGTTTGGGGAGGTTTTTTTGGAAGGGACATCCTGCGTGACACTGCAGTGCCACTCCTAAATGGGCCCGGTGTTTGTGTCGGCCACTAGGGTCGCTAATCTTACTCACACAGTCAGCTACCTCATTGCGCCTCTTTTTTTCTTTGCGTCATGTGCTGATTGGGGAGGGTTTTTTGGAAGGGACATCCTGCGTGACACTGCAGTGCCACTCCTAAATGGGCCCGGTGTTTGTGTCGGCCACTAGGGTCGCTAATCTTACTCACACAGTCAGCTACCTCATTGCGCCTCTTTTTTTCTTTGCGTCATGTGCTGATTGGGGAGGGTTTTTTGGAAGGGACATCCTGCGTGACACTGCAGTGCCACTCCTAAATGGGCCCGGTGTTTGTGTCGGCCACTAGGGTCGCTAATCTTACTCACACAGTCAGCTACCTCATTGCGCCTCTTTTTTTCTTTGCGTCATGTGCTGATTGGGGAGGGTTTTTTGGAAGGGACATCCTGCGTGACACTGCAGTGCCACTCCTAAATGGGCCCGGTGTTTGTGTCGGCCACTAGGGTCGCTAATCTTACTCACACAGTCAGCTACCTCATTGCGCCTCTTTTTTTCTTTGCGTCATGTGCTGTTTGGGGAGGGTTTTTTGGAAGGGACATCCTGCGTGACACTGCAGTGCCACTCCTAAATGGGCCCGGTGTTTGTGTCGGCCACTAGGGTCGCTAATCTTACTCACACAGTCAGCTACCTCATTGCGCCTCTTTTTTTCTTTGCGTCATGTGCTGATTGGGGAGGGTTTTTTGGAAGGGACATCCTGCGTGACACTGCAGTGCCACTCCTAAATGGGCCCGGTGTTTGTGTCGGCCACTAGGGTCGCTTATCTTACTCACACAGTCAGCTACCTCATTGCGCCTCTTTTTTTCTTTGCGTCATGTGCTGATTGGGGAGGGTTTTTTGGAAGGGACATCCTGCGTGACACTGCAGTGCCACTCCTAGATGGGCCAGGTGTTTGTGTCGGCCACTAGTGTCACTTAGCTTAGTCATCCAGCGACCTTGGTGCCTTTTAGGACTAAAAATAATATTGTGAGGTGTGAGGTATTCAGAATAGACTGAAAATGAGTGGAAATTATGGTTTTTGAGGTTAATAATAATATGGGATCAAAATGACCCCCAAATTCTATGATTTAAGCTGTTTTTTAGTGTTTTTTTAAAAAAACACCCGAATCCAAAACACACCCGAATCCGACAAAAAAAATTCGGTGAGGTTTTGCCAAAACGCGGTCGAACCCAAAACACGGCCGCGGAACCGAACCCAAAACCAAAACACAAAACCCGAAAAATTTCAGGCGCTCATCTCTAATAATAATATTGGTACCTTTTGCCATATCTGGTGGACCTGCTGTCATATTATTACTTTCAATCCGATGTTCCAATCGCTTATTAGCTTGGTAACGGCTCTCAATATCTCACTCACCCTGGCCAATATGCTTGTGTGCTCCAGTCTGGCAAACACCTAAACTGGTTAACAAATTGATTCTACACATTGCTAGTGCTGCCCGATATCAACTAGCCAAAGCCTTGAAACAGCCTGATCCTCCAATGCGTCAAGAGCTGTTGAACAGGGTTTGGTTTATATCTAAAATGGAAAATATTACTGGCTCCAGAAAAACACAGTGGTCAAGTTCCACTTGGTCTAGTATTCATTCCAAAACAAGACCCTTTTCTGGACTCTTAAGATTATGAGCTCCTCCCATCTACATTCCTTTTTTTCTATGGTACTTTCTCCTCCCTTTTTCTCTCCTCATTTTGCCATATCGCTAAAACAATCTCTTTAGATCTTCCTTTTCCCTCACCCCAGGCCCGATCTCTATAATCTAGTGGTAATTTTCCTCTTTGTGCCTACATTCCCATCCCATTTCTCTTCCTTCTTTCTGACCCCCCTCCTTACCGACAGCGTGGCAAGCGCAAATGAGCCCCTTGCGGGCGCGCTATTTTATTCTCCCTCCAGGGGGGTCGTGGACCCCCACAAAGGAGAAAAAGTGTCGGTATGCCGGCTGTCGGGATTCCGGCGCCGGTATACTGTGCGCCGGGATCCCGACAGTGGGCATACTGAAGACCACCCCTTTAAGTACCCCCCAAGTACAACTGACCTTTTACACTATTGGCCCTTGGTCCCTATCCAATACAGCTTTTGCCCACTGCCACTTTATACCATCTCTTATCTGTTTAATACTAAAGGTTCCATCGCAGCTTTTTTCAGATACCTCCCTCATTTATATGTTTTGGTCACTCTATATATATGCAACCATTTAGGATGGAGATTATTGGCTTCTTTCTCTGTAATTGACTGTAGCACCGGGATATGTTTACAGTTTCTATGGTGATGGGTTTCAGAGCGGTTGTGAGGGCGCTCAGTCTTGATGTCATCCGACAGCGCCTTTCTCCGGCGTCCTGGGCTGGCGCCGCAGCAGGCGGGAGACGCACACACAGCGGTGGGGATATAAGGTGAGATCTTTAATGTATTGTTTGTATCCTGACGACAATTTTTAATGAAATTGAAACGTTTACATATTCATACGGAGTCTGACCGTTTATTTATCAGTATCTATAATGCTGTGAGTGCCGCCTGATATCATTGCATATTTGTTTTCATCATGGCTGTGAGGGCACCGGGCGCAGTATAAATTGTTTATTGGAGTGCCGGACATTGTTTGTATATTTATACAGAACGTTCCAGACTGCTGGGGTGGTTCAAGTCACGGCAACCACCAATTAGGTTCACAGATTTACTTGAGTATTGATTCTCATTTTGTACCTCAGGACTCGCTGTTTTTTCACTTTTTTTCACTTATTTCACGAAGGTGGATTCATATTCTAGGTGCTGCTCTTGAACTTTTACATACAGAGCACGGATGATTTTTGATCATTATATCAATTTATTACTGCTCTATTAATTTATTGATTGTTCTAAATTCATTGCTGAATTGCTACCAATATGGCAGAATATAATGCTGGTGAAAATGAAACCTTTAACCCTTTACTGATACCTTTGCAAGAATACTTCAGTTACTCTGAGGCAGAGACTGACACCATCTTACACAAAGAACAGCTTTTTGACCAAATTGAGGCACTTTCCACTGATGTGATTTTCCGAGATTTACTTCGATTAAAGAAAAAGGAAATTGATTTCACGCTTCATACAATCACACTCAGCGATTACTTTCGTTCCAAAAAAAATAGAGAGGATTCAGAGTTCGTAACTGTCCTACAATAGGCAGGTGGGACCCTGCCTTCTGCCGTAAATGGGTTTCCATCCTCAATAAATGCTCGGCGGACTTAATGTTACTGCATTCCAATTCTATCGAGCATTCCAATAAAGAGGTGGAATCTACTAAAATGAAAATTGCAGCATTGGAGGTAACGCATATACCGCTACTAGAAGCTGACAAAGATAATGAGTGGCTGAATAAACTCAGCAATCAGCTGGCCACCTATAAGCAAGACCTAATCAAATATAAACGGGAGAAATTCCTGAAAGTGGAGAAGGACTATGATAACCATCAGGTCTATAGATGGCTGTCTGGGAACAAGGAAGGTGAAATTAAGCGCCCCTTCTTTCGCAGACAACGGTACCCGAGAACAGCTTTAGACACCGAGACTTCTGCTGAAAACACTAGTACGGCCAGCGACTCTGAACCCCGACGTAATCGTAATCGCCATAGAGGTCCCAACCTCCCTTTAGGTGTGACAACGCGCACCGGTGCCCGCAAAGACGCCCTACCCGACGAGGCGGACAATTCAGACGCACCCAAACGTGGAAAAAAGCCACCCGTTGCCAACAAGAAAAAATAATCTTCAATCTATCTAGTGTGGAACTAAGACACAGTGAGAAGAGTGTTCTCTCAAAGGGTTTTTCTTTTGTACCATCCAGAGATTTTGATCACTTGAGGTGGAATATTGAAAAACATCAACTTCAACGAAAGCTCAAATTAAAGGAGTTCTTTTCACAAAATCAAACTGATAGGAACACCGAAGGGCCTATTCCCCCGAGTTTGATGCAATTTAAAAAGCCATCTTCTTTTGACCCACTGTCTAACAATCCTAGTATCAAAACCTTTATGCGCATCATTGACCAGCAGGTGACAAATACAATGCAAGAACCTGCCCCATTTGCTTCCAACCTCAACCAACAAGAACGTAGAGCATTGAAATCTTTAGCCAGCAATGAGAATTTGATCATCCGTCCGGCTGACAAGGGCGGTGCGGTCGTTCTCCAGGACTTGAATGATTATAGAATCGAGTTACAGCGACAGTTAGCGGAACCCGGTGTTTATACAAAACTCAGGGGTGACCCCACTGTCGGCTTCTCTCAAAACCTTAGGGAGACTCTTTTACTTGCATTGGATGCCTCACTTATCACTGAGGAGTGTTTTGAGGTCCTTATTCCAGAGTTTCCTCTGGTTCCATTATTGTACAGTCTGCCAAAAATTCACAAGGGTTTAGACCCTCCGCCTGGTAGGCCCATTATTGCGGCTCGTGGGTCTTTATTTCAACCCACTTCAACTCTACTAGATTCCATCTTACAACCTTTTTGTACAGGTACATCCTAATTATTTACTGGACACCACAGCACTCCTCAATAAATTTAATTTATTTAGGCACTGTTCCCAGTGATATATGGTTAATTACAGCAGATGTGTGTAGTTTGTACACGGTCATTCCTCATGCTGGATATAGTGCAGAAGTTCTTGCTGGAATGTAGCTCTCTTGATAAAATTCACATTGAAATTATTGGGCAACTGCTGGAACTCATCCTCACCAAAAATTATTTTCTTTTTGATGGAAATTTTTATTTGCAGACCAAAGGGTGTGTGATGGGTTCTGCAGTTGCCCCGACGTATGCTAATATTTTCATGTTCGCGGCCGAACATGAGATATTTTTCAAAAATCCTGAGATTGCCACCAATATTGTATTCTATACTAGATTTATTGATGACCTCCTGCTTGTGTGGAGGGGGACAGAGGCGAGTTTCAAATCAATCATGGAACAACATAATGAGTCCTCTAGTCCAGTCAAAATAAGAATTTACTTACCGATAATTCTATTTCTCGGAGTCCGTAGTGGATGCTGGGGTTCCTGAAAGGACCATGGGGAATAGCGGCTCCGCAGGAGACAGGGCACAAAAAGTAAAGCTTTACGATCAGGTGGTGTGTACTGGCTCCTCCCCCCATGACCCTCCTCCAAGCCTCAGTTAGGTACTGTGCCCGGACGAGCGTACACAATAAGGAAGGATTTATGAATCCCGGGTAAGACTCATACCAGCCACACCAATCACACCGTACAACCTGTGATCTAAACCCAGTTAACAGTATGATAACAGCGGAGCCTCTGAAAAGATGGCTCACAACAATAATAATCCGATTTTTGTAACTATGTACAAGTAATGCAGATAATCCGCACTTGGGATGGGCGCCCAGCATCCACTACGGACTCCGAGAAATAGAATTATCGGTAAGTAAATTCTTATTTTCTCTATCGTCCTAGTGGATGCTGGGGTTCCTGAAAGGACCATGGGGATTATACCAAAGCTCCCAAACGGGCGGGAGAGTGCGGATGACTCTGTAGCACCGAATGAGAGAACTCCAGGTCCTCCTTAGCCAGGGTATCAAATTTGTAGAATTTTACAAACGTGTTCTCCCCCGACCACGTAGCCGCTCGGCAGAGTTGTAATGCCGAGACCCCTCGGGCAGCCGCCCAAGAAGAACCCACCTTCCTTGTGGAGTGGGCTTTTACCGATTTTGGCTGTGGCAGGCCTGCCACAGAATGTGCAAGCTGAATCGTACTACAAATCCAGCGAGCAATAGTCTGCTTAGACGCAGGAGCGCCCAACTTGTTGGGAGCATATAGTATAAACAGCGAGTCAGATTTCCTGACTCCAGCTGTCCTTGAAATGTATATTTTTAAAGCTCTGACAACGTCCAACAACTTGGAGTCCTCCAAGTCGCTTGTAGCCGCAGGCACTACAATAAGTTGGTTCAGATGAAATGCTGACACCACCTTAGGGAGAAAATGCGGACGAGTCCGCAGTTCTGCCCTGTCCGAATGGAAAATCAGATATGGGCTTTTGTAAGATAAAGCTGCCAGTTCTGACACTCTCCTGGCCGAAGCCAGGGCTAGTAGCATGGTCACTTTCCATGTGAGATATTTCAAATCCACAGTTTTTAGTGGTTCAAACCAATGAGATTTGAGAAAGTCCAAAACAACATTGAGATCCCACGGTGCCACTGGAGGCACCACAGGGGGCTGTATATGCAGCACTCCCTTAACAAAAGTCTGGACTTCAGGAACTGAAGCCAATTCTTTTTGGAAGAAAATCGACAGGGCCGAAATTTGAACCTTAATAGATCCCAATTTGAGACCCATAGACAATCCTGATTGCAGGAAATGTAGGGATCGACCCAGTTGAAATTCCTCCGTCGGAGCACTCCGATCCTCGCACCACGCAACATATTTTCGCCAAATGCGGTGATAATGTTGCGCGGTTACTTCCTTCCTTGCTTTAATCAAAGTAGGAATGACTTCTTCCGGCATGCCTTTTTCCTTTAGGTTCCGGCGTTCAACCGCCATGCCGTCAAACGCAGCCGCGGTAAGTCTTGAAACAGACAGGGACCCTGCTGAAGCAAGTCCCTTCTCAGAGGTAGAGGCCACGGATCTTCCGTGATCATCTCTTGAAGTTCCGGGTACCAAGTCCTTCTTGGCCAATCCGGAACCACTAGTATCGTTCTTACGCCTCTTTGCCGTATAATTCTCAATACTTTTGGTATGAGAGGCAGAGGAGGAAACACATACACCGACTGGTACACCCAAGGCGTTACCAGCGCGTCCACAGCTATTGCCTGCGGATCTCTTGACCTGGCGCAATACCTGTCCAGTTTTTTGTTGAGGCGAGACGCCATCATGTCCACCATTGGTCTTTCCCAACGGGTTACCAGCATGTGGAAAACTTCTGGATGAAGTCCCCACTCTCCCGGGTGAAGGTCGTGTCTGCTGAGGAAGTCTGCTTCCCAGTTGTCCACTCCCGGGATGAACACTGCTGACAGTGCTATCACATGATTCTCTGCCCAGCGAAGAATCCTTGCAGCTTCTGCCATTGCACTCCTGCTTCTTGTGCCGCCCTGTCTGTTCACATGGGCGACTGCCGTGATGTTGTCCGACTGGATCAACACCGGTTTTCCTTGAAGCAGAGGTTCTGCCTGGCTTAGAGCATTGTAGATTGCTCTTAGTTCCAGAATGTTTATGTGAAGAGACGTTTCCAGGCTCGACCACACGCCCTGGAAGTTTCTTCCTTGTGTGACTGCTCCCCAGCCTCTCAGGCTGGCGTCCGTGGTCACCAGGATCCAATCTTGTATGCCGAATCTGCGGCCCTCCAATAGATGAGCACTCTGCAACCACCACAGAAGAGATACCCTTGTCCTTGGAGACAGGGTTATCCGCTGGTGCATCTGAAGATGCGACCCTGACCATTTGTCCAACAGATCCCTCTGGAAAATTCTTGCGTGGAATCTGCCGAATGGAATTGCTTCGTAAGAAGCCACCATTTTTCCCAGGACTCTTGTGCATTGATGTACAGACACCTTTCCTGGTTTTAGGAGGTTCCTGACAAGCTCGGATAACTCCTTGGCTTTTTCCTCCGGGAGAAAAACCTTTTTCTGAACCGTGTCCAGAATCATCCCTAGGAACAGCAGACGTGTTGTCGGAATTAACTGGGATTTTGGAATATTCAGAATCCACCCGTGCTGTTTTAGCACTTCTTGAGACAGTGCTAATCCCATCTCTAGCTGTTCTCTGGACCTTGCCCTTATTAGGAGATCGTCCAAGTATGGGATAATTAATACGCCTTTTCTTCGAAGAAGAATCATCATCTCGGCCATTACCTTGGTAAAGACCCGAGGTGCCGTGGACAATCCGAACGGCAGCGTCTGAAACTGATAGTGACAGTTCTGTACGACGAACCTGAGGTACCCCTGGTGTGAGGGGTAAATTGGAACGTGGAGATACGCATCCTTGATGTCCAAGGATACCATAAAGTCCCCTTCTTCCAGGTTCGCTATCACTGCTCTGAGTGACTCCATCTTGAACTTCTTTATGTACAGGTTCAAGGATTTCAGATTTAGAATAGGTCTTACCGAGCCATCCGGCTTCGGTACCACAAATAGAGTGGAATAATACCCCTTTCCTTGTTGTAAAAGGGGTACCTTGACTATCACCTGCTGAGAGTACAGCTTGTGAATGGCTTCCAAGACCGTCACCCTGTCGGAGGGGGACGTTGGTAAAGCAGACTTCAGGAAACGGCGAGGTGGATCCGTCTCTAGTTCCAACCTGTACCCCTGAGATATTATCTGCAGTATCCAGGGATCTACCTGCGAGTGAGCCCACTGCGCGCTGAAATTCTTGAGACGACCCCCCACCGCCCCCGAGTCCGCTTGAGAAGCCCCAGCGTCATGCTGAGGCTTTTGTAGAAGCGGGGGAGGGCTTCTGTTCCTGGGAAGGAGCTGCCTGTTGCTGTCTCTTCCCCCTTCCTCTGCCTCGTGGCAGATATGAATATCCCTTTGCTCTCTTGTTTTTAAAGGAACGAAAGGGCTGCGGTTGAAAAGTCGGTGTCTTTTTCTGTTGGGGAGTGACTTGAGGTAAAAAGGTGGATTTCCCGGCTGTAGCCGTGGCCACCAAATCCGATAGACCGACACCAAATAACTCCTCCCCTTTATACGGCAAAACTTCCATATGCCGTTTTGAGTCCGCATCGCCTGACCACTGTCGCGTCCATAAACTTCTTCTGGCCGAAATGGACATAGCACTTACCCGTGATGCCAGTGTGCAGATATCCCTCTGTGCATCACGCATATAAAGAAATGCATCCTTTATTTGCTCTAAAGACAGTAAAACATTGTCCCTATCCAGGGTATCAATATTTTCAATCAGGGACTCTGACCAAGCTACCCCAGCACTGCACATCCAGGCTGTCGCTATAGCTGGTCGTAGTATAACACCTGTATGTGTGTATATACTTTTTTGGATATTTTCCATCCTCCTATCTGCTGGATCTTTAAGTGCGGCCGTCTCAGGTGAGGGTAACGCCACTTGTTTTGATAAGCGTGTGAGCGCCTTGTCCACCCTAGGAGGTGTTTCCCAGCGCGCCCTAACCTCTGGCGGGAAAGGGTATAAAGCCAATAACTTCTTTGAAATTAGCATTTTTTTATCGGGGGCAACCCACGCTTCATCACACACCTCATTTAATTCATCTGATTCAGGAAAAACTATAGGTAGTTTTTTCACACCCCACATGATACCCTGTTTTGTGGTACCTGTAGTCTCATGTCGTCAAACGACTGCTTTAGCGTGTTGACACTATCCCGTAATTCCATAAATAAAGGCATCCATTCTGGTGTCGACCCCCTAGGAGGTGACATCCCCATATTTGGCAATTGCTCCGCCTCCACACCAATATCGTCCTCATACATGTCGACACACACGTACCGACACACAGCAGACACACAGGGAATGCTCTTAACGAAGACAGGACCCCACTAGCCCTTTGGGGAGACAGAGGGAGAGTTTGCCAGCACACACCAAAAGCGCTATATATGACAGGGATAGCCTTATAATAAGTGCTCCCTGTATAGCTGCTTTAATAATATAGTTTTGCCACAATTTTGCCCCCCCTCTCTTGTTTTACCCTGTTTCTGTAGTGCAGTGCAGGGGAGAGCCTGGGAGCCTTCCTGACCAGCGGAGCTGTGTGAGGAAAATGGCGCTGTGTGCTGAGGAGATAGGCCCCGCCCCTTTTTCGGCGGGCTCGTCTCCCGCTCTTTAGTGGATTCTGGCAGGGGTTAAATATCTCCATATAGCCCCCGGAGGCTATATGTGAGGTATTTTTAGCCAAAAAAGGTTTTCATTTGCCTCCCAGGGCGCCCCCCTCCCAGCGCCCTGCACCCTCAGTGACTGACGTGTGAAGTGTGCTGAGAGGAAAATGGCGCACAGCTGCAGTGCTGTGCGCTACCTTAAGAAGACTGAGGAGTCTTCTGCCGCCGATTCTGGACCTCTTCTCGTTTCAGCATCTGCAAGGGGGCCGGCGGCGAGGCTCCGGTGACCATCCAGGCTGTACCTGTGATCGTCCCTCTGGAGCTAATGTCCAGTAGCCAAGAAGCCAATCCATCCTGCACGCAGGTGAGTTCACTTCTTCTCCCCTAAGTCCCTCGTTGCAGTGATCCTGTTGCCAGCAGGACTCACTGTAAAATAAAAAACCTAAGCTAAACTTTTCTAAGCAGCTCTTTAGGAGAGCCACCTAGATTGCACCCTTCTCGGCCGGGCACAAAAATCTAACTGAGGCTTGGAGGAGGGTCATGGGGGGAGGAGCCAGTACACACCACCTGATCGTAAAGCTTTACTTTTTGTGCCCTGTCTCCTGCGGAGCCGCTATTCCCCATGGTCCTTTCAGGAACCCCAGCATCCACTAGGACGATAGAGAAATTTACGTATAAGATGGATCGACAGGTCATTGATTTCCTTGACGTTAAAATTTCTCTTATGGAGGGTAGGATTACCACCACGGTTTTTACTAAACCCACTGATCGCAACACCTTCCTACATTGGAAGAGTTGTCACCCCAGAAGTCTGAAATATGGCTTGCCATATTCTCAGATGATTAGAGTGAGAAGGATCAATGATAACGCGGATACAGCGGCTACTCAAATTGACGATTTGATCTCTAAATTTGTAGCTAGGGGGTATAAACGGTCTGAATTATTGCTCGATAAAAATAGAGTAATGGCCATGGATAGAAAGGACCTACTAACTAAGAAAGAAAGGACTATAGATAATCTTAAATTCCCCTGGGTTAATCAATTTCATTCACGATCTGAAACAGTCAGTAAAATTACCAAAAAACACTGGCATCTTATTAAGACAGACGGAAATCTGGGTTTGGGCACGGTGGATTTAATGCCTTGTTTCTCTAGGTCTAGTAATCTGAGAGATATTCTAGTTAAAACGGACATCACAGGGAAAGGGTTACCACCATCAAAAAATTTTTTGGCGAAAGGTAAAACAGGCTGCTTTAAATGTCCATGCACTACATGTAAGTACTTAATTAGCGGTGACACTTTCTGTCATCCTCATCTGGGGACCAAGATTAAAATTCATCATCGTTTAACGTGTGAGAGCACCCACGTTGTATATCAGATCATATGCCCCTGTGGGCTCTACTACGTGGGTAAAACCATTAGAAAGTTCAAGGAGAGGATGACGGTACATCGCTCTGCTATTAGACAGGCACTTACCACCGGCACAAGTGATCAACCAGTAGCCAGGCATTTTGCCGAATTAAAACACAGTGTAGCAAGTATAAAGTACCGCATGATAGATCACATCCCTTTATCCATGAGAGGGGGCGATAGGGGTGCAGCTCTGCTGAGGTGCGAGGCCAGGTGGATTTTTAAACTTGATGTGTTGTCTCCACGTGGATTAAATGAGAAACTTCCTCTATCATGTTTTTAAATGAATGCAGCTGAGTTATGTATAAACTAGAAATACTGAGAGTGTTTACTGTTATATTTACTGACTAAAATCACCTATCTTAGTTATGGAATCATTTGTTTTCCGGCTAGATTTGTATAGGCTCTGTTAATTGATTTGCCATATATAGTACCATCTAACTGTATTATCGTTACTGAGTTTTGCAACATCGTGTTGTTTTATGCATATTTTAGTAGTACAATAACCATTGAGTATTATAAATGACTGGCGATTTAGCCGATATATGTATTTGCAACTATTTAGGATGGAGATTATTGGCTTCTTTCTCTGTAATTGACTGTAGCACCGGGATATGTTTACAGTTTCTATGGTGATGGGTTTCAGAGCGGTTGTGAGGGCGCTCAGTCTTGACGTCATCCGACAGCGCCTTTCTCCGGCGTCCTGGGCTGGCGCCGCAGCGGGCGGGAGACGCACACACAGCGGTGGGGATATAAGGTGAGATCTTTAATGTATTGTTTGTATCCTGACGACAATTTTTAATGAAATTGAAACGTTGACATATTTATACGGAGTCTGACCGTTTATTTATCAGTATCTATAATGCTGTGAGTGCCGCCTGATATCATTGCATATTTGTTTTCATCATGGCTGTGAGGGCACCGGGCGCAGTATAAATTTTTATTGGAGTGACGGACATTGTTTGTATATTTATTTATAT